>NC_142602.1:68237744-68587534 GCF_041222555.1 Hakea prostrata
AGGCCGACTTACTTATCTCACAATTACTTGCCCAGATATTGTTTACACTGCGAATGTTCTTAGTCAATTCATGCATAAGCATCATAAACCTCATATGGATACTGCTAATCATTTACTACATTACCTCCATGGCACTCCAGGACATGGGACTCTTATATCTCCTGACAATGAGTTATCTCTTCATGCTTATTGTGACTCAGATTGGGCAAGTTGCTCTATGACTCGGCAATCTACCACCGGATATTGTGTATTCCTCGGTTCCAACCCTTTATCTTGGAAATTAAAAAAAACAAGCATATGTGTCCTGCTCATCTACTGAGGTTGAATATTGTGCTATGACCGACACCACTTGTGAACTCATGTGGTTATTTACATTGCTCAAAGATCTTGGTGTCATGGTCCCTTGACCAATACCTTTTTTTTGTGACAATCAAGCTGTTTTACATATTGTTGCAGACCCAATCTTTCATGAGTGCACCAAGCACATTGAGATTGATTGTCATGTGGTTTGTGATCAAGTTCAACATGGTCTCATTAAACCCACCTCCACCACTAGTGTTGCCCCATTTGTTGACATTTTCATGAAGGACCTTGGAAAAGATTTGTTCTCAATCATAGAAGCAAGTTGGGAGTTATTGACATTCACTCTCCAACTTGAGGGGGAGTATTAAGCATGATAAGGATGATTTTTCATGTTTTCCCTAATTGTCTTTAATTTGAATTATTTCCATATTATTTTCTCCTCTCATTTGAATTCTTTACATTCATCCTTCCTCTCATTCGAATTCTTTCCATACCATCTCATCCTTCCATTTCATCAGTGTGAAAACCCAACCCTAAACATGACTCGAAAACCCTGTTGTTTGTAGGTCCGAAGGCTTGAAGTGAAGGAAGAAGTCAACTATGGGCCATCTCAGTGGAAGACATGGTGTTTGACCCATAACCCATGGAAGTTGATGATGGTATTCCATACTTGAAAGCTTTGGCAGATTTGGAAATGAAACTGCACCTTGATGAAGATGAGCTTAGTTGATAGACCTAAAGCCTAGTTGGACATGATTTGAAGGCATTCCTCTATACTAGGTAAGTCATGTGTTGAGTTGGGAGAAGCCCATTGGATTTGAAAGAGGTCTGGACCTTGATGTCCCTAGTTTGGCCTTGCTGTCATGCTTGGTCGACTGGGTGGTTGATTGGGCTAGTCGACCACCAATCGACGACCAGGGACAAAATCTTTGAAGATCCTCTGTTTAGGTCTTTTGGTGCTTTATATATTAGAATTACATGTTTCTTAGCCTCTTTTGTTTCTAAACCCCTAGAGAACGTGGAGAACCCCTCTCAAAGCCTCTCTTGGTGTTGTGGAAGATCTATTTGCAAACTCTCAAGCTTTCATCTCTTGTTCCTCAATCAAGGTTAGTAATCTCTCATACTTGCTATTGAATTTACTCTTGCCATGATCTAATTCATGTACTGTGATTATGAAGAATGTATTGTATCCTTGCAAACACCTCTTCTATAGTCTCCAAGGTTGGGAATGAATCTCCATTCATTCCAATGATCTTCATACTTGATTTTAACCATGATTCTTATGATTTCTTCATGAAGCCATGATCATTCTTATAATTTGATTTCTCTAGCATATTAGATCTGATTTCATGTTAGTATTAATCTCTAATCTATTGCTAATGATCCTCTTGAGTGAGTCCTTAATTTTCCTTTGCATCCATGGTTGTTTTTCATTGAAAAACCATATTTTGATTAACTAGAAAGTCATGTTTTCAAATTAGAAAATCATGATTTTGATAATTGTTTGGTGTCTTATCTATGCTAGTTAGTCTTAGATTACTGTTCCTAATGTTCCTTTGAATTTTTGAAGTGTTTTGAATCCCGAAAGATGAATTTCGGATCAAAATTCTGAATTCTGCTGCGTACTGTTCATTTGGTCGATTACTAGGTTGATTGGACCAAGCTACCACCCAATCGACCAAGGCTGACAGCTTTGGTTTTCTTCGTCCGATTTGATCCTGTTTGACTTCTAATCTTCTAGGTCTTTTTCCTAATGATGTATTTACGCTTGTTTAGGGTTTTATTTGCTAACTTTGGAACCATTTCCTTTGATCTCCGGATTTTCATAGAAGCAAATTAAGGCAAGAACGATTGTTTCCATAATAACCTAGATTGCATGATCTTAGTTTCTAATTTGGGAATTTTCATGAAAAGATTGTTGTTTTTATAATTTCTTATCATGATGCTACTGTTGTAAGTACCTTAAGTACAATAGGATCTTAATCATTTCTCATATTGCTTTGATCATGTATGGATACTTATTCATGCGATGTTACTTATTCATCTGATCATGTTCTATGTATCTTTCTACATGATGGAATATCAGTTTCGTATGTTATGACTGAATTGGGATTATGATTAATTAGGTATGATTTGGGATTGGGGAATGTCCTTTTGACGTTTCTGTCCTTAGACATCAGTGGAAGTGGTATGAGACACTTTCAATGGTGCCCTTTGACTCTTTCCCGGATTATTGATTGTCATACCTAGGGCTTGTCTAGCAGTGTTTGGCTAGGATGTCCTTGTTATATCAAACCCGATTCGGAAGGGTATTGAGACCGAGTAACCCGTGGCAGTAATGTGGGTTTGTGGGTACTCAAGACCGGTAATCAACCCATGAGAGGACATGGATCACATTGTGGGGCCATTCATTGGTAGGGTTGCAATTAGTAGACTTGGGCTCAATGGCGCTTGAGACCGGTGAGTTATATTAGTGAGAGGACATGAGAGCTTCCCCTGTATTATTTGTGGATGACCAATAGGGTTGATGAGTCCGTAGTCCAAGTTGGTTGTAGCTATAGGATATGTTGATTGTAGTGAGAAGGATACTGGAAAGGATCCCGAGAGGGGAGGAATGGAAGTATATGACTTTGAGTTGATTTAACTAAGTAGAGGACTTGCATTGGGCTAGGCTTGACCTTAACATGCGCCAATACTCATACTAAATGGTGGCGTGAGAGAGCGGTGACCTAAACAATGTCCGAGAGGGATGCAGGACCCATTACCAACCGGAGAACCCAAGATACCAAGATGGTTAAGGGATAGTGATTTGGACCTTACCTAGAGGAGTATGGTGCTATGATTTAAAGCATGTCCACCAATAGAGACCAGCATACATAGAGTTAGATTTATTTATGCATTGTTTGTCTCATTTCATTTTGCATCATGTTATGTTGTGATATCATGTTTTACTAAGTTACTATGGGATAACTTGCCTTGCTGAGTTCTTTTGAACTCACTCCTTTTTACAAATGTCTTTGTTAGACTATCTTGTAGGTACTGACGAGTATGAAGGCCAGTACTATATATGAAGCGCAAGCCGATGATGCATACTACTTTCAAGGTGCTAGCTGTTACGAAGATTATAGTGAAGATTCCCTGTGTGATCATACTGCGTATCAGGATTAGCCCTACCTTGGAGTGGAAGCGGCCGTGTTTGATTTCTAAAGTTTATGTTTATGAAGATATTTTTTATAAGTCGGAAGAGACCTTAATTTAGTTTGATTTCATCTTTCTTTCCTTTTCTTTTGGAAATCGGTTGTAATCTTCTTTTTGACTTTCAATCTACTTTCCACTGTATTATGTGGAATGATTTTCCGCACACTCTATATTTAATTATTATATCGGTATCATTCTTTCCGCACTCTGATTACATTGTTTTTCTCTTCATCTTATCTTGATCTCTTGGTTTATATAACATTACATTGATTATATCTTGTTCATGATTATGTTATTGTAAATGTGGGAGGATGATTTCCTCAAATACTGGATCTTCGGGGCTGTGGATCATACACTCGAGTATGCTAGGTAGGGTACCGGCTGGGTGGATGTGACAATCAATATACTAATTTGGCTTGATTGGTTTCTCTATTGAAACATTTTCATACATTGTATTTCCATATGTTGTATTTCCATGTTTTATATCTTTATTTTATTTTTCATAGTTACCTAAACATAGGATATATGCTGCATATATATTTGAGGTTCTCTCATATAAAATTATTCGACCATTTTTCCTTTTGAGGTTTCATCTTAATATATTTTGAACCAGCCACAAGTGATTCATCAACAATAACAACCTTTCATCCATGCTGCCCCCAAAGGAAGGTACTTCGCCTACTAATTCCACCATTTTAGAGTCTCCTAGAAAGGGAATTTCGCCACTCACGGGAACCCAAATTTTGCTGCAAATCCTTCCCCATAGATTTCGCCCTTCCGGCCAGTTCACTAGATAGCAAACCGCCGATATTGGGCGAAATTTCGCACCATGGAGGTAAGGTGATCATATTAAATTAAATTTGAATTTTAACGGTCTTGAGTGTACGCTGAGTAACAGTGTTAAAATGGAGGAAGTTTTTCTACTATTTTGATTTTGGAAAGGGCAGCCCTGTTTCCATTGGAAATGAAGGGGGCTCGTGAAAAAATTCAAAAGAAAAAAATAAAATAAATGCAACATATAATAGTCTTATTTATTAAATATTCATCAACAAGTAGAAGTCTTATTCATCATTCAATAATACAAGAAAGCAAACATAAAGAGCTCATAATGCACCAAGTAGTACTCCTCAAATCACTACCATGAGTACTTCCTCCAGTATTCTCCGTCTAGCGTCAAACTATAATATATGCCATCCGGTCTTACCTTCCTATAGCATTCTCCATCTTCTTCACCTCCACAAGTCTTAAAAGCATCGTGTTTGGCACTAAAGATTTCAAAACAACCATGCTTGTCATTCCAATCCATGCAACACCAGAAAAGTGTCGTACGCCAAAAATTAAGATTGAAGCGAAATAAAAACTCCTGGCTGTAGGCACGCGTTTGAGGACCCAGATCATCATCTTTGGATTTGCAATGGACATGCAGTATCTCATTTGTACCCAAGTCGTTTATTACATGAACACCAAATTTTCCCTGCACAAAATATGGCTCAAGCAAGGATAACGTAAACACTAGGCCAATGATGAGAGTCAAGTTATTCATGGTTTGGAGTTTTTTCAGAACTGATTTAGTTTTCATCGAATGAAACCCTCACTCTTTAAATAGCTTTGAAGGAAATTAATGAAGGTAAGAAACAACAGATATGCGAATGGTTTGTTCCCAACTAATTATATTTTTTTGTGGTAACAGAACTACATTTCATGTTTATGAAGATTTTTTTTTTTTATAATATTTTTTGGGTAGGAGATTTTTAAGATATCCATATCAGTTGCCTTTCTCTTTTAGAATCTCAATTTTCTACCGTGTGGGTATCTTCCGTTCAGCTCTTCGATAGCTATATGTGGCATTTCCAAGATCTTAATAAAGCTGTGATCTTCACTATCACAAGATTGCTAGGTTGGTAAGACCAACACCTCTAAATGAAGAGGTTATGGGTTTGACTCCGCCTAATGGCATTTTATGTAATAACCTCATCCAATATATATATATATATATATATATATATATATAAAGTTGCTTGTCCCCCATAAATAAAAAGAAGAAGGTGATATTCCTCTTCTTTGTAATAGCAGTCATTAGATCTAGAAAACACCTCGTACCCACTTGGGGGGGGGGGGGGGATCTCAGATGAAGGCCTATTTAAAGATAAGTATATATAGATTTTACCTTATAAATAGTATTAATATCCTTCCTTAAAAGTTTCATTTTCTTTTCCATATTCCCATCTTAATTATCCTCTAAAAAATTGCTAATATCTTTCTATTAATACATCTATATGTTGTTTGTTCATTTCTCATTACTTGTCATATTAATTCACCAAGAAACTACTGGTTTCGCTTGGTGGGCTGGCAATGCCGGACTTACAAATTTGTCTTGTAAATTACTTGGGGCTCACGTAGCCCATGCCAAATTAATCATACAAGAGGCCAAAGCAATTACGGGTGTATACGGACAGGATTCGGATCGGATAGTGGTAATACCATATTTGCATCCTATTATATTTGGACGGATTCGGATAATATTCTATCAGTTTTAGGACGGATTCAGTTGTATTCGGATGATAATCGAATAGTTATTTTCTTAAGTAGATTCTACTAAATGGGCATAAATACAGATTTTACATCTTTACCATTTTATTTGTGAGGGCTAGGTTTGAAATTTAAGAATTTAGCAACTTTGGTAGCTATTTTAATACCAAATCTAGAAAAATATTCACATATTAGAAGTACAAAATTTATAAAAAAACAGAAAAAGAAATCTAATTAAGTAACTTAATTGGATAATTTTATCAGAAGAAATAATAATCGGTAAGAAAGGGGTATACCATATTCGCATCCTATTAGTAATCAGACAGATTCGGATACCCCTAAATGGATGCGGATGCAAATTCAGAAGCGGATTTCAGTTATCCATTTACACCCCTAAAAGCAATGAACTTATTTTAGGGTTTGTTTGGTTACATGAGTCTGGAGATTTCAAATATCTAGAGATTTCAAATCTATGGAGTTATAATTTATAAAGTTAGATGTTTGGTTGTGGAATGAAATCTGTGGATTCATCCTAAAAAACTATTTGATCGACGTGATTTTTGTGAATGTGCAAATGTATAGCTTTTTTGAAATCTCTGGATTTCACCCCTTACCCATAAATCTACAGATTCACGTTTTTAGTGTAAAAAGATGAATCTCTAGATTTCATGAATCTAGAGAATTTTACAACCAAACGGGTATAATTCTCAGATTCATGAATCCAGAGATTTGAAATCTCTGGATTCATGTAACCAAACAGGCCCTTAAGTGGCTCCTTGCCTGCTAGTTTGGGTTTTTTGTTGACGGTAGTTGCTTCATCCTGGTAGGTTAGCTGAGACTTTAAAACATACAGAGGGCACTTTGAAGCAGCAATTACAGTCACTCAATGGAGATGTTTACCTTTGGAATGAAGATAGATGAGCATGCACTTGAGCCTGGAACTAATGAAATTTGGGGGAAAGATGGAACCGACCACTATACTGGATTATCATTTCTACCCAAAAAAAATAAAATAATAAAAAATTCTTCTTATCATTATAGGTGTTATCTCATTAATTGATTTATTGTAATTTTACATGTAAGATTTATCTAAATCTTTGTTTTTTTTTTCCACCAACACATGAGAAATTAGAGGAGAGGGTGAGTGGCAACAATGAATTAGCCTCTCTTTTTTTTTTTTTCTTTTCTCAATTATTGGTAAGGGGGTGCGAGAAATCTTGCCATAAAGAAAACTTACAATAAAAAACTATAAATATACCTATGATAAATCAATTAACTAGATATTGCCCTTAAGAATAACTACTTTATTTGGATAATTGTAATCTAATCTACTATAAAATGCAATAGAGTCAAATAGTTAATTATGGTAAACATTTCCTATTTAAAAATAAAGGAAATTTATATTAAAAAGAAGTCATGGTTCAGGTGATGGTGTTGGAGAGGGTTGCATAAATAGAAATGTAGGAAACTCGATGCGGGTGATCGAAGAAGGGGGGGTGCCTGGTGAGAGGGGACCGAATGGGTTGGGGAGGTTTAGTTTGGGTATTTTGATGAATGATAGCTGCCGCATTATTAGCAACAAATGGCTGTTAGCAATAGACGTGGTAGCAATAAAAATAGGTAAAGAAGACTTCCCAATGTGATTTTGGTCATTTCATTTTGAGACTTAACTGAGGGTGCTCAAGATCATTGATGGGTGATCGACCATCTTCCCTTCGTCAATGTTTCCTTCCTTCACCCTATTTCTCTTTGCGAAGGAATATGGTTTGATCCAATCACTCCTCTTTTCTCTTTGTGCTTAATTATTCCTTCCCTTTTCCTCCCTTTTTTCAAATCGGATTTGCAAGGCTTCTTTCCCTTTTGTCTTTATTTCCTTTTCGCCATCTGGATTTGCTAGGTTGGTGGAGCTGGTAAGGGCATGAGAATGATTTGCCAGACGTATGCAACTCCTTCTGTAAGTTGTGTGTCTCTTCGCCTCCTCCCCCCTTCTCTCTCTTTGGGCTGCCTCACCACTTCTTCATTAAATGTTACCCCTTTTGTGAGGAGTAATCTATAATTTTGGGTTCAAGAGGTGAATCGTTTGGACTTGGTTTGCACTCATTTTAATCAGGCGCCAATTGGTTTTGTGTGGTCCAAGTTATATTAGCTCAGGCTCTCTTTTTGGGGTCATTCACGCGATGATCATTCTAAGGCTTTCTCCTCTTCGATCTCTCTGCTAGGGTTTTCTCTTCTTCTCTCTATTGTGTAAATTTCAAAGGTGCTCTTGGATTGTTCTTATAGCTGAAGGTGTGATTAGGTGCTCTTGTTTTGAGCATCATGTTTTGGACTTTGTTTATCTCTTTTCTTATAAGTTCTAGGATTTCTTAGTGCATTTGGGTTCTATTCTTGAGCCCCGAACATGTAGGTCCTTTGTTGACCGAACTCCGTCATCAAATTTGTTGTTATCTCTTGTTTCTTGTTGTGTGTGTTTGGTTATCAAGTTTAGGGTTCACCATAGTCTTGGTCCAATAGTGGTATCAGAGCTTTTGGGTTACAAGCCTTGGCTTGTGTTGGTATTCTCTTGATTTCATTCTTAGTAGTTATCAGGGATCCACAGAGGGAAAAAGCTCTAGCGGTTTTTCAACCTCTAGAGGGTCGATTAAGCTAGATGGAGGCTCTAAAAAGAGGTTTCCATGGTTCTCCTAATATTGCGCCTGGGGTTATCGAGATCAGAGGTTTGGTCTCAGGTTTGGGTACTTCAATGGGCAATACAAGAGTGGACATTGCGAAGTTTGATGGCACAAGGGATTTTGCCATCTAGAAGAGGAAGATCGGGGCCTTGATGGCTCAACAGAGGCTGCTACGTGCAATAGATGAAATAGATGTTTTCTTTGAGAGCATTGAGGTACCATTGAGAGCAAAGATGATGGAAAATGTAATCGGTTATATGCTCTAGAATGTTATTGGCTCACGGAGAAGGGATCTTGCTGCAAAAGATGACACATCAGCCAAGGTATGGTCTAAACTCAAGTTAATTTATGAAGAGAAAAATTTAGTTAACAAGACTTATGTTAAAGAAAAACTATATGGTTTTAAGATGGATGTACCATTGAGTTTTGGATAAGAATTTAGATGCTTTTAAGAAATTGAATCAACATTTGGTTAACATAAGTGAAAAAGGTAAATTAGATGATCAAGACTTATCTATTATACTGTTGAATTCTCTTCATGATGTTTATTCTCTTTTGAAAAATGCCATTAAATATACTTGTAAATACGTTTCTTTAGATCAGTGCATTAAGGTTCTTAAAAGTAGAGAGTTAGAATTGCTTGCTTCAAATAAAATCAAACCTGGCGAGAATTTGTTTGCTACAGGCTAGGGATCTAATAAATAGGGTAAGTCCAAGTATAAGGGTAGATCGGGTAATTCACACACTAATTAAAATGGGAATAATTCCAAAGGTGAAAATTGGAATGACATGAATGATATAAGAGTGAGAAGATGTTTCTTCTTCCATAAAGAGGAACATATTAAAAAGAATTGCTTTGCATTTAAGGGAAAATTAAAAGAAAAAGAGACCTCAAATGATAAGGATTCATCTGATAATGGCCAAGCTAATTTTTACAGAGTTTCTAAATGTTTGTGGAAGTGATAGGGTCAAGAATGGATCCTTGACTCTGGCTGTATCTTTCACATGTGTCCAAATGTGGATTGGTGTGATAGCTTGACTCATGTCAATGGATAACAATGATACGGGTGATATAACTAGTAATGGTATTATTAAGTTGTTTACTCACGATGATTCATTGTTTATTCTGCATAAGGTAAGATATATTCCTAACCTAAAGAGGAATTTGATTTTTATCACTTTCCGTTCCATTAGCAACAATAATTGGTGGATATGAATTTTCATGAATCAGACATAATCTAGACAAGCCAAGTGAGGATTTTGTTCCTTCTTTATCTTCAATTATGTTGTTTGTCAACAAACTCAATATTTGAATTGTAATGTTGTTTTCTCCAATAAGAAGGTGGTATTTCATGACAACATTATAGGGAAGAGGATTGGTGAAGGACGATTCCACCGTAGACTTACATTTTTGACACTCTAGGTACAACATTGGTGGCAAGAAATAAAGAAGTTGCTCCTCAAGCATGGCATTGGCAAATGGGGCATCCCTCGGACAGTGTTTTAAATTCTTTGAATCTTAAGTTTATTCTTGATTCTAGTAGTTGTGAAATTTGTCATTATTCTAGATAGCACAGACTACCTTTTTCATCTAGTTATAAAATGTCAACTACATTGTTTGGATTGTTCCATTCTGATGTATGGGCTCTGCACTTATTAATTTTAGAGATGGTTTTGGGTATTTTGTCACTTTAATTGATGATAAGTCTTGTTCTACTTGGTCATATAGGTATTTTGCAATATGATTCAAACCCAATTTGGGACCTCTTTTAAAGTTCTATGTACAGATAATGGCACCAAGTATACCAATCATAATTTTCAGGAGTTTCTTCAAAGCCGTGGTATATTGCATCAATTATCTTGTGTTGCCACTCCACAACAAAATAGTGTCCAAATGCAAAATTCATCACTTGCTTGAAGTGACCCACACTCTCTTGTTTCATGATCACTTACCCAACATTATTGGTCGGATGCATTGCATACCAACTGCTACCTAATAATTGCCTTCCTAGTAAGGTGTTTAAATATAGAATCCTCTATGGAGATTCTTCTTGGTTGTCCCATCCATCTTTCGCATCTATGATGTTGGAAAACTTGACCCTTGTGCACGAAAATGTGTGTTCGTGGAAAACTCGACACTTAAAAAATGATATAAGTGTTTTGATCCTATCAACAACAAAATGTTTATTTTCTCGTGACATTGCTTTTATTGAAGATAAAATATTTTTTCTTTTAGGGATCAAATTCAAGAGGAGTCTATGGCTAATGATGATGGCGATATTATAGTGGTTTCAATATTGAATTTTCCCCTATCAGAAATCATAAGAACAAAAATGATGAGCTCAACATGGAGTATCCTATTGCCACCAACGTCCTAATATCACTATTGGGGAGGGTGTTCTTAATGAGGAAGATGTTACGTCAAATCATGCTCCAACACATAATGAGTCTAATGAGGATGCAAATCAAGCATCTATTTGGAGGTCCACCTATGTGGGACAATGTCCCACTAAATTCCAAGATTACATCATATATAGCTCATCAAAATTATCCGATTCAAGCACACATTTGTTATGAGAATATATCACTTGGACTTGGTAGTTTCATATCTTCCATTGACAACCACAGGGAACCAGCTACCTTTGTTGAAGCTCAAAGATCTACTTTATGGGTTCAAGCAATGAATGAAGAACTTACAACCCTTGACAAAAATCATACTTGGGATATAGTTCTCTTGCCTACAGGAAAGAAATCCGTTGGTTGTCGATAGGTCTACTAGGTGAAATACAAGAATTATGGCTCTATCGAAAGTCAAAAAGCAATGTTGGTTTCCAAGGGCTACACTCAAACATATGGTGAAAGTACAAAGAAGCCTTTGCACCCATTGTCAAGATGAACACTATCAGAGTATCAGATGTTCGTTGCTATTAATTGCAATTGGCTGTTGTTTCAAATGGATGTCAAAGACGCATTCCTACAAGGATATCTTGAAGAAGAAGTGTTTATGGACCTCCAAAACACTCTTTGGAACCTAAGGTAATATTGCATGCAAACTTAACAAAGCAATATATGGGCTCAAACAATCTCCACGTGCCTGGCATGGTAAATTAAATTCAGGTCTTGTAAGTTTTGCTTTCAAGAAATGTGATTCTGATCATTCATTAATCGTAACAAAAATGACCACGGTTTTGTTGTCATACTTGTATATGTTGACAACATCATCATTTCTAGTGACAACTTACAAGAAATAGAGCTCACTAGAAATAGAGGCTCTCAAATTTCATTTGAATTAAAAATGTGGTATCAAAGACCTGGGTAGACTACAATATTTTTTGGGAATTGAAATAGACCACTCTAGTAAGGGCTTGTTTATGTGTCAAAGAAAATATGCACTTTCCTTGCTAGAGGAAAAAGGGAAGTTGGGGGTGTCACCTGTTGAGTCTCCAAGAACTACACAAGAATATTTTTTTTGGAAAGTGGCTCCATTACAAGACATTGACTGATTTTAGGGGTTAGTTGGGAAACTGATCTATTTGACCATTCAAGGTCTCATATCACTTACGCAATAAGTTATGTGAGTAGATTCATGCATGCTCCAACAGAAGGACGTATTCTCCGCTACTTGAAATCTTGTCATGGATGTGGTACTTGGATGAAGAGGAAAAACCATACCAATATTATTGGTTATTGTGATGTAGATTGGGCAAGAAGCCTTGAAGACAAGAAATCAACAGCAGGTTTCTCTACATTTGTAGGAGGAATCTTGGTCACTTGGAAAAGTAAAAAGCAAACAATAGTAGCCAGATCAAGCATATATAGAAGCAGAATAAAGGGCAATGGCTTCAACAACAAGTGAATTAATATGATTTAAATTGTTGTTACAAGACTTGGGTCTTGTAGTGTAGTACCAAATGAGCCTATGAAGTTGTTCAGTGACAATCAAGCAACAATCCATATTACCTCCAACCTGTATTCCATGGACAAATAAAACACATCAAGGTGGATTGTCACTTTGTTCAAGAGAAGGTTCAAGATCAAACTATTGAAACTTCCTATGTCATATCAGTTGGCAGACATTTTTACTAAAGCACTACCAAGAGGAGTATTTCAAAGCATTGTGTTCAGGTTGACCTCAAAGGTTGTCTACGCTCCAACCTTGAGGGGGAGTATTGGCAAACAATCAGCATGCAAGAATGGAAAGCCAGCCCGGCTAGATTCAGTCAATCACAAATCCAGAGGAGATTTGGTAGAATCCTCTTGTAATAGTAGTGAATCATATTTACCAATCTAGAACTCTGAAACGATTATATTCATCATTATTTAAAGAGAACAAATCATCATGGATGTAGGTCCTTCAATGGCCGAACCACGTTAAACTCTTGCATCTCCTATTGATCTCGTTTCTTTGCGATGTTCAAATTCCATACTTTCTTTGACAGACCGGGTGTAATGGTTTCATTCAAAGTGAAGGAGCCAACAATTAACTACAGGAATCCACCGCTGGAAGCAGGGTGGGGGTGGGTTGCATCAATGGGCTGTGACAGTTGGTTCACTGTCAGTGTGCTCTCGCAGTTGCAGAAGGATCTAGGAAAACGATTTTGCTCGCTTGGGAACTCATGGGAGTTCGATGAGGTCTTCTTGAAGCATTGGCAATGCATATTCCTCAGGTGGAGGTTAGATGCAATTCCCAGTATGTGGTGCAAATGATCACAAGAAACCTTGCACCTCCTTGGTATGTTATCGGTCTTCTTGATGAGATTTTGGCTCTCTATGGCCAATTTGTTACCTCTAGAACTGAACACAAGGTATGAGAAACAAATCGCCGTGCAGCTTTATATGACTAATCTCGCACGACCCAAGTGCTGTGCCTGAGTCCAGAGAGCCTTCTGCCAGTGCTTCAGAACAATATGGCGCTAGCTTGAGGTAGCTAATGGTAGGTGATTTTTATCGCCATGTATAGGTTTGCTCGTGAATTACAAAAATGGACTTTTTGTGCAGTAACACCAACATGTACAGTTAGTCATTTAACACCATTAGGGAAGTCAAGGTAAAATTTCTTTTTTATTATCGCCATTTATAGGTTTGCTAATTAAATCTATTACATGTTCCAAAGGTATATATTCAGAGTACAGTACGAGTCTTATTATCATAAATTAATAAATACCATTACCAGCTAGTAGTGTTTTACCAGACAGACTACCATGGATACACCTTTTCGTAATTTCCATTCCTGCTCCAGCTGCCGAAATAAATCCCATCCCTTCTGATTTTCCTGTAGCATTGCCCTTCAACGGAAATCCCACACTTGAATTCGTCTTTTCTACCATAGAAGATCCGAAAGCTACCATGTTTATTTCTCCAATCAAAATGACACCAAAAAAGAGTCGTTGCAAAGAAATTGAGACGAAATGTCCAGTAAAACGCTTGGTTATACACAAGCCTTTGAGGACCTAGATCATTATCCCTGGATTTGCAATGAGCGAATAATATCTCGCCTGGACCAAGGTCATTTATAACGTACACATAATATTTACTTTGGTCTCCTCCTTGTTCAAAAGACGGCTTGCACAAGAACAATAATATGACGGCTAAAATGAAGACTAACTTGAAGCTATTCATGGTTTCGGCTGCTGCTGCTGCTGCTGCAAATTAAGGCTTCTTGTGTGTTAGTGTTTGTAAAGAAGGCTGAGATCTGATCTTGGTAATTAATCATCGCCTGTATATAACTTTCTATTCAGTGATTTGGTTGTAGGGGAACTTGGTGGAGAGAATTCATGCTAAATTTAGATTCTTTTCTGTTTTTTCTTGTTTTTTGGTCAAGAAACGACTTAAAAGATGAGAATCATGCAACCGTGATCTTCTATCATTAAGGAAAGGTAGCACAGCTAGGAAATTGACTGCCAACTAGTTCCATGATGGCAAGCCAAAGGATCCGGAGTCTGCCTCAAAGTGTACCCACTTCAGCAAGAGAATCCGATCAGAACCAGAATTATTTTCTTCTTCTTCTTTCTGAGGTTTATTCGGGCTAGTTTACATGAGTCCCGATCCTCTCCAACCGAGTAGGGGTGTCAACGGTGCGGTTTGAAGCGGTTTCGGGCCGATTTTGGTTTGGTGCAGTTTGGGTTCGGGCTAACTAACGGTTTAGACTCGGGTTGACTAACGGTTTATAGCGTATAAGAAAAAGAACAAGAAGAAACAATTGAGTATCATACGACAAAAGCGAAAATTATATGAAAAGCAAAGTTGCTATTGGGCAATTTTCATTAAAAAAAAAAACCACCCATTCTATAGAAATCAACAACCTAGATATTAAGTAGTAAAATGACTATTTGATCTTTGAATTCATGCTTAATTTTTTTAATTTTGTCTATACCAACTACTTAATGGTAATATAACAATTCAAATATTATTTAATGTAAAATTACAAAATGGGTTATAATGGGTTGCGGTTCGGTTTCGGGTTGGTGCGGGCTCCACCATCCTCAGCGCAATTATGGCCCATTAAGGTTCAGTTTGAGCCGATTCGGGCTATAATGGGCCGGTACGGTTCGGGCTACAAATTGACATCCCTACCTAATTTGTAACATTTGAGTAAAATTTCAATCTAGAGTTGGCTAAAATTATTGGTATTTTTTTTGTAAAAATTTAATTTTGAAAAATAAAAGGGATAATTACCGTAGCCCCCTCCCCGTATTTTGGTTTTATTATTATTCTAACATTGTGCTTTATGAAATTACTACTGCCCCCCTCACTTCTAATGATGTTAAGTGGCTGTTGACATTGAATATGCAACACCTATTTTACCCTTCATTAAAATTAAGGAGTAAAAAATATGACATTACCTTTATTTATAGAAATCATGTTGAATGCCAATTATATGCTTAAAATCTAATATTTTAGAATCAATTTTAGATTTGAAAGAATACTAGTCATCTCCATTTAAAATATGATGAAGACCTAGATCAAGAAATTTTGTGAATGAATTATCTCTTGAGATCTTGATTCTTTGTCCCTAACTCAATCAAAATGTACATCGTGGTGAAGACAAACTATTTCACAATATAAATTTAAGTTCAAATAGTAGGAGCAATGATCTGAGAGAAAGAAATAAATGTGTGTTTGTGAGTGCTGTAATTCTTGGAATTTATACAAAAGAACAAAATAACAATGATTTCTGCTACAACTTGATACTTGCTAATGAGGGACTTACTATTGCACTAAAAAATATAAATCACTTGGGTTTCAGAGATAATGTTCATCTTCAATGGAAGTGTTGTCCTGAAATTATTTTTCTTTTTGTTTTGTTCTAAGAATTTAATTTAGGGATTGGTGGGATCATGTGCTTATGGTTGTTGAAATTTTCAAGCTCGGAAGTGATGGAAGTTTTACAACCAAATTAGCATATAAGATTTTAATGGATAAGAAATTTGGTAACATGCACAATAGTTAGCATATATTAAGTGATTTTCAATTTCCAACTTTGAATGAAATTTGATATTTCCTCATCTTTAATTTCTGTTTTAAGTTTTACTCAATCACATCTTTCAATTATTTGGTGGTTTCTTTTTGAAGAAGAAAATGGATTCGGTTTAACCTTTTTTTTTTCACTTAGTTAATTAAGGGTAGTATTATTACTTGACAAATTGCTAAATAAGTAAAGAGATAACTCTAGGGTTATTTTTGTGATTTTGAGAAAATATATAGATGCCACGTCATTAGTAAACCAACATAGCTTAATGGTAGGGGGCATTAGTAATTATAGACAAAATTAAATATTGGATTAGTAATTTTAAAAAGTATAGGGGATAAAGTAGTTATAAAATCAAAGTACAAGAGGACAACGAGAATTATCCCAAAATAAAATTATACTAACCTATGTTCTAAGGTAAATCTTATTTATATTTTATCGCTTGAAGTGAGACCGCTTAAATAGGGGGAGTAATCGTGACCAAGATGGGAGGTTCAGGGGGGTTTCACAAAAATTGTAGGCTGCAATGAAGTTTTGGAAAGTCAACTCCTTGCTATCAAGGAAGGTTAAGTCTTGCTCTCAACATGGGGGCTTGGCCGATGCTCATGGAGACCGATTCCTTGCAAGCCACCTTGTTGTTACATCCATGTGCGAAGCTTCAAGGGAAGTACGAGCATTTGGTATTTGAGATATGTCATAGGTTTGCGTTGGACGGTCATGTGCCCGGTTCTCCCATATTGGATAGGAAGGAAATAAACCAACCGATTGGTGCTCAAGAATGGCATGTGAAGACGCTCTAGCTTGAACATCTTTCCGGAGTCGTCTCGGATTTGGAGGTGCTCCTTGAGGCTGATATGCTGGCTAGTCCAACTTAGCTTTTCTTTCTTGTTTGGTGTTTTCCTTTTGGGTCTCTCCCGACCCCCTTCCTTGTACACCCCCTCCCCCCACCCCCAAAAAAAAAAAGAAACTATTTATATTTCTACTTTCTTCTAAGAGAGAAAGACTCCCTGTTGCACTCCTTTAATTTTTTTTTTTTATAATAGACCAATATTTTTATATATTAGAACAATAGGTTAGACTCAAAATTAACAAGTTAGATATCAATTGTATATGTGATTCACATTTTATCAAGGATAGAAATAGGATCAAGGCAAATCAGGGATAGGGTCAGGGCTAATCAGGAATAGGGTCAGGGCCACACGTGGATAGGGCCAATAAGGCCTGGCTTCAAGGTTAGGGCCAATCGAGGGACAAGATAAGGGTCAAGGACAAGGTAAGAGCCATAAGGGACAGGGGACATGTTAAGGGCCAATCAGGGATAGAGACAGGGCTAACCCATCCCCACCCAACCCAATTAGCGACAATTAGGGTAGGAATGGGCTTGGCTTGGCCTGTAGGGCTTAGGACCAAGGACAAGAATTCAATGCCTTGAATTAGGTTTAGGGTAGTAATGGACTTATTTAAAATCATATAGCGCTGGGATTGGGATAAAAATAAAAAAATAAAAAATCTTGATTCAACCCGTCCCTGTTGCAACCCTAATTTAAAGAGTAATTTTCACTTGAACACCTTGAGATTTGGTCCAAATCATTTTTAGTCCAAAGAAAATAACATTTTGTATTTGTTTTCCCTATGGTATAAAAAATGATTACAGTTATATTCATTTTTATCACCAAAAAACCCTTATAAGTTTTCAATTTCCTTTCCTCAACTAGAAGCATATTCACTTAGAAGTCTACTCCAATAGCAAAATATTAGTACCTCATACCTCTAGTCAAGATGTGGATAAGTTGAAGAAGGAAAATTGAAAAGATGCGAGGGAATCTTAGTCATAAAAATTACAATGTGTTTTTAATTAATCTTTTTGGATACCATATGGAAGGCAAATGCAAAATGTCAATTTATTTGGATTGAAAATTACTTGGATCAAACCTCAAGGGTGTAGATGAAAATTATCCTAGTTTAAATATACCACCAAGGAGAGTTGCAAAGAGGCACTATTTGATTTTAAGAAATTCCAAGCCGCCTCTAGGATTTCCAGTTTGCGATTCGGATTCTGAGCTTGAATTAGTACATTCCTCAGAGTCTGAAGAGGAAGGCCCGCACGACGGACCTTGAATTGAGACTCACCCCCTAGGTTAGGCTCGGGGGAACCTGTCCCCTGATCTCTTGTGGAAAATGAGGTGGCTCATCCTACTCAACCGTTTAGTACTGCTCGAGAGTAGGATAGTGCTTCTTGCTCTAATTTTTAGGCTATGAGCAACACTTTGGAGAATCAGAATTTTCTTTGTCGTAGCACAACCACATTCAACGGAGGCTTTTCAAATTTTCTATACTAAGAAGTGATTTAATCTAAGTCGAATTTAGAATCTAAAAGAGATAGGGATATATCTAAGATAACCTTAGGAGATATGGTGAGAAACGATATGCATAGCTTAGTCCTTATTTTTTGTATGACATCAAATGAAACCAATTGGCAAGCAAGGATCCATGTAGTCGACCCTTTTAATTGGGATAAGGCTTGTCAATATACTAAACTCTTATAATATTTTTATTTTAATTTAAATCACATTCAATATTATTAGTAACATGTCACTACCCTATTGGTCTTACCTTCCATTCAAGTAGTATGAAACCATGTACAATGGACAAAGATTTAGTAGGATTCGAGACCATTGTCTGAACTGAATCATTTTAGTAGTATCTTTTTCCTATGACTTAGATTACTATATATTCTCATTATTTCTTAGATTAATGGACCAAATTTTATTTAGTGGGGTCTTTCGCTCACATTTCTTTTAATTAAGAATGTTTTATCTTCTATAAGAAGATAATGGTAGACTTGAACATTTTCTTTTTTGACTAATAAGAAAAGATAGGTACGAAATACAAAAGCATGCGGAAAACTGCGATGATTGAGGAAAACGTTGTGCCAAAGTTTCCAAACGAACAATTAAATAGATGGGCCAAGATATCCTAGGCCCTAGAAAATATTAAAATAAAGACTGGTCAGAGAGCCAAACTAGTGAAAGTTCCAAGTTCTTTTGCATGACAAAATCTAGTACTCCTTCCTTCCAAGGTATTAAGAAGTGCTGCAACTGGGTCTGATGCATTGATGCATCCTTGTCAACAAAGGCATCTACCAACCTGAAATAGTGGGTCTGATGAATAGTGGTGGCCAGGACAACCCTAGATTGGTTGCCTATGATTTTCCTATTTTTTACTACGAAAGACCATTATTATCCTTAACATGCCCCCTCAAACTCAATGTCGGAGATGAGATCTGGAGGTTGGACAATGACCATTATTATCCTTAACATGCCCCCTCAAATCACATTATTGAACCATTGATGCGATAGAGGCTTTATGAAGATATCTGCAAGCTGATCCTTAGTAGGTAGATACCAAACTTGGAGATCACCTTTGGCAACCTTATCCCGAACAAAATGAAAATCAATCTCCACATGTTTAGTACGTGCATGGAAGAAAGGATTGGCTGTAAGATATGTGGCCCCCACATTATCACACCAAAGAATAGGAGTAGAAGGCAGATAAACCATTAACTCTATTAACAAAGATTGTAACCAAGTAAGTTCAACAGCCCCATTTGCTAGGGCTCTATATTTTGCCTCAGTACTAGAGCGAGCTACAGTTTGTTGCTTCTTAGAACTCTAAGAGATAAGATTGTAGCCCAAAAAAATAGCGTAGGCACCAATAGATTTTTTATCATCAGGGCAACTGGCCCAATCAACATCAAAGAAAGCCGATAAAGAATTTGGAGATCGATGATGAATAAAAATGCCATTAGAGGAAGTTCCTTTTAGGTAGCGTAAGATGCGCTTGACAGCAAACCAATGATCAACAGTGGGAGAGTGCATGAATTGACAAACTTTATTGACTGCAAATTGAATATCAGGCGGAGTCATAGTTGCATACTGAAGAGCACCAACGATGCTTTGATAGAGAGTAGGATCCACCACTAATTCACCTATAAACTTATTGAGTTTATCAGTGGTGGATGCAACAATAGAGATAGGCTTGCAAGTAGACATATTTGGCCTCTTAAGAAGATCTTGAATATATTGATGTTGAGAGAGATGAAGGCCATCATGTGATCGAGTGACAAACATACCCAAAAAATTGAAGAGAGCCCAAGTCCTTTAGGGCAAAATAGAGCCAAGATCACTGAGGAATCGGGCCAATAAAGCGTCAGAACTGCTAGTTAGAATAATATCATCAACATATACCAGAATAAACATAGTGCTAGCAAATCCACGAAAATTAAATAAAGAGGTGTCGGTCTTAGAGACAATAAACCTATATTCAACCAGAAAGGAGCTAAGCTGGTCGAACCAAGCACGAGGAGCCTGTTTTAAATCATAAAGAGACCGGTGAAGTTTGTAAACATGGTTAGGATGAAGGGAGTCAGTGAAGCCAGGTGGTTGCTTCATATATACAGTTTCATGCACAAAAACACATGAAGGAAGGCATTTTGAATATCCAGTCAGTGAATAGACCAAGACACTGAAACTGCAAGAGCCAAGACTAGCTAAATGGTAGTTAGTTTGACCACCGGGCTAAAGGTTTTATGATAGTCAAGGCCTTCCTGTTGATTAAAACCCTCAGCCACTAAGCAGACTTTGTATCTTTCTATAGAACCATCTATCTTTCGCTTGACTCAGAAAACCCATTTACATCCAATGACATTATGAGAAGAAGGAGGAGGAACAAAAGACCAAGTACCATTCTTCAAAAGTGCAGTGAATTCTTCATCCATAGCCTTCCGCCAGTGAGGGTATTTGTTGGCAATAGTAAGGAAGTAGGTTCAATGTGGGTGGGATCAATTTGGGTGAGAAGAGCCCTAGGGTTTACTTTTGATCTAGTGATCATGGGATGAGTGTTTTGTAAAGGTTGGGAAGTGATTGGTGGTAGAGTAGCCTGGGAGTAAAAGGGTAGGTCAACAACTAGATGAAAAGGAGAGAGAGACTCGGCCAAGAGAGGTGAGGAGGGGGAGGATTCAGCCAAGGGGTGGGGGAAACCCTAGAAACATGGGGACTAAGAGAAGAGGCCATCGGGGAGGAGGTGTGGGATCCAATGGGAGAAGTTGAGGTGAAGGATTCTCCAAGAGAGTTCAGCTGAGGTGGGGCTCTTAAAATTGAGGGAATGGGGTTAGGGTTTCCCACTAAAGGTGGAGGCCCTAAAATGGAGGGAAGTGGTGGGGTAGGGGAGGGAGTTACCTCACTAGCAAGGAAAGGAAATCTTCTTCCATCAAATATAACATGTCGAGAATAAGCAGTTTTCCAGTAATAGGATTAAAACACTTGTATCCTCTATGCCGTGAACTATTTCCCAAGAAGACATGTAGTTCAGACCGAAATTCCAGCTTATATTTTTTATACACTCTCAAACATGGAAAACATGCACAACCAAAAATCATCAAAGAGTCATAATCAGGCTGAACTTGAAACAATTTGAAATATCTAGAGGAATTTTTCAGCACTGGAGTAGGCAAACGATTAATTAAAAAACCTGCAATTTAAAGGCATGCATTCAAAACTTTTTAGGGCAAGAAGCATGAGCTAATAAAGTCAATCAAGTTTCCACAATGTGCCGATGACGGCGCAACACCACCATTCTGCTCATGAGTATGAGGACAAAAGAGCATGTGTTCAATACCATGTTCTTGAAGGAAAATGGAGACAGTTCTATATTCGTTTCCCCAATCACTATGAAAATGCTTGATTCTTCGAGAAAAGAGATTTTCAACAAGCAATTTGAATGTCTTAAAAATACCAAATACCTCAGATTTAATAGTCATAGGATAAAACCAAATAAATTTTCTAAAATCATCCACAAAAATCACATAATATCAAAGCCCCTCAAGAGACTCCACAGGAGAGGGGCCTCAAACATCAGAAAATACTAAGTTCAAAGGTCCGAACTGATTTTGATGGGAGAAAAGGGAGTTTGCAATTTTTCCCTTTATGAAAAGCACCACAAACATAAACAAAATCATCTTAACTAACTAGCAATTCAACATTATAAATTAAAATTTTAACTACTTTGGAGGTAGGATGCCCCAAACATGAATGCCAATTCCAAAAAGAAGTCTTTTCTCCAACAAATGCTTTGGGAGAGTGATTGGAGCCCAACCGAATTTTGTACAATCCATCCTTAACGCTGCCTTGAAGAAGACATCTCCGCGTTGTACAATCCTTCATGTAACAGATATCAAGATGAAATTCAAATAAAACATTATGATCCTTAGTGAATTGGGAGACCGATAATAAATTCTTGCAAATAGAGGGCACATGAAGAACAGACTTCAAATAGACTGAAGAAGAAGATGTATCAATATCATTGATAGGAAGACTAGCACCATTATTAACTTGAACCCGATTTGAACCATGGTAGGGTTGCGCAATATGGAGATTCTCAAGAGCATTGGTGATGAGATTCTCAAGACCATCACCATTATTCACGAGATGGAGTTGCATTAAAGGTACCTTGAATGACATGCTTGAAAAATTGGTAACAATCCTTTGCTCTATGTCCAGGATGATCACAAATCTGAAAAATAAAACGATTGTTAGTTTGATGAGGTAGCTGATGTGTATGAGAGCCACGATGAGGAGAAAAACAACCACGACCAAATCTACCTCTTGGAGAAAAACGCCCTTTGTAAGGCTGATGTGGAAGCCTAATAGGGGTGAGTTGGCTAGTGGCCATGTTTGCCATAGGGGAAGAAGAGTCAACAGTCGTTAGTTCATATTTTAACCGAATTTCTTGAATCAATAAAATACCTCGTAATTCATCATAGGAGATGGTGCGAGTGGTAATGACAGTCACAAAAGGAGAGTATTTGACTCCCAAACCATTCAAAACATGGAGACAAAGTTCTTCATCATTCAAAGGCCGTCCCACAGCGGCCAATTGATCATAAATATTTTTTATGCGAAGAAGGTAATCATGAATGCTATTGTTACCTCTTCAAATATTTTGGATCTGAAGGCGAAGTTGCATTATGCTAGCGGAAGAGTAAGTTTAGTAGATCTACTCAAGGTTGGACCAGACTTCTCTAGAGGTGGAGCAACCAATAACTTGCGCATGAATTAGTTCCATAAGGGAAGCAATGATCCAATACATCAATAGTTGATTTTGACGATTCCACTTTTTGATAGTCAGGATTTGGTCGAAAGATTGCAGCATCATCTTTATCTAGAATGGCAACGGGTGGGCAAAGAGAAGAGCCATCAACAATCTCAAATAGTTCGTATATCTTCAGAAGAGGAACTATCTAAGATCTCCATCACAAATAATTCGTCTCATTAAGCTTTGTTGAAAGGAAGCCATTAAGGGAGGGAAACGAATGGGTGGGAACACGTAGCTCTGATGCCATGTTAAAAGCCATGAGTTAGGGTTAGAGGGACACATTTTTGAGTGATGGAGAGAGAGAGAGAGACTCAATTTTACGTGGTTCGGTTGATCTCTGCAACCTACGTCCATGGGAATGTGATTTGCTTCCTTGAGATTGATTGTAGTACAGATTACATATTTATAGTTACAAAACTTCTGGTCAACATTAATCTTGGACTCTAACTCTAGAGTTTGAATCACTCAAGTTATCTATTTGTGTTTGTATGAATTGTGTCTCTTGTGTGTTTGAGTGCAACTCGAGTCATGTCCACTTGTGGATAAGATGTAATCTGCTGGAGTCTCTTGAGTAGTTGAGTTTGAGTTTGGTTCTTGAAGTCTTGCACGCATGGAAGTAAATGAGTTTGGTGGAGTTCTTGAAGCTTTGCACACATGGAGTAGTGGTGGCTAGGGCAACCCTAGATTCGGCTAGGGTTGCCTTTGATTTTCCTGTTTTGCCCTCATATTATGAAAGACCATTATTATTATCCTTAACACTACTTGAGTAGTCTCCAGCCACCAAGAGGATTTCATTCTTGCTAAAACAACGTTAGGGTTTGAGAGTGAGCAGCGAGAAAAGACGAAGAAAAAAACAAACAAACATGGTTTTATAGAAGAATGTGCATTGACCATTTTACTCTTACCTTTACTTGAAAATTTTAAGTGAAGCTACGTATAAATGAGGAGAATGAAAATTTCCCCATAATCCGTAATGGACAAAAAGTCTACTATGGATTATGAGGGTTTTTCTAATATTTTAAATAAAAATAAAACTGATAATAGATGCCATACACTTTAAAATAATGAAAAACTCTCATAATTGAAAATGATAATAGATACCAAAAAGAGCCTTAGTCTATGTAAAAATCAAGAGCAAACTAATTTTTGCATTTAAATTCAAAGTTTTTATGCCTCCATTAAAATAAACCTAATTTGAGACTATTTTTTAATCTTTTAGATCTCTACATCTAAGATAAATAAGACAAATATATAAAAATATTTGTCAAGTAACTTGTTAAATCCACAAAACATTGTTTAAAACAAGAAAATATAAAAATCATTTGTACAAGATGTATTATGTTTGTCTCCTTATGCTATCAAACAATTCTAATATGTTCTTGTACTTCAATGAGTCTCTGTTGCAATATTTTGTGATAATGTTCCTTACCCTTAGCATATCCTCATACAAAAATATACTTGCTGCTCTATTAACATCAATCAAGAAGGTCTATGATCAAAGGTTCTTAATTGAGTATACATCCCTTTTATTTGTCCTAAACCATGAATTTTGTATTATTTCCGAGAACATTGCACCCAATCGAGACTTGTAGTGCCTATTGGCCCTACATTTTGATGATGCTATCCTTACTCTTAGGCCATCATCAACACTATGCATGGATTTAAAGCATAAAAGTTTTAGAAGCAATATATTGCTTCGCATGGCCTTTTTAACTCCATATTAATTTTCAACTTGGAACAACTTAGGAAAAAGGAACTAAATAACTTATAAATGGATCAAATCAACCAACAAAGGTAACAATTGATGATGAGCAAGTTACAGGTTTTGTGATTTGCGACTAAAGAAGCAAGAAGAGAAAAAGGAGCACAATGGAAATGAGGGTTCTGTGAACATATATAAGGATTAGGGATTTTTCATTAAACTTTTTGCTTTTTATTTTTAAATAAAGCATAAAACCAAGTCTTGTGATTCGTGAATGAAAAGAGACAAAGGAATACAATGGGAGTGAAGGTTTTGTGAACACATCTAATGACCAAGGATTTTTCATGAACTTTTTGACTTTTTATTTTTAAAATATAGCATAAAACCAATTAATATGCCAACTAATACGGCAATAAGAAAATCAATACGGGTAGGTTTTGAAAGTGAGTACAACAAGAAGTGAATACTTAATATAGGGAAAAGTTCGTATTTTCAATTATACACTCAGATACACATATTAATATGGAAATAATACACTTATTTACTATGGTTGCAACTGCAGAAACGTTGTGCTAAAATTACCAAAAGAACAATAAAATGGATGGGCCAAGATATCCCGAGCTGGATAATATGAGATTAATTAAAGACCGATTAGAGGTCAAAAGTAGTGAAAGTTCCAAGTTCTTTTGCATGAAAAGTCCACTCCTTCCTTCCAACTTCCAAGCTACTAGAAGTGCTTCAACTATTGATGCATCCTCGTTGCTAACAAAAGCATCTACCAACTTGGATTAAACAAAATACCCACACTTCTTGTTGTTCATTGCTGATCATCACTATTCCTCCAATTAGAAGAGTATGGTAAGTAGTTAAGGTTATACAGGGCAAACAGTATTGGTTAAGGAAATTGGGATGTCAAGGAATTAACCAACATCAATGGCGTCCTCAACAGCCCTTTGCAAGGTTGGAAATCCAAATATTTGTCTTCACCAGGGAAAACTGTTTTGATCCAATCCACTCTGGCAGCATTGCCATCTCACTATATGTCTTGCTTTCGCCTCCCACTATCTATCATAGGGGAACTGGAAAAGAAAAGTCGAGCTTTCTTTTGGTCTAATGGGGATAAGCAACATTTTCACACCATTGATTGGCATTCTATTTTCTTACCTAAATGTGTGGGTGGTCTAAACCTCCGGAATCTCAATACTTTTAACCTTGTTCTTCTGTCTCAGAAGGCATGGGTGTCACATCCACCCAACCGGTATCCTATCTTCTCCACATTCAGAGATGCTTCTCATGATAGGAGCAGAAACACCAGGAAAGGCAGACTTCTTCGGACACAAGCGAGCAAAATGTTCGGGCTGCTTACAAAGGAAGCACACAATATCTCTTTGTCCCATAGAAGTGGCTGCCATAGGGGGTCTCTGAATTGCAAGCCGAGGGGGTTGCACAAATCCCGTAGGTCGAGCTCCACTAGGTTGGCCACGAGGACCCACATAAGTAGCACTAGAACTCTGACCCACACTCCTAGGTTGGAAGGCAGGAGTGGGATATGGTGAAGGCCTCACAAATTGATGCTCGATGTGATCCACAAGACCGGGATGCCTAGGCTGCCAAGGTCTCTAAATACGCGCATTTTCTCTTTCAGCTTCTTCCAACTTCTTTGCATTCTGAACTACCTGGGCATAACTCTCAAGAGGGAGAAGGGTGAGGTATGTCTTTAAAGATGGCCGCAGTCCGTTGAAGAATTTCTTTGCTTTTGCATTGTCAGGCTTTATCGAATCAGGGGCAAAAAAGAACAACTCTTCAAACTTCTGCTGGTAGTCCAGCACGGAAAGGGAACCTTCGGCCAATGCCATAAACTCTGTCTCCTTGGCATTCTTCACTACCTCGAGGAAATAGTTCTTACAGAAGGCTTCCTTAAATACTTCCCATTAGACAACACCAGCATGGAGGGTTTCCAGAATAGGGCGAGAAGAAGTCCACCATGCAACCGCTTCCTGTTGAAGCTTCTGCTCGGCGAAGAGTACTTTCTGAGCATCCATACACTGCAAATGCCGGAAGGCCTTTTCTAGTTCCCTTAGCCATCTGTTAGGGAACAGAACATCCTTTGATACACCAGTGAAGGATGGCACCTACAGTTTTAAGAAGCTCTCCATTAGCTCGGTATGCGAGGTTCCAGTGAACCTCTCCACATACGGGGCCGCCATGCCGGGGTTATGATGCCCACCTACACGGTTCTCCTCCCGAAGATTCACAAAACCAGCCATCATCTGGTTGAACTGAGTTTGCTGCTATTGCATCAAAGAAGAAAACGGTCGAATCGGAGGTCAAACGAAGCAATTCCTCCAAGTACAGGGATGTTACCATCTCTTGGTTGACTGGCTTGGTCGACTGACAGTCGACCAAGCCAGTCGACCAAGACTTGTTAACCATGGGCAGAATTGAAGACTTGGTCCGAAACTGACCTTCCGGTGCTCCGATCGACACGAAATTTGGAGGGCATAATTATAACAATATGCCAATGGTCGTGGTGAGAGAGTGTTGACTTAAACCCAGCCATGGTTTGAGAGCCAGGTGTGGATTTTCCATTTTACCTAGGATCCCTACAAAGGTAACCAGTCCTTGCCGGATCAGAGTGACTAGACCTACCCAGAGGAGGGCTGGTGTATATGTTAAAGCATGTCAACTGTTAGAGACTTGCATAGTTAGATCTAGCAGCATTCATACTTTGCACTCATATTTATCATATATGCATTTCTGAGTTGTTGAACATATGGATGGGAATTGTTATTGTTCTTACTGAGTTCTCCAGAACTCACTCCTTTAGTTGTATATGTTTTATTAGTTTGCACAGATGGAGGAAATGTGTCGGAAGATGGATTGGTTTCCTATGAAGGAACCTTCTCGTATGAAGAAGATGTGGCACCGACAATGGGAAATGGAGATAGCCTGTGCGGGAGCTCCTATGAGTGCATGGAATGTGCTTATCGCACCCTTTGATGGGCAGAGGAGACAGGTTGCCAGGCAGTTTGCTCAACGAATGGAGAAGAACTGGACTACCCCTTTTCTAGAGATTCATGAAAAACATTACTTAGCTTTAGAGAAAGAAACTGAACAGAAAATAATTTAACTCTTTTTGAATTGCTTCCGCTGAACTCATATTCTTTTGATTTATTATTCTTGCATTGATTATCTTATTGGAGTATTTGGACTCCTGTAATCTTCTAATTCATTAATTGAATTATTATTTCTCTTGATTGTCTTTATTTGTATTTATTATTGTTGATAGACTAAAACTGTGGATCCTGTGAGGGATCACTCCCATTGGTTGTCGGGCTAGTAATCGAGACCAGCGGGTGGGGTGTGACAGTGAACCTTGGCCTAAGAGACCTTCTCTTGCCAACCTGTTCATCCTATCTAAGCCAATATGTCTTAGTCTAGCATGCCACAAATTAGAATCAAAACACACAGTATCTTGGCAAACAAAAGAATTAAATGAATAATCAATTGTATCCAATACAATGAAACCATTCTGAAGAAAACCATTACCATAAATTGTATCACCAAGATATAAAACCAAAGAATTGTTTTCAAATACAACTCTAAAACCATGTCTCAAAACCACTCTTGTTTCTGCTCCCACCCTAGTTACTTTGCTTGGACCGCTGAGGTTGAGCTTTTTCTCTCTTGCGCTTGAAACCTGAACCCTTACTAGTGCTTGCTTCAGCAGCAAGTACTTCAGTTTGCAGGGCATCGGCCAACATCCGTTCCTCATCTAGCTCAAGGTGCTTGGCAGCTTGATCAAAAGTCTTGACATCATCATCATGAGTCAAGAAGATCTTCATATGCTCCCAAGTCTTTGGCAGTGACCTGATGACTGCGGAGACTTGCTCCTCATCAATCTTTTGGCACCCACATGCGCTCAACTCACTAATCATGTTAGACATGATGGTTATATGCTGCCTCATGGTGTGACCTGGCGCATCTTATAACCGTCAAAGGTGAGTCCGAGCTGGCGGCCCTTTTGTGGTGGAAGTCCCTCCGTACTGGAACTTCACAGCTTCCCACAACGACTTTGTAGTCCTATGCTTCTCAAAACAAAGCATCAGGTCATCCCTCATGGAGCTTAGGATATTAATCCTAGCTATCTGGTCCTTCCTCTTGCAGGCATTGTAAAGCTCAAGGTTCCTGCGATACTGTGCAGTGGTACCTTCCTCAAGTGGGGACTTGGTCTAGTTTATGGTTTCCAGCATGTTTTGTTTTTCTAGGAGATACTGCACCTTTCGGTGCCAGAGGTCATAATACCTCTCATTTAGTTTATCTCCTTTAATGAAGTCAGCAACAATGCTCTTGGTATCAGCCATTTATTCTAGAGACATTATATACTAGGATGAGTTCAACTATTCTAGCATAAAACACAACTCATGCAACAGCAAATCACACTAGCATAGTCAACCTACAGGATAAGCATTTAAACCAAAAGAGATGCTTACAAACATTCAATCAAATTCTCATGCAAACCCACATAGACTTATATACTAGTTTCATTCTGAGCAATAAACATGATTGATAGACCCATAATTAAAACAGTTTTAATAAAATAAAAAATGCAATCATGTTAATGATATGAGGTGGTTCACACAGAACACTTCTACCTCATTAGCTCCCACTAGGCCCCATTAGGCCCTGAATGCCTAAACATCACACAGATTGTCGGGCCATTGGTATCCAGTAAGTTAGAAACACATTTTAAATTGGACAGACCAATATCCCAAAAAAATCCATCTCCCAGACAGACTGTCGTCTGCCTTTTATGCCAGACGAACTGCTGTCTGCCCAGAAGGAAATTTCGTCTGGGTCACTGTGAATCAGTCTGACAATAGACAGACGTCCGTCTGGTCCACAGTGACCAAAAACGGCATTTTTTTTTTCAATTTTCTTGAACGAAATTTTTCCAAAAAACGGAAAATCACGTTTTTTTCTTTCAAAATATCATCCAAAAACACATGAAAAAAATTCAGCAATAAATTTTAAACAAAAATAATTATCATGGATTATAAATCCATGCAAAACTTCATTAGGGAAATTCACAAGGATCCTCCCTGTCACATCCTCCCAGCCGGTACCCTAACTGGCATACCCGAGAGTGTGATCCACATCCCCAAAGATCAAGTATCGAGGAAATTATCCTCCCACATATTCAATAACATAATCATAAACAGGAAATAATCAAGGTTTAATATTATAAACAAGGTTCAAAACAAGAAATGAATAAACAATATAGTCAGAGTGCGAAAAATGATATCAGATATCTGTAGATATCAAAAGAAGTAAAGTGAGGCGGAAACTCACTCCACAAATATAGCGGAACGTAGTATGTAAGTCTAAAAGGAATTACAATTAAAACAAAGGAAATAAGAAAGATATCTAAACTTAAGAGTCTTCTATCCTATAGATGACATCTTCAAAATAGTGGACTTCATCAATCCAACGGAGATGTTCCAACTCCACGTTGCCTTTAATCGTAGTACGAAACTTGATCAACTGAGGGTTCATCAGAGTAATCTTGATTGTCACCAACACCTTGCGTGTAGTACGTTTCATCGGCATGCACTTCATCGTACTGTCTGTCATAGTAATCAATACATGTGGAATAGTCTAACAAGAGATTGTACAAAAAAAGGAATGAGTTTCGAAGAAACTCAGTAAGGTAGTTAATCCATAACAACATAAATAACATGTGGCAGAACATAGCAAGATGCAATGCAGTATGAAACAGATAATGTATGTATGCATCTAAACTCTATGTATGCTGGTCTCTATTGGCAGACATGCTTTAAGTCATAGTACCATAATTCTTTAGGAAGGTCTCGCATACGGCTCCTGTTGGTAGTGGGTCCGGCATCCCTCGGGACAAACCATGGCTGGGGGTTAAGTCAACACTCTCTCACATAACCATTTTGTATAATTACCGGCGCATGTCAGGGTTGTAAAATCCAGCTTTTACCTAACCTTGACCCGACCCGGTCATTGTTATGTTTGTAGGTCCAAAGACCCGAAGTGGTGGTAGGAGGGACTTATGGGCCCTACTGGTTGATGACGTAATGTCGGGATTCCAGTTTATGGACATTGATGATGCTGCTCCTTCCTTGAGCACATTACCAGTGCTAAGTTAGAATCTGCGCAATGATGAAGAGCGAGATAGTTGAAATAGCAAACGGACTCCTGTGCATAATCCGAAGGTACTCCCTGAAACTAGACCTCTTGAGTGAACTATAGGAGAAAACCCCATGCAATTTGACCTTGTATAGCCCTCCAAGTCCGCACCTAAAGTTGCTGAACTATTCTGTAAAATTTCTGCAGAGATTGTTTTGGTCAATACTATTGGTCGATACCATCGACCAAAGGTATCGACCAACAAGTCTGCTTGAGCCCAGATTTAAAGATTCTTGGAATATTCTTTTCTATTTATTTATTCCTCGAGACTGGAGCCCTATTCTCGCGTTTTTAACATCTGGGAACGTGAGAGAGCCTCCCAAGAACTCCTCCTTGGTAGTGGTGAAGCATCTTCTTCATCAATCATTGCCAACCACTCATTCCTACTTTCTTGTTCCACTTTAAAGGTATGACTCTCTCTCCTAATCACTTTCTCACTCATCTTTTTTCTATTTTACTGTTGGGACCATGGCCAAGGTGCTGCAACCTTGCATACACCTTGCCATGAACCTTCTAAACCCCATTCAATGATGTTTTCACCGATATGACTATGATTGATTCACCTCATGATCATTGACTACACATTTCCATGATTTATTGCTTACCAACTTGCTTTATTTACCAAAACTGAGATGAAGCTCATGATTAACCTAATCTATACCTTGCATATGTGCTCCATGTTACTTCTAAACGATTCCCTACCTAATCCCCCATGTTTTCCCCTAATTTGCATTGAGATATTGCCAATGCCATGATCTACAACTCTTAACCTTAATATGTCAATTTGGGGATTTCCAAATGGACCATTGGATTATGAAAGTTTCTTGATAATTAGTGTCCCCATGTTGTGCTTAGACTATCCTCCAAGTTTCATGTCAATCCGAGACCGGAAGACCAAATCTGGGCAAGAATCCGAAAAGCCAGCTTGCTGTCCTGGAATTGATTTGGTCGATACTATTGGTCGATACTATCGACCATATGTATCGACCAATAGAGTTGCTGTCAACAACTTTTGCCCGATTCGATTCGTTTGATCTCCGATTGTTCCGATTTCTTCTCTAACCTTTCATATATGCTTGTTTAGGACTTTAAGACTATTTGGGCCATTGCTTGTGATCTTGGACCATTCTCTTCTCCGATTCAAGGTAAGGATAGTTATCGATGTAATTACCTAGGATATGGAAATCTTGACTTTTTATTCCTAACCTAGTAAATATAGTTTCTATTTCATATTCTTATCGTGTTAGACTTGCTACATATGTCTTTTAACAGTAGCTTTGTGTTTACATTATATTACTTCAATGTTTTATCATGTTTATTAATTTCAATATATGATGACTTATGTCAATGTCATGAATTGAATGTTTATTATGACGTTGTATCTTGTGAACTGATATGATGAACTTGGGCATGTGATTGCTTAAGTATAACTTGGGATTGAGGGGTACCCTACTGGTGCTTCTGTCCTTGGACATCGGAGGGAATAGTATGGGATGTTCTCCGAAGGTGTCCATTGACGCTTTCCCGGGTTATTGAATGACATGCATAGGATTTGTCTAGATGTATGGCTAGGATGTCCCTATCATATCAGACCCGATTCGGAAGGGCATTGAGACCGAACAACCCGTGGTAGTAGTGTGGATTTGTGGGCGCTCAAGACCGGTATCCACTCCGTGAGAGGACATAAATTGCATTACGGTTACCCGAAAGGGGCCATTTATTGGTAGGGTTACAAATGGCTAGACTTGGGCTCACGGGCACTCAAGACCGGTGAAATGATCCGTGAGAGGGACGTGAGAGCTTCCCGTTTACCATTTGTGGATGACCAATAGGGTTGATGAGTCCGGTGAGTAATATCCGTGACTCTAGTGTGAAGGATACCGGAAAGGATCCCGAGAGGGGAGGAATGGAAGTATCTGGAACTGGCATGATATGATTAAGTAGATGACTTGCATTGGGCTAGGCTATACCCTGACATGTGCCAATACTTAGACCAAACGGTGATGTGAGTGAGCGGTGACCGAAACCCCAACCATGGATTTGTCCGAGAGGGATGCAGGACCCAATTTCCCCCCCGGTGATGAGTGACTGAGACTACCTAAAGAAGTATGGTGCTAAGACTTAAAGCATGTCTACCATAGATGACCAACATACTTGGAATAAAGTCATATTGCATTATATGCCTCATATCATCTGCATCATTTTATGATTATCTTGTGGTTTATGTGTGGTGGGATAACTTCCTTGCTGAGTTCTTTTGAACTCATTCCTTTTCTGTTGCAATATTTTGTTGGGCTATTCTACAGGTGATTACTCTGATGGCACCCTCCCTGAGGCGGACCCAGATACCTCATACTACCATCCGGAGGCTGGCTACGTTGAAGACTTCGGTGACCATACCGAAGAAGATTACCAGGCGTACCAGGGTTAGCCCCGGAGTTGTATGGGAGCAGTCATGTTGGGTCTCCATGGTCCTCAACTTTGAAGAAGATATATTTATTATGGAGGAGACTTATGAGTAGTTACCCCTTCTTTTGTGACAGTATACTTAGAAGAATTGTAATAACTTTAACTTACCTTTATAACTTGAGACTTGTACTTAGCTAAATTTTGACCTCACTTCCGTTTGGTGAAGGAGTGGATTCCGCCCACTGCCTTCTTAATTTATCTGATTTGATATTTATTTCCGCACTCTGATTATGTCTGACACCTTATTCCTGAATTCCATGATCATTCATTGTTAGTTTATGATTATTATTTGTTGATGATTGTATTATCGTCGATGTGGATTATGTGGTCCCTGAACTATGGATCTTCGGGGCTGTGGATCACATCCCGGGTATGCCAGATAGGGTACCGGCTGGGTGGATGTGACAGAGTGGTATCAGAGCCCCAGGTTCAGTAAGACCCTAACCACGGAAGCGATGATGGAACATTCCGAGTTACCGATCAAAAAGGGTAACTCAACTATTCTTAGAGCTGAATAATAGATAACCGAGATTAGTAACTGAATAAATGAAACTTAACTGATTATGGAATAAGATACAATAATATAAGCAAAACAACTTGATCTCATTAATCACATAAGAAAATTTTTACAAGTCTGAAAGAAAGTACATCTGGGAAACATAAAAAGGAAAACTCCTAATGCTATCTATCTAGGTGATCTACTCCGACGATCTGTCTGATCCCTCCTCGATCTGAACTCATCCTCGAGCCGTGTAAACCTCTCACCTAAAGTGTGCATGTATGTCTCCATCCTCATCTGTCGAGCCTCGATCCTCTCGAGTATGGAATAAATCGGAGACTGATGAGAAGTCACACCTGGAGCCTCAGAAGTCTGGTGAGATGGACCTCCATCCTCGGAGAATCGTGGAGCGGGAATCTCCTGATGCCCCTGGTCATCATCCTGAACTGGAGCATCACCCTGATCATCATCGTCTCCATGCTCATCTACATCGTCATCCTCGGCATCCCCATCGATGTCGGCCTCATTGTCTGATCTAACCGCATTACCAAGCCCCATTTTCTTGACCGACCATGCACAGAGGTCCTCACCTATCTCTATATCAGGAATCATCAGTGTGTCCTCTAAATCCACCTGGAAGTACTGGAAAATGCGTGTCAAGACCCGGCCGAAAGCTAAGTTCCTGACCCCGGGAGACTCAACTCGGTCTATCATGATATGCTGCGTGATGTGAGCCAAGTCTATCTGCACACCAGTGTAAATGCAATAGATGACTAGTGCCTCCATAATCGTCACCCTACTGTGATGCCCTTCCTTCGGAATAATGTTTCGCCCGACAAAGCGAGCGATGACTCGGGCAGATGGTATCATAGAAGTGCCACTCCCGGGCATGAAGCAGTTCTCATCGTCCCACAGAGTCTTGCATATCTTGTGTGTCTCGTATCAGTGCGAGGAGGAATCCACAAGCGAAAGTCTGGTACAGACGGCACTCCCAAGATCCCAGCCAACTCGCTGGTAGTGAATGTGATCTCAACGCCTCTGACCACGGAGCAGATGACAATCCGAGGACCATCTCGCGGGTCATCCTCGAATCGGTAGGTCAGGTTACTATAAAAGTACCACGACAAGCTCGGGTAGACTGGATATGGCGTGGTGTACAAAGATAACCATCCCATCTCCTCTAACCTCTCCCGTATGCGAAAGGTCTCTAGCTCATCTAAGACTACCAACCGCCCGTACTCGATCGGTATGTCATAGAAGTAGTGCTCGAACAGGAACTCTGCCTGAGGTGATATGAAGAGGTCCTCCTCGGTCACCTCCTGCCGTGGAGCATGTCCTATACCTCTGTCAGCCCTCCGTCCTCCTCTGGGCATGATGAACCTGCGGAGACAAGAAAGAAATTTCATTTTGATTAATTCCCTTGTTCATTTGTTAGATGAAGGGCATTTTTGTAATTTTTTGAAAATTTGAAATTGTTGCGAAAATGCGATTCGAACATACTAGCATGTGTATAAGACTTGGATAAACATGCTGGGATGTTTCGTTTGCTGAAAATCTAACATCTTGGCCATGTAGAAGTGAAAATTCAGCAAGAAGGTGAAGGAAGAAATCCCTCTTTGGGCTATGTTTGAGATTTTTCAAAAGTTGGAATTTCGGCAAACCGAATGTGGGAACACCTTCTGTCACATCCTCCCAGCCGGTACCCTATCTGGCATACCCGAGAGTTGATCCACAGCCCGAAGATCAGGTTTCGAGTAATCAACCTCCCACATAAACAATAACATAATCATGAACAATCATAATAAAAGTGCGGAAGATAAACCATAGATCCAATAAGGAAAGAATGAATCATAAATAAATCAGGATACTAGATATAATCAGAGTGTCAGACAGATAAGTAAAGTGAGGCAAAAATCCCACTCTACAACCAGCGGAAAAGTAGCTCTAAAAGATAATAAACTAGAAAAAATCTAATCCCAGTAGCAAGTACAATGGGTAACTAAATCGTTCTCCACTTTATAGACAACATCCTTATAAGTGTAAATCTCATAAATGGCACAAGGATGCTTCCATTCAATGGTCGGACTAAGCATCGTACGGAGCATAACCACTCGCGGGATCTTCAGTGTAATTGTGGTAACCGCAATCACCTTCCTGGAGATATGCCTCTTCGCCTTGCGCTTCTTCATAGGAACCGTCATAGTATTCAGCACCTGCAGGATAGTCTAACGAACATTGTACAATAAAGGAATGAGTTTCAAAGAAACTCAGTAAGGCAGTTAAATCCATAATATCATAAATGGCAAGATTTCAGAACAAACATAAATGCAATATGATATGAGACAAGCAATGAATGAATGAATCTAACTCTATGTATGCTGGTCTCTATCGGCAGACATGCTTTAAGTCATAGCACCGTACTTCTTTAGGAAGGTCTCAATCACTCATCATCAGTTGGTAATGGGTCCGGCATCCCTCGGGACATTCCATGGCTGGGGGTTAAGTCACCACTCTCTCACATCACCATTGGTCTAAGTACCGGCGCATGTCAGGGTAAAACCTAGCCAAATGCAAGTCTTCTACTTAGTTACATCAAGTCAGATCCAGATACGTCCATTCCTCGTCCCTGACGATCCTTTCCGGTATCCTTCACACTAGAGTCCACATAGTCCCTGACTACGGACTCATCAACCCTATTGATCATCCACATATGGTAAACGGGAAGCTCTCACGTCCTCTCACGGGTTGGTTACCGGTCTTAAGCGCCCGTGAGCCCAAGTCTAGCCATATGCAACCCTACCAATAAATGGCCCCCACAATGTGATTCCTGTCCTCTCACGGGTTGGTTACCGGTCTTGAGCGCCCATGAATCCCCATTGCTACCACGGGTCGTTCGGTCTCAATACCCCTCCGATTAGGGTCTGACATAACAGGACATCCTAGCCAAACACTACTAGACAATCCTAGATATGTCATCCAACAGTTTAGGAAGGTGTCCATAGGGCATCTCCGGAAACATCCCATAATATTCCCGTAGTAGTCCAAGGACAGAAGTGTCAAAAGGACACCTCTCCTTTCCAAACCATAGATTCAATGTTGGACTATAATCTTGCTATGTTGATGATTTTAAGCATGATTTGGGCAGTCTATTCTATTGATCAAGTGATTTTGACAAGTTGATTTTCGATGTTGTAAATTTCCGATGTTTGCAGAATGGTGCTTCTGAGGAATCGTTTGATTGGTTCTGATAATTCCGGAGTTGAAGATGTGCCTGCTAGGACCCCGGATCAGCAAAGACAAGGAGAGCACCCTGCCCCTAATGGAGTTCCCGATGCTCCTGAAATCGGAAGCTTCAGAGACATTGCTAGCATTATGACCAACATGATGCAGCAACAAGCGGCGCAGTTCAATCAAATGATGACCGGATTTTTGGCTATGCAAGAAGAAAACCGAGCAAGTGGTTCAAGAAACCCTTGCCGTGCAGCTCCGTATGTGGAGAGGTCCACTGAGATCCCGCATACCAAGCTGATGGAAAGTTTTCTTAAACTCCAAGTACCATCTTTTACCGGAATGACCAAGGACACCCTCTTTCCTAATAGATGGTTTAGAGAATTGGAAAAGGCATTTAGACACTGCGGTGTTCGGATAATCGGAAGGTGTTGTTTGCGAGAACGAAGCTCCAACATGAAGTCGATGCATGGTGGACCTCCACCGGGCCTATTCTCGAGAACCTTCATGCTTGGTGTGGTTACTTGGGAGTTGTTCAAGGAAGCATTTTGTAGGAACTATTTCCCGAGTCGGTAAAGGATGCCAAAGAGGCAGAATTCATGGCATTGGTACAAGGTGCCCTTTTCGTGTCTTTGGAATACCAGCGAAGTTTGAAGAACTCTTTTTCTTCGCTCCTCGATTCTTTGAGTTCCGATGTTGCCAAGGCGAAGAAATTTTTCAAAGGGTTGTGACCTTCGATCAAAGTCCACCTCACTGCCTTACCTCTTGGAGACTATGCTCAGGCCGTGGAGAATGCGAAGAAAATTGAGGAAACTGAGAAGGAGAATGTGCGAGCACGAAACCTTGGCAATCCGGACCTTCGGATTTGTTGATCATCTTGACCGTCGTTTTGTGAAGCTCGCACCGTACCCCACTCCCACCTATCAGCCCCGGAGTGTTGGGCCGAGTCCCAGTCTTGCTCATGTAGGCCGGTATGGCCGGACTAGTGGGACCCGACCTGCGGGAATTGTTCAGCCTTCTCTACCCGGAATGGTACACCCCCAGGCCTGCATTTCAGAGACCTCCAGTGGCAGCTACCTCTGTTGGACCGAAGGATAATGTTTGCTTCTTTTGCAAACAGCCCGGCCATTTTGCCCGCCTCTGCCCCAAGAAGTCTATTCAGCCCGGTGCTCCTGTTCAGAAGAGTGTCCCTGCCCCTCCTGCCGGCAGAGTCTTCAGTATATCCTGTACTGACCAAGAAGCTTGTCATGATGTTGTTACAGGTACATTGTTAGTCGCCTCTTTACCAGCATTTGTATTGTTTGATACGGGTGCATCTCATTCATTCATTTCATCTACTTTTGCTGTGAAGACTAACCTAACACCCAAATGTTTGTCTAGTTATTTATCAATTTGTACCCCTGTTGGGTCTGCTGTTAAACTAGATAAAGTGTTAGAGGAATGTCCTGTTTGTGTTTGTGGTTTGAACTTGAAGGCAAGGTTGGTGTTGTTCGATATGAGAGATTTCGACGTGATCTTGGGAATTGATTGGTTGACATCCTACAACGCTGTGATCTTGTGCTCTTCAAAGAAGATCCAATTCCGATTGGAGGGGAATTCAGTTTTGGAGTTCCAAGGAAGAAAGGGAAGAGTGAGCAAGAAGACTTTGACCGCTTTAATGCAAGTCCACTCCCTAGTGGAAGATGTTTCATCTGGAAGCAAGGTTAAGGAAAGAAGAGACCTGAAAATGTCAGTGTAGTTTGTAACTTCGCTGATGTGTTTCCAGACGATTTATCAAGGACTACCCCCTGATAGAGAGGTTGAGTTTTCCATAGACTTAACTCCTGGAGCGTCTCCGGTGTCTAAAGCTCCTTACAGGATGGTGCCTACCGAGCTAGAGGAGTTGCAAGTTCAGCTGAATGAACTCCTGGATAGAGGTTTTGTGCAGCCAAGTGTGTCACCCTGGGGAGCTCCGGTCTTGTTCGTTAAGAAGAAAGATGGTAGTATGCCCTATGCATTGACTACAGAGAGTTGAACAAGTTAACGATCAAGAACAGATACCCGTTGCCTCGGATTGATGACTGTTTGACCGAGTTGAAGGGCGCGTCTGTTTTCTCGAAGATTGACTTAAGATCAGGGTATCACCAGTTGAAGTGAAGTCAAGTGATTTCTTTAAGACGGCGTTCCGAACAAGGTATGGACACTATGAATTCAAAGTTATGCCTTTTGGCTTAACAAATGCCCCTGCCGTGTTCATGGACCTCATGAACCGGGTATTTCATGATGTGCTCGATAAGTTTGTGATCGTATTCATTGATGACATCTTGATTTACTCGAAGAATGAAGAAGAGCATGCGGAACATCTGAACTTCACTTTGCAAAGGTTGAGAGAAAAGAAACTCTATGCTAAGTTTAGCAAGTGTGACTTTTGGCTCTCAAGGGTAGTGTTTCTTGGGCATGTTGTTTCATCCGAAGGTATTCGTGTCGACCCGGAAAAAGTGCAAACCGTTACCGATTGGGAAAGACCGAAGACCGTGACTGAGATAAGAAGTTTCCTTGGATTGGCAGGATACTATCGGAGATTTATCGAGAATTTTTCTAGGTTGGCTGCCCCTATGACTAAGCTAACTAGAAAGGAAGAGAAGTTCGTTTGGACCGAGTCTTGCGAGAGGAATTTTGAGGAGCTAAAGGTTAGATTGACAAGCGCCCCGGTTTTGACTATACCTGATAGTTCCGGTGGGTTGACAGTCTACACCGATGCTTCCATGATCGGATTGGGTTGCGTGTTGATGCAACACGACAAAGTTGTGGCTTATGCTTCTCGGCAATTGAAAGACTATGAGCAGAATTATCCCACTCACGACTTAGAGCTTGCCGTCGTTGTTTTTGCTTTAAAGATTTGGAGACATTACCTATACGGTGAGAAGATCGCTATCTTCATAGATCATAAGAGTTTGAAATACTTCTTCACCCAGAAAGAGCTGAATATGAGACAAAGAAGATGGCTGGAGTTGGTTTCTGACTATGATTGTGACATCCAATATCACCCAGGTAAAGCAAATGTAGTTGCGGATGCTCTTAGTAGGAAGAGTTAGAAGAAGGATTTGAACTTGTGTGCTTTGAGTCGACCTTTGTTGCTGTCAATGGAAAAGTTTGGCTTAGAAGTGGTTCCTGAGGGTTCGGATTGTATTCTTTTTGCCATGACGGCAAGATCCACCCTTAGAGACCGGATCGTCGCTTTGCAAAGTTCTGACCCTAAGTTGAGAGAGAAGATTGGGAAGGTTGCCACAAATTCAGAGATGGACCCTGCTTTTAGTACATCTTTAGATGGTGCCTTATTGTTTAGAGGTAGACTCTGTGTGCCTGCTTGTTGATGAAATCAAGAAGGAAATATTGAAAGAAGCACACCGATCGATCTTTACAATACACCCCGGGGTACCAAAATGTATAAAGACTTAAGGGAACATTTTTGGTGGAATAGCTTGAAAGCGGATGTGGAAGACTTTGTTGCCAAGTGCGAGACTTGTCGGCGTGTTAAAGCCGTTCGCCAACCTCCGTCCGGATTGCTTCAGCCCCTTCCCGTTCCTAGTTGGAAGTGGGAAGATATATCCATGGACTTCGTGACTAGCTTGCCGCGGACAAGTAAAGGAAATGACACTTGTGTGGGTGGTTGTAGATAGGTTGACTAAATCAGCCCATTTCATACCTATGAAGATCACCTACACTTTGGACAAGCTAGCTAGACTCTATGTGGACAACGTGGTTCGTCTACACGGTGTGCCGGTGAGTATTGTGTCTGACCGTGATCCTAGGTTCACCTCAAGGTTTTGGAATGGATTGCAGAAAGCCTTGGGAACCCAATTAAACTCGAGTACAGCTCATCATCCCCGGTCGATGGACAATACGAGCGGACGATTCAAATTTTAGAAGATATGCTTAGATCTTGTGTGGTGGACATGGGTGGAAATTGGGATGAACACTTAGCTTTAGTGGAGTTTGCCTATAACAACAGTTATCAATCAACAATAGGCATGGCTCCTTTTAAAGCTTTGTACGGTAACACTTGTAGAATGCCTTTGTATTGGACTGAGACAGGTGAAAGAAAAGTCTTAGGCCCGGAAATGATTGAAGCTACAAGTGCTATGGTCGACATGATTAGAGAGAGGATTAAGTCTGCTCAGTCAAGACAGAAATCCTATGCCGACAAGAGAAGGACTGATCTGGAGTTTCCTATTGGAGAGAAAGTTTTCCTTAAGGTATCACCTATGAAAGGTGTGATGAGATTCAATGTGAGAGGAAAGCTTAGCCCCCGCTTCATCGAACCTTTTGAAATCTTGGAAAGGGTTGGACCTGTTGCTTATCGCTTGGCCTTGCCTCCATCTCTTGCTGGAGTTCACAATGTGTTCCATGTTTCGATGCTTCGGAAGTACATAGAGAACCCGGAACACATACTACAGCAAGCACCAAGGACTTAGTGCTGATCTTTCTTACGATGAAGGACCAGCTGAAATCCTAGATAAAAAGGACAAGCAACGAGGAATCGCACCATCCCTTTGGTGAAGATTCGGTGGAAGAACCATACCCCGGAAGAAGCTTCATGGGAAAAGGAAGAAGAAATGAAGGAGAAGTTTCCTCATCTTTTTGGGAGCACGAGTACGCTTTCAATTTCGAGGACGAAATTCTTTTAAGGGGGAAGAATGTAAAATCCAGCTTTTACCTAACCTTGACCCGACCCGGTCATTGTTATGTTTGTAGGTCCAAAGACCTGAAGTGGTGGTAGGAGGGACTTATGGGCCCTACTGGTTGATGATGTAATGTCGGGATTCCAGTTTATGGACATTGATGATGCTTGCTCCTTCCTTGAGCACATTACCGGTGCTAAGTTAGAATCTGCGCACTGATGAAGAGCGAGACAGTTGAAATAGCAAACGGACTCCTGTGAATAATCCGAAGGTACTCCCTGAAACTAGACCTCTTGAGTGAACTGTAGGAGAAAACCCCATGCAATTTGACCTTGTATAGCCCTCCAAGTCCGCACCTAAAGTTGCTGAACTATTCTGTAAAATTTCTGCGAGAGATTGTTTTGGTCAATACTATTGGTCGATACCATCGACCAAAGGTATCGACCAACAAGTCTCTTGAGCCCCAATTTAAAGATTCTTGGAATATTCTTTTCTATTTATTTATTCCTCGAGACTGGAGCCCTATTCTCGCGTTTTTAACATCTGGGAACGTGAGAGAGCCTCCCAAGAACTCCTCCTTGGTAGTGGTGAAGCATCTTCTTCATCAATCATTGCTAACCACTCATTCCTACTTTCTTGTTCCACTTTAAAGGTATGACTCTCTCTCCTAATCACTTTCTCACTCATCTTTTCTCTATTTTACTGTTGGGACCATGGCCAAGGTGCTGCAACCTTGCATACACCTTGCCATGAACCTTCTAAACCCCATACTATGATGTTTTCACCGATATGACTATGATTGATTCACCTCATGATCATTGACTACACATTTCCATGATTTATTGCTTACCAACTTGCTTTATTTACCAGAACTGAGATGAAGCTCATGATTAACCTAATCTATACCTTGCATATGTGCTCCATGTTACTTCTAAACGATTCCCTACCTAATCCCCCATGTTTTCCCCTAATTTGCATTGAGATATAGCCAATGCCATGATCTACAACTCTTAACCTTAATATGTCAATTTGGGGATTTCCAAATGGACCATTGGATTATGAAAGTTTCTTGATAATTAGTGTCCCCATGTTGTGCTTAGACTATCCTCCAAGTTTCATGTCAATCCGAGACCCGGAAGACCAAATCTGGCTTTCTCAAGAATCCGAAAAGCCAGCTTGCTGTCCTGGAATTGATTTGGTCGATACTATTGGTCGATACTATCGACCAAATGTATCGACCAATAGAGTTGCTGTCAGCAACTTTTGCCCAGTTCTGATTCGTTTGATCTCCGATTGTTCTGATTTCTTCTCTAACCTTTCATATATGCTTGTTTAGGACTTTAAGACTATTTGGGCCACTGCTTGTGATCTTGGACCATTCTCTTCTCCGATTCAAGGTAAGGATAGTTATCGATGTAATTACCTAGGATATGGAAATCTTGACTTGGTATTCCTAACCTAGTAAATATAGTTTCTATTTCATATTCTTATCGTGTTAGACTTGTTACATATGCCTTTTAACAGTAGCTTTGTGTTTACATTATATTACTTCAATGTTTTATCATGTTTATCAATTTCAATATATGATGACTTATGTCAATGTCATGAATTGAATGTTTATTATGACGTTGTATCTTGTGAACTGATATGATGAACTTGGGCATGTGATTGCTTAAGTATAACTTGGGATTGAGGGGTACCCTATTGGTGCTTCTGTCCTTGGACATCGGAGGGAATAGTATGGGATGTTCTCCGAAGGTGTCCATTGACGCTTTCCCGGGTTATTGAATGACATGCATAGGATTTGTCTAGATGTATGGCTAGGATGTCCCTATCATATCGGACCCGATTCGGAAGGGCATTGAGACCGAACAACCCGTGGTAGTAGTGTGGATTTGTGGGCGCTCAAGACCGGTATCCACTCCGTGAGAGGACATAAATTGCATTACGGTTACCCGAAAGGGGTCATTTATTGGTAGGGTTACAAATGGCTAGAGTTGGGCTCACGGGCACTCAAGACCGGTGAAATGATCTGTGAGAGGGACGTGAGAGCTTCCCGTTTACCATTTGTGGATGACCAATAGGGTTGATGAGTCCGGTGAGTAATATCCGTGACTCTAGTGTGAAGGATACCGGAAAGGATCCCGAGAGGGGAGGAATGGAAGTATCTGGAATTGGCATGATATGATTAAGTAGATGACTTGCATTGGGCTAGGCTATACCCTGACATGCGCCAATACTTAGACCAAACGGTGATGTGAGAGAGCGGTGACTGAAACCCCAACCATGGATTTGTCCGAGAGGGATGCAGGACCCAATTTCCCCCCGGTGATGAGTGACTGAGACTACCTAAAGAAGTATGGTGCTAAGACTTAAAGCATGTCTACCATAGATGACCAACATACTTGGAATAAAGTCATATTGCATTATATGCCTCATATCATCTGCATCATTTTATGATTATCTTGTGGTTTATGTGTGGTGGGATAACTTCCTTGCTGAGTTCTTTTGAACTCATTCCTTTTCTGTTGCAATATTTTGTTAGGCTATTCTACAAGTGATTACTCTGATGGCACCCTCCCTGAGGCGGACCCAGATACCTCATACTACCATCCGGAGGCTGGCTACGTTGAAGACTTCGGTGACCATACCGAAGAAGATTACCAGGCGTACCAGGGTTAACCCCGGAGTTGTATGGGAGCAATCATGTTGGGTCTCCATGGTCCTCAACTTTGAAGAAGATATATTTATTATGGAGGAGACTTATGAGTAGTTACCCCTTCTTTTGTGACAGTATACTTAGAAGAATTGTAATAACTTTAACTTACCTTTATAACTTGAGACTTGTACTTAGCTAAATTTTGACCTCACTTCCGTTTGGTGAAGGAGTGGATTCCGCCCACTGCCTTCTTAATTTATCTGATTTGATATTTATTTCCGCACTCTGATTATGTCTGACACCTTATTCCTGAATTCCATGATCATTCATTGTTAGTTTATGATTATTATCTGTTCATGATTGTATTATCGTTGATGTGGATTATGTGGTCCCTGAACTATGGATCTTCAGGGCTGTGGATCACATCCGGGTATGCCAGATAGGGTACCGGCTGGGTGGATGTGACAAGGGTAAAGCCTAACCCAATGCAAGTCATCTACTCAGTTACATCAACTCAAGTTCAGATACTTCCATTCCTCCCCTCTCGGGATCCTTTCCGTATCCTTTCCACTAGAGTCCTAATAGTCCCGGACTACGGACTCATCAACCCCATTAGTTATCCACATATGGTAAACGGGAAGCTCTCATGTCCTCTCACAGAAATAACTCACCGGTCTCGAGCGCCCATGAGCCCAAGTATAGCCATATGCAACCCTCCAATACATGGCCCCCACAATGTGATTCCCGTCCTCTCACGGGTTGGTTACCGGTCTTGAGCGCCTGTGAATCCCCATTGCTGCCACGGGTCGTTCGGTCTCAATACCTTTCGATTTGGGTTTGATATAACGGGGACATCCTAGCCAAACACTGCTAGACAGTCCTAGATATGACAATCAATAATTTGGGAAAGCGTCGATGGGCAACCCCGGAAACATCCCATACTGTTTCCGATAATGTCCAAGGACAGAAGTGTCAAAAGGACACCTCTCAATCCCAAATCATACCTAATCAGACACAATCTCAGATCAGACATGACATACACAATCAACAGTTCATCATATACAAGAGAGTATACAGTCATGATCTAATTGTTAAACAATATAGTAATAAGCAATTCACATAAGCTTAAATAATAAAAAGAAAACATAAGCAAGTGCTATTGTTCTCACAGTAGTAAATCAGAAATATAAAGTATAACAACAGTAGGTAAACTCAAAGTTTCATAAGGTAGAAACCATAGAGCATGCGATCTATGTAATTAAAGAATAACTGTCCTTACCTTCTAATTCGTAAAGGAACTTAGGGAATCAAGTAAGACCTTGACTAAACCTCAGAAGAAAGTCTTAAACAAGTGTATACAACATGTTAGGAAAGATACATAGAAGGAAATATCTCAAATCAATCAAAACAGACCAAGAATGAGTCTTCTGTACTCATTGGTCGATTGATTGATCTCGCCTTGATCGACCAATGAGTCGACCAACAGAGACAGTGGCCTTCAAGAATCCGAATTTTTAGAATAAGAAACCGAATTTGGTGGTTCAAAAGGGTACACAATAAGGGGGAAACTACAATGGCAGCATTCTAGTATATAGAGGACATCAAGCCACCAACCAAATCAAGTTTCCAAGTTACAACTCAGGAACCAAAAGGTTAACCTAATTAGGTTAAATCATGAATCATGAGGAAAACATAGTATGATCAAGGATAAAGAATTAGAGGATGATAGGTTACGATTCTTGTAAGGAAAACACATTAATTGGCTATTAACAGGGTCAATAACATATCCAAGAAGTTAGGGTTTCAACCTTTTTGGCTCTCATGAAAGGTTAAGATCACAGGATGAAAGGGAAGTAAATTGTTGGCCAATAATAACAAGAAAAACTATAGAAAGATCAAATTTAGATTAGCATAAATATTACCCATGAGGTTTCCCTCGCATGGGAGGTTACCAAAAGGTTTCCAGAAAGATCATACAAGGGTTAGGGTTTCAAGAATTTAATTGGCTAGGGTTTCAAGAGTTCAACTGGTTAGGGTTAAGATCATGACGATGATCATAGATCTTAAAGAATCGAATGAGATCATGGAATAGATGGTTGCAAGAATGCAGCATCATCTTCCTGATCTCAACCAAAAACAGATCAAAGAAAAGAAAATTAGAGATAGAGAAGAGAAAGAGAGTATAGACATACCTTTGATGCAGGAGGATGAAGATTACTTCAGTTCTTGTGAGATATCAACCAAGGATGCAAGGGAATTGATTAGAATGGAGTTCTAACTCGTTCCAGAGGCTTAGGAGGTAGATGAGGTGGAGTATTCCCGAGATTAGACTTAAATAGAGTAGCCACGACCTAATTTACAAAAACAGAATCAATTGGTCGATTGATTGGTCGACTGGTCCAGTCGACCAATCAGGACAGCAAGACCAAAACAGAGAATTGAAGGCTCAGATCAAGTCCAAACATAACAGGGTTTTGTACACACCTAAAGTGACGTACCTAGTAGGTAGAAATGCCTTCAAACCAATACAGAGAGCACTCCAAGTCCATCAACTAATCCGATCTTCATTAGGGTGCAGTTTCCATAAATGGAACACTGACATCAACACTCAAGGATTTCATTCCAGCCACCAAGTCTTCTACTGAAATGGCCCAAAGCTGACTTCTTGCCTTACTTCAGGTTGCTGGACCTACAAATAATAGGGTTTCCAGGTCAAGGTTAGGGCTGGGTTTCACACTCCCACTCGGATCCAAACCCAAAACATAAGGGTTTCCAGAAACCCTATCAATTTCTCATGAGTTTCATATTAAACCCTGGATTCTCCGTGGGTTTCCATAAACCCTTGATCCTCCCATTGGATCCATACAATGAAATTAAACAATGGGGAGGAACAAAGAACCATGGGAACCAATGGCTCTGATGCCAATGTTGTTATACTCCATATATATTCAATTCTATAATTGATGGGGAAAGAACCTTACCTGGATTCGCTTTTCCAAATATGAAGTATACGCAGCGGAAGTAAATCTGGATCCACGTTCTCGTTCCACCACCAAAGTTCTACCGGGGTGATTCCACAATCACTAGGAAATGGAATAATTTCCACAACCCAAATGCCGTGTGGAAAAAAGATGATGAGTGATCTAAAGCAAATGAAGGAAATCTCCAATGAGTTTCTCCTTCCTGCGTTTTTTGGAGAAAGGGAGAGAGAGATGGGAGCCGCCGCTTCTCTGGAAGAAATCTCGTACGAATGAAATCACACTTCATCAAGTGATGCGATGGCTACAAATATATAACCTATATTCTGTAACCGCCCTTATTATGAGTTTTTAGATTTGCACTTTGGCATCTAATTTATTAATTATATTAATAAATTCCAACACTTACCATCTAGAACTCTGAAACAATTGTATTCATCATTATTTAAAGAGAACAAATCATCATGGATGTAGGTCCTTCAATGGCTGAACCACGTTAAACTCTTGCATCTCCTATTGATCTTGTTTCTTTGCGATGTTCAAATTCCATACTTTCTTTGACAGACCGGGTGTAATGGTTTCATTCAAAGTGAAGGAGCCAACAATTAACTACAGGAATCCACCGCTGGAAGCAGGGTGGGTTGCATCAATGGGCTGTGACAGTTGGTTCACTGTCAGTGTGCTCTCGCAGTTGCAGAACGATCTAGGAAAACGATTTTGCTCGCTTGGGAACTCATGGGAGTTCGATGAGGTCTTCTTGAAGCATTGGCAATGCATATTCCTCAGGTGGAGGTTAGATGCAATTCCCAGTATGTGGTGCAAATGATCACAAGAAACCTTGCACCTCCTTGGTATGTTATCGGTCTTCTTGATGAGATTTGGGCTCTCTATGGCCAATTTGTTACCTCTAGAACTGAACACAAGGTATGAGAAACAAATCGCCGTGCAGCTTTATATGACTAATCTCGCACGACCCAAGTGCTGTGCCTGAGTCCAGAGAGCCTTCTGCCAGTGCTTCAGAACAATATGGCGCTAGCTTGAGGTAGCTAATGGTAGGTGATTTTTATCGCCATGTATAGGTTTGCTCGTGAATTACAAAAATGGACTTTTTGTGCAGTAACACCAACATGTACAGTTAGTCATTTAACACCATTAGAGAAGTCAAGGTAAAATATACAGTACTACTATAATTTCTTTTTTATTATCGCCATTTATAGGTTTGCTCGTTAAATCTATTACATGTTCCAAAGGTATATATTCAGAGTACAGTACGAGTCTTATTATCATAAATTAATAAATACCATTACCAGCTAGTAGTGTTTTACCAGACAGACTACCATGGATATACCTTTTCGTAATTTCCATTCCTGCTCCAGCTGCCGAAATAAATCCCATCCCTTCTGATTTTTCTGTAGCATTGCCCTTCAACCGAAATCCCACACTTGAATTCGTCTTTTCTACCATAGAAGATCCGAAAGCTACCATGTTTATTTCTCCAATCAAAATGACACCAAAAAAGAGTCGTTGCAAAGAAATTGAGACGAAATGTCCAGTAAAACGCTTGGTTATACACAAGCCTTTGAGGACCTAGATCATTATCCCTGGATTTGCAATGAGCGAATAATATCTCGCCTGGACCAAGGTCATTTATAACGTACACATAATATTTACTTTGGTCTCCTCCTTGTTCAAAAGACGGCTTGCACAAGAACAATAATATGACGGCTAAAATGAAGACTAACTTGAAGCTATTCATGGTTTCGGCTGCTGCTGCTGCTGCTGCAAATTAAGGCTTCTTGTGTGTTAGTGTTTGTAAAGAAGGCTGAGATCTGATCTTGGTAATTAATCATCGCCTGTATATAACTTTCTATTCAGTGATTTGGTTGTAGGGGAACTTGGTGGAGAGAATTCATGCTAAATTTAGATTCTTTTCTGTTTTTTCTTGTTTTTTGGTCAAGAAACGACTTAAAAGATGAGAATCATGCAACCGTGATCTTCTATTATTAAGGAAAGGTAGCACAGCTAGGAAATTGACTGCCAACTAGTTCCATGATGGCAAGCCAAAGGATCCGGAGTCTGCCTCAAAGTGTACCCACTTCAGCAAGAGAATCCGATCAGAATCAGAATTATTTTCTTCTTCTTCTTTATGAGGTTTATCTGGGCTAGTTTACATGAGTCCCGATCCTCTCCAACCGAGTAGGGATGTCAACGGTGCGGTTTGAAGCGGTTTCGGGCCGATTTCGGTTTGGTGCAGTTTGGATTCGGGCTAACTAACGGTTTAGACTCGGGTTGACTAATGGTTTATAGTGTATAAGAAAAAGAACAAGAAGAAACAATTGAGTATCATACGACAAAAGCGAAAATTATATGAAAAGCAAAGTTGCTATTGGGCAATTTCCATTAAAAAAAAAACCACCCATTCTATAGAAATCAACAACCTAGATATTAAGTAGTAAAATGACTATTTGATTTTTGAATTCATGCTTAATTTTTTAAATTTTGTCTATACCAATTACTTAATGGTAATATAACAATTCAAATATTATTTAATGTAAAATTACAAAATGGGTTATAACTGGTTGCGGTTCGGTTTCGGGTTGGTGCGGGCTCCACCATCCTCAGCCCAATTATGGCCCATTAAGGTTCAGTTTGAGCCGATTCGGGCTATAATGGGCCGGTACGGTTCGGTTTTAACGGTTCGGGCTACAAATTGACATCCCTACCTAATTTGTAACATTTGAGTAAAATTTCAATCTAGAGTTGGCTAAAATTATTGGTATTTTTTTTGTAAAAATTTAATTTTGAAAAATAAAAGGGATGATTACTGTAGCCCCCCTCCCTGTATTTTGGTTTTATTATTATTCTAACATTGTGCTTTATGAAATTACTACTGCCCCCCTCACTTCTAATGATGTTAAGTGGCTGTTGACATTGAATATGCAACACCTATTTTACCCTTCATTAAAATTAAGGAGTCAAAAATATGACACTACCTTTATTTATAGAAATCATGTTGAATGTCAATTATATGCTTAAGGTCGGCTTCAAGGTTAGGGCCAATCAGGGACAAGATAAGGGTCAAGGACAAGGTAAGAGCCATAAGGGACAGGGACATGTTAAGGGCCAATCAGGGATAGAGACAGGGCTAACCCATCCCGCCCCGACCCAATTAGCGACAATTAGGGTAGGAATGGGCTTGGCTTGGCCTGTAGGGCTTAGGACCAAGGACAAGAATTCAATGCCCTGAATTAGGGTTAGGGTAGTAATGGACTTATTTAAAATAATATAGCCTGGGATTGGGATAAAAATAAAAAAATAAAAAATCTTGATTCAACCCGTCCCTGTTGCAACCCTAATTTAAAGAGTAATTTTCACTTGAACACCTTGAGATTTGGTCCAAATCATTTTTAGTCCAAAGAAAATAACATTTTGTATTTGTTTTCCCTATGGTATAAAAAATGATTACAGTTATATTCATTTTTATCACCAAAAAACCCTTATAAGTTTTCAATTTCCTTTCCTCAACTAGAAGCATATTCACTTAGAAGTCTACTCCAATAGCAAAATATTAGTACCTCATACCTCTAGTCAAGATGTGGATAAGTTGAAGAAGGAAAATTGAAAAGATGCGAGGGAATCTTAGTCATAAAAATTACAATGTGTTTTTAATTAATCTTTTTGGATACCATATGGAAGGCAAATGCAAAATGTCAATTTATTTGGATTGAAAATTACTTGGATCAAACCTCAAGGGTGTAGATGAAAATTATCCTAGTTTAAATATACCACCAAGGAGAGTTGCAAAGAGGCACTATTTGATTTTAAGAAATTCCAAGCCGCCTCTAGGATTTCCAGTTTGCGATTCGGATTCTGAGCTTGAATTAGTACATTCCTCAGAGTCTGAAGAGGAAGGCCCGCACGACGGACCTTGAATTGAGACTCACCCCCCTAGGTTAGGCTCGGGGAAACCTGTCCCCTGATCTCTTGTGGAAAATGAGGTGGCTCATCCTACTCAACCGCTTAGTACGCTCGAGAGTAGGATAGTGCTTCTTGCTCTAATTTTCAGGCTATGAGCAACACTTTGGAGAATCAGAATTTTCTTTGTCGTAGCACAACCACATTCAACGGAGGCTTTTCAAATTTTCTATACTAAGAAGTGATTTAATCTAAGTCGAATTTAGAATCTAAAAGAGATAGGGATATATCTAAGATAACCTTAGGAGATATGGTGAGAAACGATATGCATAGCTTAGTCCTTATTTTTTGTATGACATCAAATGAAACCAATTGGCAAGCAAGGATCCATGTAGTCGACCCTTTTAATTGGGATAAGGCTTGTCAATATACTAAACTCTTATAATATTTTTATTTTAATTTAAATCACATTCAATATTATTAGTAACATGTCACTACCCTATTGGTCTTACCTTCCATTCAAGTAGGATGAAACCATGTACAATGGACAAAGATTTAGTAGGATTCGAGACCATTGTCTGAACTGAATCATTTTAGTAGTATCTTTTTTCTATGACTTAGATTACTATATATTCTCATTATTTCTTAGATTAATGGACCAAATTTTATTTAGTGGGGTCTTTCGCTCACATTTCTTTTAATTTAGAATGTTTTATCTTCTATAAGAAGATAATGGTAGACTTGAACATTTTCTTTTTTGACTTATAAGAAAAGATAGGTACGAAATACAAAAGCTGCGATTGCGGAAAACGTTGTGCCAAAGTTTCCAAACGAACAATTAAATAGATGGGCCAAGATATCCTAGGCCCTAGAAAATATGAAAATAAAGACTGATCAGAGGTCCAAACTAGTGAAAGTTCCAAGTTCTTTTGCATGACAAATCCAGTACTCCTTCCTTCCAAGGTATTAAGAAGTGCTGCAACTGAGTCTGATGTATTGATGCATCCTTGTCAACAAACGCATCTACCAACCTGAAATAGTGGGTCTGATGAATAGTGGTGGCCAGGACAACCCTAGATTGGTTGCCTATGATTTTCCTATTTTTTACTACGAAAGACCATTATTATCCTTAACATGCCCCCTCAAACTCAATGGCGGAGATGAGATCTTGAGGTTGGACAAAAGAGTATTGAACCATTGATGCGATAGAGGCTTTATGAAGATATCTGCAAGCTGATCCTTAGTAGGTAGATACCAAACTTGGAGATCACCTTTGGCAACCTTATCCCGAACAAAATGAAAATCAATCTCCACATGTTTAGTACGTGCATGGAAGACAGGATTGGCTGTAAGATATGTGGTCCCCACGTTATCACACCAAAGAATAGGAGCAGAAGGCAGATAAACCATTAACTCTATTAACAAAGATTGTAACCAAGTAAGTTCAGCAGCCCCATTTGCTAGGGATCTATATTTTGCCTCAGTACTAGAGAGAGCTACAGTTTGTAGGATCCACCACTAATTCACCTATAAACTTATTGAGTTTATTAGTGGTGGATGCAACAATAGAGATAGGCTTGCAAGTAGACATATTTGGCCTCTTAAGAAGATCTTGAATATATTGATGTTGAGAGAGATGAAGGCCATCATGTGATCGAGTGACAAACATACCCAAAAAATTGAAGAGAGCCCAAGTCCTTTAGGGCAAAATAGAGCCAAGATCACCGAAGAATCGGGCCAATAAAGCGTCAAAATTGCTAGTTAGAATAATATCATCAACATATACCAGAATAAACATAGTGCTAGCAAATCCACGAAAATTAAATAAAGAGGTGTCGGTCTTAGAGACAATAAACCTATATTCAACCAGAAAGGAGCTAAGCTGGTCGAACCAAGCACGAGGAGCCTGTTATAAATCATAAAGAGACCGGTGAAGTTTGTAAACATGGTTAGGATGAAGGGAGTCAGTGAAGCCAGGTGGTTGCTTCATATATACAGTTTCATGCACAAAAACACATAAAGGAAGGCATTTTGAATATCCAGTCGGCGAATAGACCAAGACACTGAAACTGCAAGAGCCAAGACTAGCTAAATGGTAGTTAGTTTGACCACCGGGCTAAAGGTTTTATGATAGTCAAGGCCTTCTTGTTGATTAAAACCCTCAGCCACTAAGCAGACTTTGTATCTTTCTATAGAACCATCTATCTTTTGCTTGACTCAGAAAACCCATTTACATCCAATGACATTATGAGAAGAAGGAGGAGGAACAAAAGACCAAGTACCATTCTTCAAAAGTGCAGTGAATTCTTCATCCATAGCCTTCCGCTAGTGAGGGTATTTGTTGGCAATAGTAAGGAAGTAGGTTCAATGTGGGTGGGATCAATTTGGGTGAGAAGAACCCTAGGGTTTACTTTTGATCTAGTGATCATGGGATGAGTGTAAAGGTTGGGAAGTGATTGGTGGTAGAGTAGCCTGGGAGTAAAAGGGTAGGTCAACAACTAGATGAACAGGAGAGAGAGACTCGGCCAAGAGAGGTGAGGAGGGAGAGGATTCAGCCAAGGGGTGGGGGAAACCCTAGAAACATGGGGACTAAGAGAAGAGGCCATCGGGGAGGAGGTGTGGGATCCAATGGGAGAAGTTGAGGTGAAGGATTCTCCAAGAGAGTTCAGCTGAGGTGGGGCTCTTAAAATTGAGGGAATGGGGTTAGGGTTTCCCACTAAAGGTGGAGGCCCTAAAATGGAGGGAAGTGGTGGGGTAGGGGAGGGAGTTACCTCACTAGCAAGGAAAGGAAATCTTCTTCCATCAAATACAACATGTCGAGAATAAGCAGTTTTCCAGTAATAGGATTAAAACACTTGTATCCTCTATGCCGTGAACTATTTCCCAAGAAGACATGTAGTTCAGACCGAAATTCCAGCTTATGTTTGTTATACAGTCTCAAACATGGAAAACATGCACAACCAAAAATCCTCAAAGAGTCATAATCAGGCTGAACTTGAAACAATTTGAAATATCTAGAGGAATTTTTTAGCACTGGAGTAGGCAAACGATTAATTAAAAAACCTGCAATATAAAGGCATTCATTCAAAGCTTTTTAGGGCAAGAAGCATGAGCTAATAAAGTCAATCAAGTTTCCACAATGTGCCGATGACGGCGCAACACCACCATTCTGCTCATGAGTATGAGGACAAAAGAACATGTGTTCAATACCATGTTCTTGAAGGAAAATGGAGACAATTCTATATTTGTTTCCCCAATCACTATGAAAATGCTTGATTCTTCGAGAAAAGAGATTTTCAACAAGCAATTTGAATGTCTTAAAAATACCAAATACCTCAGATTTAATAGTCATAGGATAAAACCAAATAAATTTTCTAAAATCATCCACAAAAATCACATAATATCAAAGCCCCTCAAGAGACTCCACAGGAGAGGGGCCTCAAACATCAGAAAATACTAAGTTCAAAGGTCCGAACTGATTTTGATGGGAGAAAAGGGAGTTTGCAATTTTTCCCTTTATGAAAAGCACCACAAACATAAACAAAATCATCTTAACTAACTAGCAATTCAACATTATAAATTAAAATTTTAACTACTTTGGAGGTAGGATGCCCCAAACATGAATGCCAATTCCAAAAGAAGTCTTTTCTCCAACAAATGCTTTGGGAGAGTGATTGGAGCCCAACCGAATTTTGTACAATCCATCCTTAACGCTGCCTTGAAGAAGACATCTCCGCGTTGTACAATCCTTCATGTAACAGATATCAAGATGAAATTCAAATAAAACTTTATGATCCTTAGTGAATTGGGAGACCGATAATAAATTCTTGCAAATAGAGGGCACATGAAGAACAGACTTCAAATAGACTGAAGAAGAAGATGTATCAATATCATTGATAGGAAGACTAGCACCATTATTAACTTGAACCCGATTTGAACCATGGTAGGGTTGCGCAATATGGAGATTCTCAAGAGCATTGGTGATGAGATTCTCAAGACCATCACCATTATTCACAGATGGAGTTGCATTAAAGGTACCTTGAATGACATGCTTGAAAAATTGGTAACAATCCTTTGCTCTATGTCCAGGATGATCACAAATCTGAAAAATAAAACGATTGTTAGTTTGATGAGGTAGCTGATGTGTATGAGAGCCACGATGAGGAGAAAAACAACCACGACCAAATCTACCTCTTGGAGAAAAACGCCCTTTGTAAGGCTGATGTGGAAGCCTAATAGGGGTGAGTTGGCTAGTGGCCATGTTTGCCATAGGGGAAGAAGAGTCAACAGTCGTTAGTTCATATTTTAACCGAATTTCTTGAATCAATAAAATACCTCGTAATTCATCATAGGAGATGGTGCGAGTGGTAATGACAGTCACAAAAGGAGAGTATTCGACTCCCAAACCATTCAAAACATGGAGACAAAGTTCTTCATCATTCAAAGGCCGTCCCACAGCGGCCAATTGATCATAAATATTTTTTATGCGAAGAAGGTAATCATGAATGCTATTGTTACCTCTTCAAATATTTTGGATCTGAAGGCGAAGTTGCATTATGCTAGCGGAAGAGTAAGTTGAGTAGATCTACTCAAGGTTGGACCAGACTTCTCTAGAGGTGGAGCAACCAATAACTTGTGCATGAATTAGTTCCATAAGGGAAGCAATGATCCAGTACATCAATAGTTGATCCTGACGATTCCACTTTTGATAGTCAAGATTTGGTCGAAAGATTGCAGCATCATCTTTATCTAGAATGGCAACGGGTGGGCAAAGAGAAGAGCCATCAACAATCTCAAATAGTTCGTATATCTTCAGAAGAGGAACTATCTAAGATCTCCATCACAAATAATTCGTCTCATTAAGCTTTGTTGAAAGGAAGCCATTAAGGGAGGGAAACGAATGGGTGGGAACACCGTAGCTCGATGCCATGTTAAAAGCCATGAGTTAGGGTTAGAGGGACACATTTTTGAGTGATGGAGAGAGAGAGAGAGAGACTCAATTTTACGTGGTTCGGTTGATCTCTGCAACCTACGTCCATGGGAATGTGATTTGCTTCCTTGAGATTGATTGTAGTACAGATTACATATTTATAGTTACAAAACTTCTGGTCAACATTAATCTTGGACTCTAACTCTAGAGTTTGAATCACTCAAGTTATCTATTTGTGTTTGTATGAATTGTGTCTCTTGTGTGTTTGAGTGCAACTCTGAGTCTATCCACTTGTGGATAAGATGTAATCTGCTGGAGTCTCTTGAGTAGTTGAGTTTGAGTTTGGTTCTTGAAGTCTTGCACGCATGGAAGTAAATGAGTTTGGTGGAGTTCTTGAAGCTTTGCACACATGGAGTAGTGGTGGCTAGGGCAACCCTAGATTCGGCTAGGGTTGCCTGTGATTTTCCTGTTTTGCCCTCATATTATGAAAGACCATTATTATTATCCTTAACACTACTTGAGTAGTCTCCAGCCACCAAGAGGAGTTCATTCTTGCTAAAACAACGTTAGGGTTTGAGAGTGAGCAGCGAGAAAAGACGAAGAAAAAAACAAACAAACATGGTTTTATAGAAGAATGTGCATTGACCATTTTACTCTTACCTTTACTTGAAAGATTTAAGTGAAGCTACGTATAAATGGGGAGAATGAAAATTTCCCCATAATCCATAATGGACAAAAAGTCTACTATGGATTATGAGGGTTTTTCTAATATTTTAAATAAAAATAAAACTGATAATAGATGCCATACACTTTAAAATAATGAAAAACTCTCATAATTGAAAATGATAATAGATACCTAAAAGAGCCTTAGTCCATGTAAAAATCAAGAGCAAACTAATTTTTGCATTTAAATTCAAAGTTTTTATGCCTCCATTAAAATAAACCTAATTTGAGACTATTTTTTAATCTTTTAGATCTCTACATCTAAGATAAATAAGACAAATATATAAAAATATTTGTCAAGTAACTTGTTAAATCCACAAAACATTGTTTAAAACAAGAAAATATAAAAATCATTTGTACAAGATGTATTATGTTTGTCTCCTTATGCTATCAAACAATTCTAATATGTTCTTGTACTTCAATGAGTCTCAGTTGCAATATTTTGTGATAATGTTCCTTACCCTTAGCATATCCTCATACAAAAATATACTTGCTGCTCTATTAACATCAATCAAGAAGGTCTATGATCAAAGGTTCTTAATTGAGTATACATCCCTTTTATTTGTCCTAAACCATGAATTTTGTATTATTTCCGAGAACATTGCACCCAATCGAGACTTGTAGTGCCTATTGGCCCTACATTTTGATGATGCTATCCTTACTCTTAGGCCATCATCAACACTATGCATGGATTTAAAGCATAAAAGTTTTAGAAGCAATATATTGCTTCGCATGGCCTTTTTAACTCCATATTAATTTTCAACTTGGAACAACTTAGGAAAAAGGAACTAAATAACTTATAAATGGATCAAATCAACCAACAAAGGTAACAATTGATGATGAGCAAGTTACAGGTTTTGTGATTTGCGACTAAAGAAGCAAGAAGAGAAAAAGGAGCACAATGGAAATGAGGGTTCTGTGAACATATATAAGGATTAGGGATTTTTCATTAAACTTTTTGCTTTTTATTTTTAAATAAAGCATAAAACCAAGTCTTGCGATTCGTGAATGAAAAGAGACAAAGGAATACAATGGGAGTGAAGGTTTTGTGAACACATCTAATGACCAAGGATTTTTCATGAACTTTTTGACTTTTTATTTTTAAAATATAGCATAAAACCAATTAATATGCCAACTAATACGGCAATAAGAAAATCAATACGGGTAGGTTTTGAAAGTGAGTACAACAAGAAGTGAATACTTAATATAGGGAAAAGTTCGTATTTTCAATTATACGCTCAGATACGCATATTAATATGGAAATAATACACTTATTTACTATGGTTGCAACTGCGGAAACGTTGTGCTAAAATTACCAAAAGAACAATAAAATGGATGGGCCAAGATATCCTGAGGCTGGATAATATGAGATTAATTAAAGACTGATTAGAGGTCAAAAGTAGTGAAAGTTCCAAGTTCTTTTGCATGAAAAAGTCCACTCCTTCCTTCCAACTTCCAAGCTACTAGAAGTGCTTCAACTATTGATGCATCCTCGTTGCTAACAAAAGCATCTACCAACTTGGATTAAACAAAATACCCACACTTCTTGTTGTTCATTGCTGATCAGCACTATTCCTCCAATTAGAAGAGTATGGTAAGTAGTTAAGGTTATACAGGGCAAACAGTATTGGTTAAGGAAATTGGGATGTCAAGGAATTAACCAACATCAATGGCGTCCTCAACAGCCGCCTGCAAGGTTGGAAATCCAAATATTTGTCTTCACCAGGGAAAACTGTTTTGATCCAATCCACTCTGGCAGCATTGCCATCTCACTATATGTCTTGCTTTCGCCTCCCACTATCTATCATAGGGGAACTGGAAAAGAAAAGTCGAGCTTTCTTTTGGTCTAATGGGGATAAGCAACATTTTCACACCATTGATTGGCATTCTATTTTCTTACCTAAATGTGCGGGTGGTCTAAACCTCCGGAATCTCAATACTTTTAACCTTGTTCTTCTGTCTCAGAAGGCATGGGTGTCACATCCACCCAACCGGTATCCTATCTTCTCCACATTCAGAGATGCTTCTCATGATAGGAGCAGAAACACCAGGCAAGGCAGACTTCTTCGGACACAAGCGAGCAAAATGTCCGGGCTGCATACAAAGGAAGCACACAATATCTCTCTGTCCCATAGAAGTGGCTGCCATAGGGGGTCTCTGAATTGCAGGCCGAGGGGGTTGCACAAATCCCGTAGGTCGAGTTCCACTAGGTTGGCCACGAGGACCCACATAAGCAGCACTAGAACTCTGACCCACACTCCTAGGCTGGAAGGCAGGAGTGGGATATGGTGAAGGCCTCACAAATTGACGCTCGATGTGATCCACAAGACCGGGATGCCTAGGCTGCCAAGGTCTCTGAATACGCGCATTTTCTCTTTCAGCTTCTTCCAACTTCTTTGCATTCTGAACTACCTGGGCATAACTCTCAAGAGGGAGAAGGGTGAGGTATGTCTTTAAAGATGGCCGCAGTCCGTTGAAGAATTTCTTTGCTTTTGCATTGTCAGGCTTTATCGAATCAGGGGCGAAAAAGAACAACTCTTCAAACTTCTGCTGGTAGTCCAACACGAAAAGGGAACCTTGGGCCAATGCCATAAACTCTGTCTCCTTGGCATTCTTCACTGCCTCGAGGAAATAGTTCTTACAGAAGGCTTCCTTAAATACTTCCCATGAGACAACACCAGCATGGAGGGTTTCCAGAATAGGGCGAGAAGAAGTCCACCATGCAACCGCTTCCTGTTGAAGCTTCTGCTCGGCGAAGAGTACTTTATGAGCATCCATACACTGCAAATGCCGGAAGGCTTTTTCTAGTTCCCTTAGCCATCTGTTAGGGACCAGAACATCCTTTGATACACCAGTGAAGGATGGCACCTACAGTTTTAAGAAGCTCTCCATTAGCTTGGTATGCGAGGTTCCAGTGAACCTCTCCACATATGGGGCCGCCATGCCGGGGTTACGATGCCCACCTACACGGTTCTCCTCCCGAAGATTCAAAAAACCAGCCATCATCTGGTTGAACTAAGTTTGCTGCTATCGCATCATGTTCGTCATGACGCTTGCAATGTCCTTGAAGCTTCCAATATTAGGGGCATTGGGGATGCCATTGGTAGTATGGCTATCCTCCTAGGTCTGTTGGTCAGACCCTCCAGCAGGTGTCTCCTTGTAACCGGTACTACCGGAGCCGACAAGACGATTTCTCAGTAGAACCATTCTGCAAAAGAAAGTCGACCACATCGAGACACGAAGATTCATCAATACTCACTTGACCATATGATTAAAATGCTCAATTCATACATAGGTTCATCAATATAATAAGAAAGTAATCAAACATTGGTCAAAATCCAAAAATTTCACCAAAAATCCAATTTTTCTCACTTTCATTAGCCTTGGTCGACTTGCTGGTCGACTGTCAGTCGACCAAGCTCAACAGTAACGAGAAAATCTGGTTTTTAGCTTCATTTCCACTTCATTTCTCACTTCTAACTCATTTTCCTTGCGGAGGGGCTCTGGAGAACACATTAGCAAACACTTCTAAGTAGATTCCAAGAGGTTTGAGGCTTCCACAACATCAACACAACAAGTACTACTCAACCAAGTAAGGACATTACTATTCATCATCTTCTCAATTGATTTCTTCACTTGGATTTCTCAAAATACCATGCTAAATTTGTTGTTCTAAGTTAGAAACATGTTCATGCATGCTTATCAACATAATCTTATAGTTTACATGCAACAACAATGCTTAAACATCAAGCAAACACAAACTTGTTCTCGCTAACGTAGCCGAAAATTCCCAATTTTTAGTAGAACTTCGATTTCTCCCAAACCGTTAGGAGTTTTAACACCAAATTTAATGCTACACATTCCAAATGACATGCTGCACATTACCATGCAATAAATTTCCACCAATTTTAACAATATAAAAAATTCCCAAATTTGACCTAAACATCGAAATTTCCTCTTTTCTAGCTTGCTGAATTTTCAACTTTAGGACGCGATTTTGACCGGTTTTCTTCCAACAAACTTCACAATCATGAAATTCTAAGTATTGTGCAGATGTCAGTATACTCAAATTGAATTTTCCCCACATATGAAAATTTCCGAAAAATTTACGAAAACGCCCTTCATGTCCAATTTTGAGTAATTTTCTAACATTGACTTGTTGATCTTCTCTACAGGTATTTATACACTATGGAGAGACGAGGACGAGGTGGTCGTGCTCGAGGTAGGGTAGTGGGAGCCAGGAGAGGTAGAGGTCAGGTGCCTTTGCTGCCATGAGCGGAGGTGATTGATCGACACCACTTCGTTACACCATTGGTTGAGTTCCTCTACGAGGTATACTTTGGGCACTGTCACATAGAGTATGGTCGACCATTTCGGGTTGGAGAGTTGACGACATTTCGGATCGGGGAGAGATTCGACACTTTGGGATGGACACACCTACTTACTGAGGATTTACCGGTGTACCCAGAGTTACTTCGGCTGTTTTACAGAACCTTGACTTCTTTTGTGGAGGGCTCAACTGATCAGATGGAGTTAGTGATAGCGTGTCAGATCAGAGAGACTCAAATTAGATTTACTACTCGCACACTAGCAGAGATTCTTGGGGTTCCTTATTGTCCACTTGCATGTGTGTGGATATCCGTAGGGGAGGATTTCAGTCGACATATGCTTCCATATGAGTTGTACGAGGTATGCATGACACTTTGGAATGATGATAGGTGTTATCAACCTAGGAACAGCGGCGAGATGATTCCATTAGCTAGGGTCATTGGACGGATTGTAGGGAGGAACATCATACCAAGAGCGGGACATCATCATGTGGTTACGGTGATGGATGCCTTGCTCATCTATCGGATCTATATGGGATTCGAGATCGATATGGCTTATATCATACAGAATGTTATGATCGAGGTAGTCACGCATCCGGGTGTTAGGAACCTTTGCTTTGGGATTCTATTGACACGCATCTTCAGGTATTTCGGAGTAGACCTGGATGGTGAGGAGAGAGTTGTTGAAGGTGCGGGGTATTCCATCGGTACGAGGACTATTGGATTGATGTAGTTAGATGGAGTTGCCAAGTCTCCCAGTCTAGGGGACAAGTCGGAGTCTGAGGATGATGATGAGGATGTTCCAACAGAGGAACAGGCTGGGGATGACGTAGGTATGCAGGAGGTCGGTCCCCATGATCAGAAGATTCTTGCGCCACAGTTTGAGGCTGGGGGTCCATCACTGGCTGCACCAGAGGCACCAGATTTGTATGCTCAAATGCTGTCTATGACTTCTATGATGGAGAGAATGGGGGTCAGACAGGAGCAGTTGTTCGAGAGTTTAGGAGCCAGGCAAACTCAGATATATGAGAGGATGGAGGCGAGTCAGTCACATATGTATGAGAGGCTGGAGGTGAGGCTTGCACAGATAGAGTCCAGACAAGATCAGATGCAGTCTCAGCTCACTCAGATCACTGAGGATGTCAGAGCACCCAGAGATCGACGACGATCCCCTAGATAGATAGATTGTACTAGGATTTCAGTTTATGCTTCCCATATGTAATCCGTTGTAAAACTTATTTAAGTTAATGAAAGTTATTTTTGTTTCATCTATTATTGTATGTTATTCAACAATTCACTTATGCTTCATTAATTGGGTTTCGAGTCCGAGTTACCTATTATTCACTTCTAAGAATAGTTGAGTCACATTGGATCTGTGACTCAGAATGTTCCATTATCGTTTCTGTGGTTGGGGCCTTACTTGATTTTGGGCTCTGATATCCCTCTGTCACATCCACCCAGCCGGTATCCTATCTGGCATTCCCGGGATGTGATCCACAGCCCGAAGATCCAGATCGAGCATGCCTCCCACATACATGATAACATAATCATAAACAATATAATCAATGTTTAAAGTAAGCAATAAATAGATCAAATGAATAAGAAAAGATAGTCAATCAGAGTGTGGAATTTATCAAGTATTAATTATATAAAAAGTAATCTCAAAAGAGAAGGAGTGAATCACCCCTTCAATAATAGCGGAAAAGTGGTTAATTAAACTTAATTACAATCAGTATCAAGAGTAAATCCATAAGAGTTAAAGACAATATATCCAAATGTTTAACAGTCATCCAGGGAAATGGGGCACTACGCAAAGGTTTATTCTATCCTAATGATTATTTCTTCATAATTGTGGATGAAGTGAACCCAGCGCGGCCGCTCCCTCACCATGGTGGGGCTAACCCTGGTACGGACCATAATCCTCCTCGGCACAATAATCGTGACTCTTATTGTAGCCATCACCCGAAGGGTAGTATGCGGGATCATAGCTCGGGTCGTAGAGTGCGCCATCAGATTCGTTTACACCTCCAGGATAATCTAAAAAATTGCACGAAAGGAATGAGTTCAAAAGAACTCAACAAGGCAAGTCGTTTCATAATACACAGTTCATTCGATACAAGTCATGATATGAGACAATGATGATACAAGATTCTAACCCTAAGTATGCTAGTCTCTAAGGTAGACATGCTTTAAGCCATAGCACCGTACTTCTTTAGGTTGTCTGTCACTCCCCCTCAATCATACAAGATATCTTGGGTCTGCCGGGGTAATTGGGTAAAGTTCTCATCAAACCATGGCTGGGGGTTAAGTCACCACTCTCTCACATAAAAATTGGTATAGGTACTGGCGCATGTCACGACATAGCCTAGCCCAATGCAAGTCATCTACTCAGTCGTATCATGTCAGATCCGGATACTTCCCCTATGGCACCGACCAACTCGGTTCCGTATCCTTCACACTAGAGTCAGCGTATCCTATGGCACCAACCAACTCGGACTACGGACTCATCAACCATATTGGTCATCCACAAATGGTAAACGGGAAGCTCTCACGTCCTCTCACAGGTTGGTTACCGATCTTGAGCGCCCGTGAGCCCAGGTCTATCCATTTGAAACCCTACCAATAAATGGCCCCTTTCGGGTATCCGTAGTATGGTTTAAGTCCTCTCACGGAGTGGTTACCGGTCTTGAGCGCCCTTCAACCATACTCTACCACGGGTCGTTCGGTCTCAATACCCTTCCGATTCGGGTCTGATACGACAATGAAATATCCTAACCATACACCTAGACAATCCTATGTATGTCATCCAATAACCCGGGAAAGTGTCGATGGACACCTTCGGAGAATATCCCATATTATTCCCTCCGACGTCCAAGGACAGAAGTGTCGGAAGGACACTTCCCAATCCCAAGTCATACGTAGTCAATCACAAGCTCAATCTCATCATATCATTCATAATCAATAATTTGTCGTATAAACAAAGACATATCATAAAATGATTAATCATATACGGAATCATGAAGTATAATTAAGCATGATATTCCGAATGACATATAACATACTATTACTGATAAAAATGTATATAAAAGTCATGCATGGTAAAGAAGTACACATAGGAAATATATTTACTAAATTCTCAAAGCATAAGCATGATCACATAATCAATGTACTTGAGTTAACGACCGTCCTTACCTTAATCGAGTCGTAAATAAAATCAATAAATCACCAAGGATAGTCCCAAAAATCAGTGTTGGTACCCTAGACATCATACAAGTAACATCAGAGAAGAAAACGGTCGAATCGGAGGTCAAACGAAGCAATTCGGCCAAGTACAGGGATGTTACCATCTCTTGGTTGACTGGCTTGGTTGACTGCCAGTCGACCAAGACTTGTTAACCATGGGCAGAATTGAAGACTTGGTCCGAAACTGACCTTCCGGTGCTCCGATCGACACGAAATTTGGAGGGCATAATTATAACAATATGCCAATGGTTGTGGTGAGAGAGTGTTGACTTAAACCCAGCCATGGTTTGAGAGCCAAGTGTGGATTTTCCATTTTACCCAGGATCCCTACAAAGGTAACCAGTCCTTGCCGGATCAGAGTTACTAGACCTACCCAGAGGAGGGCTGGTGTATATCTTAAAGCATGTCAACTGTTAGAGACTTGCATAGTTAGATCTAGCAGCATTCATACTTTGCACTCATATTTATCATATATGCATTTCTGAGTTGTTGAACATATGGATGGGAATTGTTATTGTTCTTACTGAGTTCTCCAGAACTCACTCCTTTAGTTGTATATGTTTTATTAGTTTGCGCAGATGGAGGAAATGTGTCGGAAGATGGATTGGTTTCCTATGAAGGAACCTTCCCGTATGAAGAAGATGTGGCACCGACAATGGGAAATGGAGATAGCCTGTGCGGGAGCTCCAATGAGTGCATGGAATGTGCTTATCGCACCCTTTGATGGACGAGAGGAGACAAGGTTGCCGTGCGGTTTGCTCAACGAATGGAGAAGAACTGGACTACCCCTTTTCTAGAGATTCATGAAAAACATTACTTAGCTTTAGAGAAAGAAACTGAACAGAAAATAATTTAACTCTTTTTGAATTGCTTCCGCTGAACTCATATTCTTTTGATTTATTATTCTTGCATTGATTATCTTATTGGAGTATTTGGACTCCTGTAATCTTCTAATTCATTAATTGAATTATTATTTCTCTTGATTGTCTTTATTTGTATTTATTATTGTTGATAGACTAAAACTGTGGATCCTGTGACGGATCACTCCCACTGGTAGTCGGGCTAGTAACCGAGACCAGCGGGTGGGGTGTGAAAGTGAACCTTGGCCTAAGAGACCTTCTCTTGCCAACCTGTTCATCCTATCTAAGCCAATATGTCTTAGTCTAGCATGCCACAAATTAGAATCAATACACACAGTATCTTGGCAAACAAAAGAATTAAATGAATAATCAATTGTATCCAATACAACGAAACCATTCTAAAGAAAACCATTACCATAAATTGTATCACCAAGATATAAAACCAAAGAATTGTTTTCAAATACAACTCTAAAACCATGTCTCAAAACCACTCTTGTTTCTGTTTCCACCGTGGTTACTTTGCTTGGACTGCTGAGGTTGAGCTTTTTCTCTCTTGCGCTTGAAACCTGAACCCTTACTAGTGCATGCTTCAGCAGCAAGTACTTTAGTTTGCAGGGCATCGACAAACATTCGATCCTCGTCTAGCTCAAGGTGCTTGGCAGCTTGATCAAAAGTCTTGACATCATCAGCATGAGTCAAGAAGATCTTCATATGCTCCCAAGTCTTTGGCAGTGACCTGATGACTGCGGAGACTTGCTCCTCATCAATCTTTTGGCACCCACATGCGCTCAACTCACTAATCACGTTAGACATGATGGTTATATGCTGCCTCATGGTGTGACCTGGCGCATCTTATAACCGTCAAAGGTGAGTCCGAGCTGGCGGCCCTTTTGTGGTGGAAGTCCCTCCGTACTGGACTTTCACAGCTTCCCACAACGACTTTGTAGTCCTATGCTTCTCAAAACGAAGCATCAGGTCATCCCTCATGGAGCTTAGGATATTAATCCTAGCTATCTGGTCCTTCCTCTTGCAGGCATTGTAAAGCTCAAGGTTCCTGCGATACTGTGCAGTGGTACCTTCCTCAAGTGGGGACTTGGTCTAGTTTATGGTTTCCAGCATGTTTTGTTCTCCGTGGGTTTCCATAAACCCTTGATCCTCCCATTGGATCCATACAATGAAATTAAACAATGGGGAGGAACAAAGAACCGTGGGAACCAATGGCTCTGATGCCAATGTTGGTAATACTCCATATATATTCAATTCTATAATTGATGGGGAAAGAACCTTACCTGGATTCGCTTTTCCAAATATGAAGTATACGCAGCGGAAGTAAATCTGGATCCACGTTCTCGTTCCACCACCAAAGCTCTACCGGGGTGATTCCACAATCACTAGGAAATGGAATAATTTCCACAACCCAAATGCCGTGTGGAAAAAAGATGATGAGTGATCTAAAGCAAATGAAGGAAATCTCCAATGAGTTTCTCCTTCCTGCGTTAAGTTTTTTGGAGAAAGGGAGAGAGAGATGGGAGCCGCCGCTTCTCTGGAAGAAATCTCGTACGAATGAAATCACACTTCATCAAGTGATGCGATGGCTACAAATATATAACCTATATTCTGTAACCGCCCTTATTGTGAGTTTTTAGATTTGCACTTTGGCATCTAATTTATTAATTATATTAATAAATTCCAACACTTACCATCTAGAACTCTGAAACAATTGTATTCATCATTATTTAAAGAGAACAAATCATCATGGATGTAGGTCCTTCAATGGCCAAACCACGTTAAACTCTTGCATCTCCTATTGATCTCGTTTCTTTGCGATGTTCAAATTCCATACTTTCTTTGACAGACCGGGTGTAATGGTTTCATTCAAAGTGAAGGAGCCAACAATTAACTACAGGAATCCATCGCAGGAAGCAGGGTGGGTTGCATCAATGGGCTGTGACAGTTGGTTCACTGTCAGTGTGCTCTCGCAGTTGGAGGAGGATCTAGGAAAACGATTTTGCTTGCTTGGGAAGTCATGGGAGTTCGATGAGGTCTTCTTGAAGCATTGGCAATGCATATTCCTCAGGTGGAGGTTAGATGCAATTCCCAGTATGTGGTGCAAATGATCACAAGAAACCTTGCACCTCCTTGGTATGTTATCGGTCTTCTTGATGAGATTTGGGCTCTCTATGGCCAATTTGTTACCTCTAGAACTGAACACAAGGTATGAGAAACAAATCGCCGTGCAGCTTTATATGACTAATCTCGCACGACCCAAGTACTGTGCCTGAGTCCAGAGAGCCTTCTGCCAGTGCTTCAGAACAATATGGCGCTAGCTTGAGGTAGCTAATGGTAGGTGATTTTTATCGCCATGTTAGGTTTGCTCGTGAATTACAAAAATGGACTTTTTGTGCAGTAACACCAACATGTACAGTTAGTCATTTAACACCATTAGAGAAGTCAAGGTAAAATTTTCTTTTTTATTATCGCCATTTATAGGTTTGCTCGTTAAATCTATTACATGTTCCAAAGGTATATATTAACATAAATTAGTAAATACCATTACCAGCTAGTAGTGTTTTACCAGACAGACTACCATGGATACACCTTTTGGTAATTTCCATTCCTGCTCCAGCTGCCGAAATAAATCCCATCCCTTCTGATTTTCCTGTAGCATTGCCCTTCAACCGAAATCCCACACTTGAATTCGTCTTTTCTACCATAGAAGATCCGAAAGCTACCATGTTTATTTCTCCAATCAAAATGACACCAAAAAAGAGTCGTTGCAAAGAAATTGAGACGAAATGTCCAGTAAAACGCTTGGTTATACACAAGCCTTTGAGGACCTAGATCATTATCCCTGGATTTGCAATGAGCGAATAATATCTCGCCTGGACCAAGGTCATTTATAACGTACACATAATATTTACTTTGGTCTCCTCCTTGTTCAAAAGACGGCTTGCACAAGAACAATAATATGACGGCTAAAATGAAGACTAACTTGAAGCTATTCATGGTTTCGGCTGCTGCTGCTGCTGCTGCAAATTAAGGCTTCTTGTGTGTTAGTGTTTGTAAAGAAGGCTGAGATCTGATCTTGGTAATTAATCATCGCCTGTATATAACTTTCTATTCAGTGATTTGGTTGTAGGGGAACTTGGTGGAGAGAATTCATGCTAAATTTAGATTCTTTTCTGTTTTTTCTTGTTTTTTGGTCAAGAAACGACTTAAAAGATGAGAATCATGCAACCGTGATCTTCTATTATTAAGGAAAGGTAGCACAGCTAGGAAATTGACTGCCAACTAGTTCCATGATGGCAAGCCAAAGGATCCGGAGTCTGCCTCAAAGTGTACCCACTTCAGCAAGAGAATCCGATCAGAATCAGAATTATTTTCTTCTTCTTCTTTCTGAGGTTTATCCGGGCTAGTTTACATGAGTCCCGATCCTCTCCAACCGAGTAGGGGTGTCAACGGTGCGGTTTGAAGCGGTTTCGGGCCGATTTCGGTTTGGTGCAGTTTGGGTTCGGGCTAACTAACGGTTTATAGTGTATAAGAAAAAGAACAAGAAGAAACAATTGAGTATCATACGACAAAAGCGAAAATTATATGAAAAACAAAGTTGCTATTGGGCAATTTCCATTAAAAAAAAACCACCCATTCTATAGAAATCAACAACCTAGATATTAAGTAGTAAAATGACTATTTGATCTTTGAATTCATGCTTAATTTTTTTAATTTTGTCCATACCAACTACTTAATGGTAATATAACAATTCAAATATTATTTAATGTAAAATTACAAAATGGGTTATAACGGGTTGCGGTTCGGTTTCGGGTTGGTGCGGGCTCCACCATCCTCAGCCCAATTATGGCCCATTATGGTTCAGTTTGGGCCGATTCGGGCTATAATGGGCCAGTGCGGTTCGGTTTTAACGGTTCGGGCTACAAATTGACATCCCTACCTAATTTGTAACATTTGAGTAAAATTTCAATCTAGAGTTGGCTAAAATTATTGGTATTTTTTTTGTAAAAATTTAATTTTGAAAAATAAAAGGGATAATTACTATAGCCCCCCTCCCTGTATTTTGGTTTTATTATTATTCAAACATTGTGCTTTATGAAATTACTACTGCCCCCCTCACTTCTAATGATGTTAAGTGGCTGTTGACATTGAATATGCAACACCTATTTTACCCTTCATTAAAATTAAGGAGTCAAAAATATGACATTACCTTTATTTATAGAAATCATGTTGAATGCCAATTATATGCTTAAAATCTAATATTTTAGAATCAATTTTGGATTTGAAAGAATACTAGTCATCTCCATTTAAAATATGATGAAGACCTAGATCAAGAAATTTTGTGAATGAATTATCTCGTGAGATCTTGATTCTTTGTCCCTAACTCAATCAAAATGTACATCGTGGTGAAGACGAACTATTTCACAATATAATTTAAGTTCAAATAGTAGGAGCAATGATCTGAGAGAAAGAAATAAATGTGTGCGTGTGTGTGTTGTAATTCTTGGAATTTATACAAAAGAACAAAATAACAATGATTTCTGCTACAACGTGATACTTGCTAATGAGGGACTTACTATTGCACTAAAAAATATAAATCACTTGGGTTTTCAGATAATGTTCATCTTCAATGGAAGTGTTGTCCTGAAATTATTTTTCTTTTTGTTTTGTTCTAAGAATTTAATTTAGGGATTGGTGGGATCATGTGCTTATGGTTGTTGAAATTTTCAAGCTCGGAAATGATGGAAGTTTTACAACCAAATTAGCATATAAGATTTTAATGGATAAGAAATTTGGTAACATGCACAATAGTTAGCATATATTAAGTGATTTTCAACACTATGCATGGATTTAAAGCATAAAAGTTTTAGAAGCAATATATTGCTTCGCATGGCCTTTTTAACTCCATATTAATTTTCAACTTGGAACAACTTAGGAAAAAGGAACTAAATAACTTATAAATGGATCAAATCAACCAACAAAGGTAACAATTGATGATGAGCAAGTTACAGGTTTTGTGATTTGCGACTAAAGAAGCAAGAAGAGAAAAAGGAGCACAATGGAAATGAGGGTTTTGTGAACATATATAAGGATTAGGGATTTTTCATTAAACTTTTTGCTTTTTATTTTTAAATAAAGCATAAAACCAAGTCTTGCGATTCGTGAATGAAAAGAGACAAAGGAATACAATGGGAGTGAAGGTTTTGTGAACACATCTAATGACCAAGGATTTTTCATGAACTTTTTGACTTTTTATTTTTAAAATATAGCATAAAACCAATTAATATGCCAACTAATACGGCAATAAGAAAATCAATACGGGTAGGTTTTGAAAGTGAGTACAACAAGAAGTGAATACTTAATATAGGGAAAAGTTCGTATTTTCAATTATACGCTCAGATACGCATATTAATATGGAAATAATACACTTATTTACTATGGCTGCAACTGCGGAAACGTTGTGCTAAAATTACCAAAAGAACAATAAAATGGATGGGCCAAGATATCCTGAGGCTGGATAATATGAGATTAATTAAAGACTGATTAGAGGTCAAAAGTAGTGAAAGTTCCAAGTTCTTTTGCATGAAAAAGTCCACTCCTTTCTTCCAACTTCCAAGCTACTAGAAGTGCTTCAACTATTGATGCATCCTCGTTGCTAACAAAAGCATCTACCAACTTGGATTAAACAAAATACCCACACTTCTTGTTGTTCATTGCTGATCAGCACTATTCCTCCAATTAGAAGAGTATGGTAAGTAGTTAAGGTTATACAGGGCAAACAGTATTGGTTAAGGAAATTGGGATGTCAAGGAATTAACCAACATCAATGGCGTCCTCAACAGCCGCCTGCAAGGTTGGAAATCCAAATATTTGTCTTCACCAGGGAAAACTGTTTTGATCCAATCCACTCTGGCAGCATTGCCATCTCACTATATGTCTTGCTTTCGCCTCCCACTATCTATCATAGGGGAACTGGAAAAGAAAAGTCGAGCTTTCTTTTGGTCTAATGGGGATAAGCAACATTTTCACACCATTGATTGGCATTCTATTTTCTTACCTAAATGTGTGGGTGGTCTAAACCTCCGGAATCTCAATACTTTTAACCTTGTTCTTCTGTCTCAGAAGGCATGGGTGTCACATCCACCCAACCGGTATCCTATCTTCTCCACATTCAAAGATGCTTCTCATGATAGGAGCAGAAACACCAGGCAAGGCAGACTTCTTCGGACACGAGCGAGCAAAATGTTCGGGCTGCTTACAAAGGAAGCACACAATATCTCTTTGTCCCATAGAAGTGGCTGCCATAGGGGGTCTCTGAATTGCAAGCCGAGGGGGTTGCACAAATCCCGTAGGTCGAGCTCCACTAGGTTGGCCACGAGGACCCACATAAGTAGCACTAGAACTCTGACCCACACTCCTAGGCTGGAAGGCAGGAGTGGGATATGGTGAAAGCCTCACAAATTGACGCTCGATGTGATCCACAAGACCGGGATGCCTAGGCTGCCAAGGTCTCTGAATACGCGCATTTTCTCTTTCAGCTTCTTCCAACTTCTTTGCATTCTGAACTACCTGGGCATAACTCTCAAGAGGGAGAAGGGTGAGGTATGTCTTTAAAGATGGCCGCAGTCCGTTGAAGAATTTCTTTGCTTTTGCATTGTCAGGCTTTATCGAATCAGGGGCGAAAAAGAACAACTCTTCAAACTTCTGCTGGTAGTCCAGCACGGAAAGGGAACCTTAGGCCAATGCCATAAACTCTGTCTCCTTGGCATTCTTCACTGCCTCGAGGAAATAGTTCTTACAGAAGGCTTCCTTAAATACTTCCCATTAGACAACACCAGCATGGAGGGTTTCCAAAATAGGGCGAGAAGAAGTCCACCATGCAACCGCTTCCTATTGAAGCTTCTGCTCGGCGAAGAGTACTTTTTGAGCATCCATACACTGCAAATGCCGGAAGGCCTTTTCTAGTTCCCTTAGCCATCTGTTAGGGAACAGAACATCCTTTGATACGCCAGTGAAGGATGGCACCTACAGTTTTAAGAAGCTCTCCATTAGCTTGGTATGCGAGGTTCCAGTGAACCTCTCCACATACGGGGCCGCCATGCCGGGGTTACGATGCCCACCTACACGGTTCTCCTCCCGAAGTTTCACAAAACCAGCCATCATCTGGTTGAACTGAGTTTGCTGCTATAGCATCAGAGAAGAAAACGGTCGAATCGGAGGTCAAACGAAGCAATTCGGCCAAGTACAGGGATGTTACCATCTCTTGGTTGATTGGCTTGGTCGACTGACAGTCGACCAAGCCAGTCGACCAAGACTTGTTAACCATGGGCAGAATTGAAGACTTGGTCCGAAACTGACCTTCTGGTGCTCCAATCGACACGAAATTTGGAGGGCATAATTATAACAATATGCCAATGGTCGTGGTGAGAGAGTGTTGAATTAAACCCAGCCATGGTTTGAGAGCCAGGTGTGGATTTTCCATTTTACCTAGGATCCCTACAAAGGTAACCAGTCCTTGCCGGATCAGAGTGACTAGACCTACCCAGAGGAGGGCTGGTGTATATGTTAAAGCATGTCAACTGTTAGAGACTTGCATAGTTAGATCTAGCAGCATTCATACTTTGCACTCATATTTATCATATATGCATTTCTGAGTTGTTGAACATATGGATGGGAATTGTTATTGTTCTTACTGAGTTCTCCAGAACTCACTCCTTTAGTTGTATATGTTTTATTAGTTTGCGCAGATGGAGGAAATGTGTCGGAAGATGGATTGGTTTCCTATGAAGGAACCTTCCCGTATGAAGAAGATGTGGCACCGACAATGGGAAATGGAGATAGCCTGTGCGGGAGCTCTTATGAGTGCATGGAATGTGCTTATCGCACCCTTTGATGGGCAGAGGAGACAGGTTGCCAGGCAGTTTGCTCAACGAATGGAGAAGAACTGGACTACCCCTTTTCTAGAGATTCATGAAAAACATTACTTAGCTTTAGAAAAAGAAACTGAACAGAAAATAATTTAACTCTTTTTGAATTGCTTCCGCTGAACTCATATTCTTTTGATTTATTATTCTTGCATTGATTATCTTATTGGAGTATTTGGACTCCTGTAATCTTCTAATTCATTAATTGAATTATTATTTCTCTTGATTGTCTTTATTTGTATTTATTATTGTTGATAGACTAAAACTGTGGATCCTGTGAGGGATCACTCCCACTGGTTGTCGGGCTAGTAATCAAGACCAGCGGGTGGGGTGTGACAGTGAACCTTGGCCTAAGAGACCTTCTCTTGCCAACCTATTCATCCTATCTAAGCCAATATGTCTTAGTCTAGCATGCCACAAATTAGAATCAAAACACACAGTATCTTGGCAAACAAAAGAATTAAATGAATAATCAATTGTATCCAATACAATGAAACCATTCTGAAGAAAACCATTACCATAAATTGTATCACCAAGATATAAAACCAAAGAATTGTTTTCAAATACAACTCTAAAACCATGTCTCAAAACCACTCTTGTTTCTGCTCCCACCCTGGTTACTTTGCTTGGACCGCTAAGGTTGAGCTTTTTCTCTCTTGCGCTTGAAACCTGAACCCTTACTAGTGCTTGCTTCAGAGCAAGTACTTCGGTTGCGGTGGCATCGGCCAACATCCGTTCCTCATCTAGCTCAAGGTGCTTGGCAGCTTGATCAAAAGTCTTGACATCATCAGCATGAGTCAAGAAGATCTTCATATGCTCCCAAGTCTTTGGCAGTGACTTGATGACTGCGGAGACTTGCTCCTCATCAATCTTTTGGCACCCACATGCGCTCAACTCACTAATCATGGTAGACATGATGGTTATATGCTGCCTCATGGTGTGACCTGGCGCATCTTATAACCGTCAAAGGTGAGTCCGAGCTGGCGGCCCTTTTGTGGTGGAAGTCCCTCCGTCTTCGGAACTTCACGCCTTCCCACAACGACTTTGTAGTCCTATGCTTCTCAAAACGAAGCATCAGGTCATCCCTCATGGAGCTTAGGATATTAATCCTAGCTATCTGGTCCTTCCTCTTGCTGGCATTGTAAAGCTCAAGGTTCCTGCGATACTGTGCAGTGGTACCTTCCTCAAGTGGGGACTTGGTCTAGTTTATGGTTTCCAGCATGTTTTGTTTTTCTAGGAGATACTGCACCTTTCGGTGCCAGAGGTCATAATACCTCTCATTTAGTTTATCTCCTTTAATGAAGTCAGCAACAATGCTCTTGGTATCAGCCATTTATTCTAGAGACATTATATACTAGGATGAGTTCAACTATTCTAGCATAAAACACAACTCATGCAACAGCAAATCACACTAGCATAGTCAACCTACAGGATAAGCATTTAAACCAAAAGAGATGCTTAGAAACATTTAATCAAATTCTCATGCAAACCCACATAGACTTATATACTAGTTTCATTCTGAGCAATAAACATGATTGATAGACCCATAATTAAAACAGTTTTAATAAAATAAAATATGCAATCATGTTAATGATATGAGGTGGTTCACACAGAACACTTCTACCTCATTAGCTCCCACTAGGCCCCATTAGGCCCTCAATGCCTAAACATCACACAAATTGTCGGGCCATTGGTATCCAGTAAGTTAGAAACACATTTTAAATTGGACAGACCAATATCAAAAAAAAATCCATCTCCCAGACAGACTGTCGTCTGCCTTTTATGCCAGACGAACTGCTGTCTGCCTAGACGGAAATTTTGTCTGGGTCACTGTGAATCAGTCTGACAATAGACAGACGTCCGTCTGGTCCACAGTGACCAAAAATGGCATTTTTTTTTTTCAATTTTCTTGAACGAAATTTTCCAAAAAACGGAAAATCACGTTTTTTCTTTCAAAATATCATCCAAAAACACATGAAAAAAATTCAGCAATAAATTTTAAACAAAAATAATTATCATGGATTATCAATTCATGCAAAACTTCATTAGGGAAATTCACAAGGATCCTCCCTGTCACATCCTCCCAGCCGGTACCCTAACTGGCATACCCGAGAGTGGGATCCACAGCCCCAAAGATCAAGTATCGAGGAAATTATCCTCCCACATATTCAATAACATAATAATAAACAGGAAATAATCAAGGTTTAATATTATAAACAAGGTTCAAAACAAGAAATGAATAAACAATATAGTCAGAGTGCGAAAAATGATACCAGATATCTGTAGATATCAAAAGAAGTAAAGTGAGGCAGAAACTCACTCCACAAATACAGAGAAACGTAGTATGTATGTCTAAAAGGAATTACAATTAAAACAAAGGAAATAAGAAAGATATCTAAACTTAAGAGTCTTCTATCCTATAGATGACATCTTCAAAATAATGGACTTCATCAATCCAACGGAGATGTTCCAACTCCACGTTGCCTTTAATCGTAGTACGAAACTTGATCAACTGAGGGTTCATCAGAGTAATCTTGATTGTCTCCAACACCTTGCGTGTAGTACGTTTCATCGGCTTGCACTTCATCGTACTATCTGTCATAGTAATCAGTACATGTGGAATATTCTACCAAGAGATTGTACAAAAAAAGGAATGAGTTTCGAAGAAACTCGTTAAGGTAGTTAATCCATAACAACATAAATAACATGTGGCAGAACATAGCAAGATGCAATGCAGTATGAAACAAATAATGTATGTATGCATCTAAACTCTATGTATGCTGGTCTCTATTGGCAGACATGCTTTAAGTCATAGTACCATACTTCTTTAGGAAGGTCTCGCATACGGCTCCTGTTAGTAGTGGGTCCGGCATCCCTCGGGACAAACCATGGCTGGGGGTTAAGTCAACACTCTCTCACATAACCATTTGTTATAAGTACCGGCGCATGTCAGGGTAAAGCCTAACCCAACGCAAGTCATCTACTCAGTTACATCAACTCAAGTCCAGATAATTCCATTCCTCCCCTCTCGGGATCCTTTCCGGTATCCTTTCCACTAGAGTCCTAATAGTCCCGGACTACGGACTCATCAACCCCATTAGTTATCCACATATGGTAAACGGGAAGCTCTCATGTCCTCTCACGGATATAACTCACCGGTCTCGAGCGCCCATGAGCCCAAGTCTAGCCATATGCAACCCTCCAATACATGGCCCCCACAATGTGATTCCCGTCCTCTCACGGGTTGGTTACCGGTCTTGAGCGCCTGTGAATCCCCATTGCTGCCACGGGTCGTTCGGTCTCAATACCTTTCGATTTGGGTCTGATATAACGGGGACATCCTAGCCAAACACTGCTAGACAGTCCTAGATATGACAATCAATAATTTGGGAAAGCGTCGATGGGCAACCCCGGAAACATCCCATACTATTTCCGATAATGTCCAAGGACAGAAGTGTCAAAAGGACACCTCTCAATCCCAAATCACACCTAATCAGACACAATCTCAGATCAGACATGACATACACAATCAACAGTTCATCATATACAAGAGAGTATACTCATGATCTAATCGTTAAACAATATAGTAATAAGCAATTCACATAAGCTTAAATAATAAAAAGAGAACATAAGCAAGTGCTATTGTTCTCACAGTAGTAAATCAGAAATATAAAGTATAACAACAGTAGGTAAACTCAAAGTTTCATAAGGTAGAAACCATAGAGCATGCGATCTATGTAATTAAAGAATAACTGTCCTTACCTTCTAATTCGTAAAGGAACTTAGGGAATCAAGTAAGACCTTGACTAAACCTCAGAAGAAAGTCTTAAACAAGTGTATACAACATATTAGGAAAGATATATAGATGGAACGATCTCAAATCAATCAAAACAGACCAAGAATGAGGTTGCTATACTCATTGGTCGATTGATTGGTCTACTGCCCCAGTCGACCAATGAGTCGACCAACAGAGATAGTGGCCTTCAAGAATCCGAATTTTTAGAATAAGAAACCAAATTTGGTGGTTCAAAAGGGTACACAATAAGGGGGAAACTACAATGGCAGCATTCTAGTATATAGAGGACATCAAGCCACCAACCAAATCAAGTTTCCAAGTTACAACTCAGGATCCAAAAGGTTAACCTAATTAGGTTAAATCATGAATCATGAAGAAAACATAGTATGATCAAGGATAAAGAATTAGAGGATGATAGGTTACGATTCTTGTAAGGAAAACACATTAATTGGCTATTAACAGGGTCAATAACATATCCAAGAAGTTAGGGTTTCAACCTTTTTGGCTCTCATGAAAGGTTAAGATCACAGGATGAAAGGGAAGTAAATTGTTGGCCAATAATAACAAGAAAAACTATAGAAAGATCAAATTTAGATTAGCATAAATATTACCCATGAGGTTTCCCTCGCATGGGAGGTTACCAAAACGTTTCCAAAAAGATCATACAAGGGTTAGGGTTTCAATAATTTAATTGGCTAGGGTTTCAAGAGTTCAACTGGTTAGGGTTAAGATCATGACGATGATCATAGATCTTAAAGAATCGAATGAGATCATGGAATAGATGGTTGCAAGAATGCAGCATCATCTTCTTGATCTCAACCAAGAACAGATCAAAGAAAAGAAAATCAGAGATAGAGAAGAGAAAGAGAGTATAGACATACCTTTGATGCAGGAGGATGAAGATTACTTCAGTTCTTGTGAGATATCAACCAAGGATGCAAGGGAATTGATTAGAATGGAGTTCTAACTCGTTCCAGAGGCTTAGGAGGCAGATGAGGTGGAGTATTCCCGAGATTAGACTTAAATAGAGTAGCCACGACCTAATTTACAAAAATAGAATCAATTGGTCGATTGATTGGTCGACTGGTCCAGTCGACCAATGAGTCGACCAATCAGCACAGCAAGACCAAAACAGAGAATTGAAGGCTCAGATCAAGTTCAAACATAACGGGGTTTTGCACACACCTAAAGTGACGTACCTAGTAGGTAGAAATGCCTTCAAACCAATACAGAGAGCACTCCAAGTCCATCAACTAATCCGATCTTCATTAGGGTGCAGTTTCCATAAATGGAACACTGACATCAACACTCAAGGATTTCAATCCAGCCACCAAGTCTTCTACTGAAATGGCCCAAAGTTGACTTCTTGCCTTACTTCAGGTTGCTGGACGTACAAACAATAGGGTTTCCGGGTCAAGGTTAGGGCTGGGTTTCACACTCCCACTCAGATCCAAACCCAAGACATAAGGGTTTCCAGAAACCCTATCAATTTCTCATGAGTTTCATATTAAACCCTGGATTCTCCGTGGGTTTCCATAAACCCTTGATCCTCCCATTGGATCCATACAATGAAATTAAACAATGGGGAGGAACAAAGAACCGTGGGAACCAATGGCTCTGATGCCAATGTTGGTAATACTCCATATATATTCAATTCTATAATGGATGGGGAAAGAACCTTACCTGGATTCGCTTTTCCAAATATGAAGTATACGCAGCGGAAGTAAATCTGGATCCACGTTCTCGTTCCACCACCAAAGCTCTACCGGGGTGATTCCACAATCACTAGGAAATGGAATAATTTCCACAACCCAAATGCCGTGTGGAAAAAAGATGATGAGTGATCTAAAGCAAATGAAGGAAATCTCCAATGAGTTTCTCCTTCCTGCGTTTTTTGGAGAATGGGAGAGAGAGATGGGAGCCGCCGCTTCTCTGGAAGAAATCTCATACGAATGAAATCACACTTCATCAAGTGATGCGATGGCTACAAATATATAACCTATATTCTGTAACCGCTCTTATTGTGAGTTTTTAGATTTGCACTTTGGCATCTAATTTATTAATTATATTAATAAATTCCAACACTTACCATCTAGAACTCTGAAACAATTGTATTCATCATTATTTAAAGAGAACAAATCATCATGGATGTAGGTCCTTCAATGGCTGAACCACGTTAAACTCTTGCATCTCCTATTGATCTCGTTTCTTTGCGATGTTCAAATTCCATACTTTCTTTGACAGACCGGGTGTAATGGTTTCATTCAAAGTGAAGGAGCCAACAATTAACTACAGGAATCCACCGCTGGAAGCAGGGTGGGTTGCATCAATGGGCTGTGACAGTTGGTTCACTGTCAGTGTGCTCTCGCAGTTGCAGGAGGATCTAGGAAAACGATTTTGCTCGCTTGGGAACTCATGGGAGTTCGATGAGGTCTTCTTGAAGCATTGGCAATGCATATTCCTCAGGTGGAGGTTAGATGCAATTCCCAGTATGTGGTGCAAATGATCACAAGAAACCTTGCACCTCCTTGGTATGTTATCGGTCTTCTTGATGAGATTTGGGCTCTCTATGGCCAATTTGTTACCTCTAGAACTGAACACAAGGTATGAGAAACAAATCGCCGTGCAGCTTTATATGACTAATCTCGCACGACCCAAGTGCTGTGCCTGAGTCCAGAGAGCCTTCTGCCAGTGCTTCAGAACAATATGGCGCTAGCTTGAGGTAGCTAATGGTAGGTGATTTTTATCGCCATGTATAGGTTTGCTCGTGAATTACAAAAATGGACTTTTTGTGCAGTAACACCAACATGTACAGTTAGTCATTTAACACCATTAGAGAAGTCAAGGTAAAATTTCTTTTTTGTTATCGCCATTTATAGGTTTGCTCGTTAAATCTATTACATGTTCCAAAGGTATATATTCAGAGTACAGTACGAGTCTTATTAACATAAATTAGTAAATACCATTACCAGCTAGTAGTGTTTTACCAGACAGACTACCATGGATACACCTTTTGGTAATTTCCATTCCTGCTCCAGCTGCCGAAATAAATCCCATCCCTTCTGATTTTCCTATAGCATTGCCCTTCAACGGAAATCCCACACTTGAATTCGTCTTTTCTACCATAGAAGATCCGAAAGCTACCATGTTTATTTCTCCAATCAAAATGACACCAAAAAAGAGTCGTTGCAAAGAAATTGAGACGAAATGTCCAGTAAAACGCTTGGTTATACACAAGCCTTTGAGGACCTAGATCATTATCCCTGGATTTGCAATGAGCGAATAATATCTCGCCTGGACCAAGGTCATTTATAACGTACACATAATATTTACTTTGGTCTCCTCCTTGTTCAAAAGACGGCTTGCACAAGAACAATAATATGACGGCTAAAATGAGCCGGTGCGGTTCGGTTTTAACGGTTCGGGCTACAAATTGACATCCCTACCTAATTTGTAACATTTGAGTAAAATTTCAATCTAGAGTTGGCTAAAATTATTGGTATTTTTTTTGTAAAAATATAATTTTGAAAAATAAAAGGGATAATTACTATAGCCCCCCTCCCTGTATTTTGGTTTTATTATTATTCAAACATTGTGCTTTATGAAATTACTACTGCCCCCCTCACTTCTAATGATGTTAAGTGGCTGTTGACATTGAATATGCAACACCTATTTTACCCTTCATTAAAATTAAGGAGTCAAAAATATGACATTACCTTTATTTATAGAAATCATGTTGAATGCCAATTATATGCTTAAAATCTAATATTTTAGAATCAATTTTGGATTTGAAAGAATACTAGTCATCTCCATTTAAAATATGGTGAAGACCTAGATCAAGAAATTTTGTGAATGAATTATCTCTTGAGATCTTGATTCTTTGTCCCTAACTCAATCAAAATGTACATCGTGGTGAAGACGAAATATTTCACAATATAAATTTAAGTTCAAATAGTAGGAGCAATGATCTGAGAGAAAGAAATAAATGTGTGCATGTGTGTGTTGTAATTCTTGGAATTTATACAAAAGAACAAAATAACAATGATTTCTGCTACAACGTGATACTTGCTAATGAGGGACTTACTATTGCACTAAAAAATATAAATCACTTGGGTTTTCAGATAATGTTCATCTTCAATGGAAGTGTTGTCCTGAAATTATTTTTCTTTTTGTTTTGTTCTAAGAATTTAATTTAGGGATTGGTGGGATCATGTGCTTATGGTTGTTGAAATTTTCAAGCTCGGAAATGATGGAAGTTTTACCACCAAATTAGCATATAAGATTTTAATGGATAAGAAATTTGGTAACATGCACAATAGTTAGCATATATTAAGTGATTTTCAATTTCCAACTTTGAATGAAATTTGATATTTCCTCATCTTTAATTTCTATTTTAAGTTTTATTCAATCACATCTTTCAATTATTTGGTGGTTTCTTTTTGAAGAAGAAAATGGATTCAGTTTAACCTTTTTTTTTCACTTAGTTAATTAAGGGTAATATTATTACTTGACAAATTGCTAAATAAGTAAAGAGATAACTCTAGGGTTATTTTTGTGATTTTGAGAAAATATATAGATGCCACGTCATTAGTAAACCAACATAGCTTAATGGTAAGGGGCATTAGTAATTATAGACAAAATTAAATATTGGATTAGTAATTTTAAAAAGTATAGGGGATAAAGTAGTTATAAAATCAAAGTACAAGGGGACAACAGTAATTATCCCAAAATAAAATTATACTAACCTATGTTCTAAGGTAAATCTTATTTATATTTTATCGCTTGAAGTGAGACTGCTTAAATAGGGGGAGTAATCTGTGACCAAGATGGGAGGTTTAGGGGGGTTTCACAAAAATTGTAGGCTGCAATGAAGTTTTGAAAAGTCAACTCCTTGCTATCAAGGAAGGTTAAGTCTTGCTCTCAACATGGGGGCTTGGCCGATGCTCATGGAGACCGACTCCTTGCAAGCCACCTTGTTGTTACATCCATGTGCGAAGCTTCAAGGGAAGTACGAGCATTTGGTATTTGAGATATGTCATAGGTTTGCATTGGACGGTCATGTCTGGTTCTCCCATATTGGATAGGAAGGAAATAAACCAACTGATTGGTGCTCAAGAATGGCATGTGAAGACAGCTCTAGCTTGAACATCTTTCAGGAGTCGTCTCCGGATTTGGAGGTGCTCCTTGAGGCTGATATGCTGGCTAGTCCAACTTAGCTTTTCTTTCTTGTTTGGTGTTTTCCTTTTGGGTCTCTTTGACCCCCTTCCTTGTACACCCCCTCCCCCCACCCCAAAAAAAAAAAGAAACTATTTATATTTCTACTTTCTTCTAAGAGAGAAAGACTCCCTTTTGCACTCCTTTAAATTTTTTTTTATAATAGACCAATATTTTTATATATTAGAACAATAGGTTAGACTCAAAATTAACAAGTTAGATATCAATTGTATATGTGATTCACATTTTATCAAGGATAGAAATAGGATAAAGTCTAATCGGGGGATAGGGTCGGGGCTAATCGGGGAATAGGGTCGGGGCCAATCGGGGATAGGGCCAATAAGGTCGGCTTCAAGGTTAGGGCCAATCGGGGAAAAGGTAAGGGTCAAGGACAAGGTAAGGGCCATAAGGGACGGGGGACATGTTAAGGGCCAATCAGGGATAGAGACAGGGCTAACCCATCCCCACCCGACCCAATTAGCGACAATTAGGGTAGGAATGGGCTTGGCTTGGCCTGTAGGGCTTAGGACCATGGACAAGAATTCAATGCCTTGAATTAGGGTTAGGGTAGTAATGGACTTATTTAAAATCATATAGGGCTGGGATTGGGATAAAAATAAAAAAAATAAAAAAGCTTGATTCAACCCGTCCCTGTTGCAACCCTAATTTAAAGAGTAATTTTCACTTGAACACCCTGAGATTTGGTCCAAATCATTTTTAGTCGAAAGAAAATAACATTTTGTATTTGTTTTCCCTATGGTATAAAAAATGATTACAGTTATATTCATTTTTATCACCAAAAAACCCTTATAAGTTTTCAATTTCCTTTCCTCAACTAGAAGCATATTCACTTAGAAGTCTACTCCAATAGCAAAATATTAGTACCTCATACCTCTAGTCAAGATCTGGATAAGTTGAAGAAGGAAAATTGAAAAGATGCGAGGGAATCTTAGTCATAAAAATTACAATGTGTTTTTAATTAATCTTTTTGGATACCATATGGAAGGCAAATGCAAAATGTCAATTTATTTGGATTGAAAATTACTTGGATCAAACCTCAAGGGTGTAGATGAAAATTATCCTAGTTTAAATATACCACCAAGGAGAGTTGCAAAGAGGCACTATTTGATTTTAAGAAATTCCAAGCCGCCTCTAGGATTTCCAGTTTGCGATTCGGATTCTGAGCTCAAATTAGTACATTCCTCAGAGTCTGAAGAGGAAGGCCCGCACGACGGACCTTGAATTGAGACTCACCCCCCTAGGTTAGGTTCAGGGGAACCTATCCCCTGATCTCTTGTGGAAAATGAGGTGGCTCATCCTACTCAACCGCTTAGTACTGCTCGAGAGTAGGAGAGTGCTTCTTGTTCTAATTTTCAGGCTATGAGCAACACTTTGGAGAATCAGAATTTTCTTTGTCATAGCACAACCACATTCAACGGAGGCTTTTCAAATTTTCTATACTAAGAAGTGATTTAATCTAAGTCGAATTTAGAATCTAAAAGAGATAGGGATATATCTAAGATAACCTTAGGATATATGGTGAGAAACGATATGCATAGCTTAGTCCTTATTTTTTGTATGACATCAAATGAAACCAATTGGCAAGCAAGGATCCATGTAGCCGACCCTTTTAATTGGGATAAGGCTTGTCAATATACAAAACTCTTATAATATTTTTATTTTAATTTAAATCACATTCAATATTATTAGTAACATGTCACTACCCTATTGGTCTTACCTTCCATTCAAGTAGGATGAAACCATGTACAATGGACAAAGATTTAGTAGGATTCGAGACCATTGTCTGAACTGAATCATTTTAGTAGTATCTTTTTCCTATGACTTAGATTACTATATATTCTCATTATTTCTTAGATTAATGGACCAAATTTTATTTAGTGGGGTCTTTCGCTCACATTTCTTTTAATTAAGAATGTTTTATCTTCTATAAGAAGATAATGGTAGACTTGAACATTTTCTTTTTTGACTAATAAGAAAAGATAGGTACGAAATACAAAAGCTGCGATTGCGGAAAACGTTGTGCCAAAGTTTCCAAACGAACAATTAAATAGATGGGCCAAGATATCCTAGGCCCTAGAAAATATGAAAATAAAGACTGATCAGAGGTCCAAACTAGTGAAAGTTCCAAGTTCTTTTGCATGACAAAATCCAGTACTCCTTCCTTCCAAGGTATTAAGAAGTGCTGCAACTGAGTCTGATGTATTGATGCATCCTTGTCAACAAAGGCATCTACCAACCTGAAATAGTGGGTCTGATGAATAGTGGTGGCCAGGACAACCCTAGATTGGTTGCCTATGATTTTCCTATTTTTTACTACGAAAGACCATTATTATCCTTAACATGCCCCCTCAAACTCAATGGCGGAGATGAGATCTTGAGGTTGGACAAAAGAGTATTGAACCATTGATGCGATAGAGGCTTTATGAAGATATCTGCAAGCTGATCCTTAGTAGGTAGATACCAAACTTGGAGATCACCTTTGGCAACCTTATCCCGAACAAAATGAAAATCAATCTCCACATGTTTAGTACGTGCATGGAAGACAGGATTGGCTGTAAGATATGTGGCCCCCACGTTATCACACCAAAGAATAGGAGTAGAAGGCAGATAAACCATTAACTCTATTAACAAAGATTGTAACCAAGTAAGTTCAGCAGCCCCATTTGCTAGGGCTCTATATTTTGCCTCAGTACTAGAGCGAGCTACAGTTTGTTGCTTCTTAGAACTCTAAGAGATAAGATTGTAGCCCAAAAAAATAGCGTAGGCACCAGTAGATTTTTGATCATCAGGGCAACTGGCCCAATCAACATCAAAGAAAGCCGATAAAGAATTTGGAGATCGATGATGAATAAAAATGCCATTAGAGGAAGTTCCTTTTAGGTAGCGTAAGATGCGCTTGACAGCAAACCAATGATCAACAGTGGGAGAGTGCATGAATTGACAAACTTTATTGACTGCAAATTGAATATCAGGCGGAGTCATAGTTGCATACTGAAGAGCACCAACGATGCTTTGATAGAGAGTAGGATCCACCACTAATTCACCTATAAACTTACTGAGTTTGTCAGTGGTGGATGCAACAATAGAGATAGGCTTGCAAGTAGACATATTTGGCCTCTTAAGAAGATCTTGAATATATTGATGTTGAGAGAGATGAAGGCCATCATGTGATCGAGTGACAAACATACCCAAAAAATTGAAGAGAGCCCAAGTCCTTTAGGGCAAAATAGAGCCAAGATCACTGAAGAATCGGGCCAATAAAGCGTCAGAACTGCTAGTTAGAATAATATCATCAACATATACCAGAATAAACATAGTGCTAGCAAATCCACGAAAATTAAATAAAGAGGTGTCGGTCTTAGAGACAATAAACCTATATTCAACCAGAAAGGAGCTAAGCTGGTCGAACCAAGCACGAGGAGCCTGTTTTAAATCATAAAGAGACCGGTGAAGTTTGTAAACATGGTTAGGATGAAGGGAGTCAGTGAAGCCAGGTGGTTGCTTCATATATACAGTTTCATGCAAAAAAACACATGAAGGAAGGCATTTTGAATATCCAGTCGGCGAATAGACCAAGACACTGAAACTGCAAGAGCCAAGACTAGCTAAATGGTAGTTAGTTTGACCACCGGGCTAAAGGTTTTATGATAGTCATGGCCTTCCTGTTGATTAAAACCCTCAGCCACTAAGCAGACTTTGTATCTTTCTATAGAACCATCTATCTTTTGCTTGACTCAGAAAACCCATTTACATCCAATGACATTATGAGAAGAAGGAGGAGGAACAAAAGACCAAGTACCATTCTTCAAAAGTGCAGTGAATTCTTCATCCATAGCCTTCCGCCAGTGAGGGTATTTGTTGGCAATAGTAAGGAAGTAGGTTCAATGTGGGTGGGATCAATCTGGGTGAGAAGAACCCTAGGGTTTACTTTTGATCTAGTGATCATGGGATGAGTGTTTTGTAAAGGTTGGGAAGTGATTGGTGGTAGAGTAGCCTGGGAGTAAAAGGGTAGGTCAACAACTAGATGAACAGGAGAGAGAGACTCGGCCAAGAGAGGTGAGGAGGGAGAGGATTCAGCCAAGGGGTGGGGGAAACCCTAGAAACATGGGGACTAAGAGAAGAGGCCATCGGGGAGGAGGTGTGGGATCCAATGGGAGAAGTTGAGGTGAAGGATTCTCCAAGAGAGTTCAGCTGAGGTGGGGCTCTTAAATTTGAGGGAATGGGGTTAGGGTTTCCCACTAAAGGTGGAGGCCCTAAAATGGAGGGAAGTGGTGGGGTAGGGGAGGGAGTTACCTCACTAGCAAGGAAAGGAAATCTTCTTCCATCAAATACAACATGTCGAGAATAAGCAGTTTTCCAGTAATAGGATTAAAACACTTGTATCCTCTATGCCGTGAACTATTTCCCAAGAAGACATGTAGTTCAGACCGAAATTCCAGCTTATGTTTGTTATACAGTCTCAAACATGGAAAACATGCACAACCAAAAATCCTCAAAGAGTCATAATCGAGGCTGAACTTGAAACAATTTGAAATATCTAGAGGAATTTTTCAGCACTTTGGAGTAGGCAAACGATTAATTAAAAAACCTGCAATTTAAAGGCATGCATTCAAAACTTTTTAGGGCAAGAAGCATGAGCTAATAAAGTCAATCAAGTTTCCACAATGTGCCGATGACGGCTCAACACCACCATTCTGCTCATGAGTATGAGGACAAAAGAGCATGTGTTCAATACCATGTTCTTGAAGGAAAATGGAGACAATTCTATATTCGTTTCCCCAATCACTATGAAAATGCTTGATTCTTCGAGAAAAGAGATTTTCAACAAGCAATTTGAATGTCTTAAAAATACCAAATACCTCAGATTTAATAGTCATAGGATAAAACCAAATAAATTTTCTAAAATCATCCACAAAAATCACATAATATCAAAGCCCCTCAAGAGACTCCACAGGAGAGGGGCCTCAAACATCAGAAAATACTAAGTTCAAAGGTCCGAACTGATTTTGATGGGAGAAAAGGGAGTTTGCAATTTTTCCCTTTATGAAAAGCACCACAAACATAAACAAAATCATCTTAACTAACTAGCAATTCTACATTATAAATTAAAATTTTAACTACTTTGGAGGTAGGATGCCCCAAACATGAATGCCAATTCCAAAAAGAAGTCTTTTCTCCAACAAATGCTTTGGGAGAGTGATTGGAGCCCTACTGAATTTTGTACAATCCATCCTTAACGCTGCCTTGAAGAAGACATCTCTGCGTTGTACAATCCTTCATGTAAGATATCAAGATGAAATTCAAATAAAACTTTATGATCCTTAGTGAATTGGGAGACCGATAATAAATTCTTGCAAATAGAGGGCACATGAAGAACAGACTTCAAATAGACTGAAGAAGAAGATGTATCAATATCATTGATAGGAAGACTAGCACCATTATTAACTTGAACCCGATTTGAACCATGGTAGGGTTGCGCAATATGGAGATTCTCAAGAGCATTGGTGATGAGATTCTCAAGACCATCACCATTATTCACAGATGGAGTTGCATTAAAGGTACCTTGAATGACATGCTTGAAAAATTGGTAACAATCCTTTGCTCTATGTCCAGGATGATCACAAATCTGAAAAATAAAACGATTGTTAGTTTGATGAGGTAGCTGATGTGTATGAGAGCCACGATGAGGAGAAAAACAACCATGACCAAATCTACCTCTTGGAGAAAAACGCCCTTTGTAAGGCTGATGTGGAAGCCTAATAGGGGTGAGTTGGCTAGTGGCCATGTTTGCCATAGGGGAAGAAGAGTCAACAGTCGTTAGTTCATATTTTAACCGAATTTCTTGAATCAATAAAATACCTCGTAATTCATCATAGGAGATGGTGCGAGTGGTAATGACAGTCACAAAAGGAGAGTATTCGACTCCCAAACCATTCAAAACATGGAGACAAAGTTCTTCATCATTCAAAGGCCGTCCCACAGCGGCCAATTGATCATAAATATTTTTTATGCGAAGAAGGTAATCATGAATGCTATTTTTACCTCTTCAAATATTTTGGATCTGAAGGTGAAGTTGCATTATGCTAGCGGAAGAGTAAGTTGAGTAGATCTACTCAAGGTTGGACCAGACTTCTCTAGAGGTGGAGCAACCAATAACTTGCGCATGAATTAGTTCCATAAGGGAAGCAATGATCTAGTACATCAATAGTTGATCCTGACGATTCCACTTTTGATAGTCAGGATTTGGTCGAAAGATTGCAGCATCATCTTTATCTAGAATGGCAACGGGTGGGCAAAGAGAAGAGCCATCAACAATCTCAAATAGTTCGCATATCTTCAGAAGAGGAACTATCTAAGATCTCCATCACAAATAATTCGTCTCATTAAGCTTTGTTGAAAGGAAGCCATTAAGGGAGGGAAACGAATGGGTGGGAACACCGTAGCTACGATGCCATGTTAAAAGCCATGAGTTAGGGTTAGAGGGACACATTTTTGAGTGATGGAGAGAGAGAGAGAGACTCAATTTTACGTGGTTCGGTTGATCTCTGCAACCTACGTCCATGGGAATGTGATTTGCTTCCTTGAGATTGATTGTAGTACAGATTACATATTTATAGTTACAAAACTTCTGGTCAACATTAATCTTGGACTCTAACTCTAGAGTTTGAATCACTCAAGTTATCTATTTGTGTTTGTATGAATTGTGTCTCTTGTGTGTTTGAGTGCAACTCCGAGTCTGTCCACTTGTGGATAAGATGTAATCTGCTGGAGTCTCTTGAGTAGTTGAGTTTGAGTTTGGTTCTTGAAGTCTTGCACGCATGGAAGTAAATGAGTTTGGTGGAGTTCTTGAAGCTTTGCACACATGGAGTAGTGGTGGCTAGGGCAACCCTAGATTCGGCTAGGGTTGCCTGTGATTTTCCTGTTTTGCCCTCATATTATGAAAGACCATTATTATTATCCTTAACACTACTTGAGTAGTCTCCAGCCACCAAGAGGAGTTCATTCTTGCTAAAACGACGTTAGGGTTTGAGAGTGAGCAGCGAGAAAAGACGAAGAAAAAAACAAACAAACATGGTTTTATAGAAGAATGTGCATTGACCATTTTACTCTTACCTTTACTTGAAAATTTTAAGTGAAGCTATGTATAAATGCGGAGAATGAAAATTTCCCCATAATCCGTAATGGACAAAAAGTCTACTATGGATTATGAGGGTTTTTCTAATATTTTAAATAAAAATAAAACTGATAATAGATGCCATACACTTTAAAATAATGAAAAACTCTCATAATTGAAAATGATAATAGATACCTAAAAGAGCCTTAGTCTATGTAAAAATCAAGAGCAAACTAATTTTTGCATTTAAATTCAAAGTTTTTATGCCTCCATTAAAATAAACCTAATTTGAGACTATTTTTTAATCCTTTAGATCTCTACATCTAAGATAAATAAGACAAATATATAAAAATATTTGTCAAGTAACTTGTTAAATCCACAAAACATTGTTTAAAACAAGAAAATATAAAAATCATTTGTACAAGATGTATTATGTTTGTCTCCTTATGCTATCAAACAATTCTAATATGTTCTTGTACTTCAATGAGTCTCTGTTGCAATATTTTGTGATAATGTTCCTTACCCTTAGCATATCCTCATACAAAAATATACTTGCTGCTCTATTAACATCAATCAAGAAGGTCTATGATCAAAGGTTCTTAATTGAGTATACATCCCTTTTATTTGTCCTAAACCATGAATTTTGTATTATTTCCGAGAACATTGCACCCAATCGAGACTTGTAGTGCCTATTGGCCCTACATTTTGATGATGCTATCCTTACTCTTAGGCCATCATCAACACTATGCATGGATTTAAAGCATAAAAGTTTTAGAAGCAATATATTGCTTCGCATGGCCTTTTTAACTCCATATTAATTTTCAACTTGGAACAACTTAGGAAAAAGGAACTAAATAACTTATAAATGGATCAAATCAACCAACAAAGGTAACAATTGATGATGAGCACGTCACAGGTTTTGTGATTTGCGACTAAAGAAGCAAGAAGAGAAAAAGGAGCACAATGGAAATGAGGGTTCTGTGAACATATATAAGGATTAGGGATTTTTCATTAAACTTTTTGCTTTTTATTTTTAAATAAAGCATAAAACCAAGTCTTGGGATTCGTGAATGAAAAGAGACAAAGGAATACAATGGGAGTGAAGGTTTTGTGAACACATCATTACCAAGGATTTTTCATGAACTTTTTGACTTTTTATTTTTAAAATATAGCATAAAACCAATTAATATGCCAACTAATATGGCAATAAGAAAATCAATACATGTAGGTTTTGAAAGTGAGTACAACAAGAAGTGAATACTTAATATAGGGAAAAGTTTGTATTTTCAATTATACGTTCAGATACGCATATTAATATGGAAATAATACACATATTAACTATGGTTGCAACTGCGGAAACGTTGTGCTAAAATTACCAAAAGAACAATAAAATGGATGGGCCAAGATATCCTGAGGCTGGATAATATGAGATTAATTAAAGACTGATTAGAGGTCAAAAGTAGTGAAAGTTCCAAGTTCTTTTGCATGAAAAAGTCCACTCCTTCCTTCCAACTTCCAAGCTACTAGAAGTGCTTCAACTATTGATGCATCCTCGTTGCTAACAAAAGCATCTACCAACTTGGATTAAACAAAATACCCACACTTCTTGTTGTTCATTGCTGATCAGCACTATTCCTCCAATTAGAAGAGTATGGTAAGTAGTTAAGGTTATACAGGGCAAACAATATTGGTTAAGGAAATTGGGATGTCAAGGAATTAACCAACATCAATGGTGTCCTCAACAGCCGCCTGCAAGGTTGGAAATCCAAATATTTGTCTTCACCAGGGAAAACTATTTTGATCCAATCCACTCTGGCAGCATTGCCATCTCACTATATGTCTTGCTTTCGCCTCCCACTATCTATCATAGGGGAACTGGAAAAGAAAAGTCGAGCTTTCTTTTGGTCTAATGGGGATAAGCAACATTTTCACACCATTGATTGGCATTCTATTTTCTTACCTAAATGTGCGGGTGGTCTAAACCTCCGGAATCTCAATACTTTTAACCTTGTTCTTCTGTCTCAGAAGGCATGGGTGTCACATCCACCCAACCGGTATCCTATCTTCTCCACATTCAGAGATGCTTCTCATGATAGGAGCAGAAACACCAGGCAAGGCAGACTTCTTCGGACACAAGTAAGCAAAATGTCCGGGCTGCATACAAAGGAAGCACACAATATCTCTCTGTCCCATAGAAGTGGCTGCCATAGGGGGTCTCTGAATTGCAGGCCGAGGGGGTTGCACAAATCCCGTAGGTCGAGCTCCACTAGGTTTGCCACGAGGACCCACATAAGCAGCACTAGAACTCTGACCCACACTCCTAGGCTGGAAGGCAGGAGTGGGATATGGTGAAGGCCACACAAATTGACGCTCGATGTGATCCACAAGACCGGGATGCCTAGGCTGCCAAGGTCTCTGAATACGCGCATTTTCTCTTTCAGCTTCTTCCAACTTCTTTGCATTCTGAACTACCTAGGCATAACTCTCAAGAGGAGAAGGGTGAAGTATGTCTTTAAAGATGGCCGCAGTTCGTTGAAGAATTTCTTTGCTTTTGCATTGTCAGGCTTTATCGAATCAGGGGCGAAAAAGAACAACTCTTCAAACTTCTGCTGGTAGTCCAGCACGGAAAGGGAACCTTGGGCCAGTGCCATAAACTCTGTCTCCTTGGCATTCTTCACTGCCTCGAGGAAATAGTTCTTACAGAAGGCTTCCTTAAATACTTCCCATGAGACAACACCAGCATGGAGGGTTTCCAGAATAGGGCGAGAAGAAGTCCACCATGCGACCGCTTCCTGTTGAAGCTTCTGCTCGGCGAAGAATACTTTCTGAGCATCCATACACAGCAAATGCCGGAAGGCCTTTTCTAGTTCCCTTAGCCATCTGTTAGGGAACAGAACATCCTTTGATACACCAGTGAAGGATGGCACCTACAATTTTAAGAAGCTCTCCATTAGCTTGGTATGCGAGGTTCCAGTGAACCTCTCCACATACGGGGCCGCCATGCCGGGGTTACGATGCCCACCTACACGGTTCTCCTCCTGAAGATTCACAAAACCAGCCATCATCTGATTGAACTGAGTTTGCTACTCTGCATCATGTTCGTCATGACGCTTGCAATGTCCTTGAAGCTTCCAATATCAGGGGCATTGGGGATGCCATTGGTAGTATGGCTATCCTCCTGGGTCTGTTGGTCAGACCCTCCAGCAGGTGTCTCCTTGTTACCGGTACTACCGGAGCCGACAAGACGATTTCTCAGTAGAACCATTCTACAAAAGAAAGTCGACCACATCGAGACACGAAGATTCATCAAAACTCACTTGACCATATGATTAAAATGCTCAATTCATACATAGGTTCATCAATATAATAAGCAAGTAATCAAACATTGGTCAAAATCCAAAAATTTCACCAAAAATCCAATTTTTCTCACTTTCATTAGCCTTGGTCGATTGTCAGTCGACCAAGCTCAACAAGTAACGAGAAAATCTGGTTTTTAGCTTCATTTCCACTTCATTTCTCACTTCTAACTCATTTTCCTTGCGGAGGGGCTCTAGAGAACACATTAGCAAACACTTCTAAGAAGATTCCAAGTGGTTTGAGGCTTCCACAACATCAACACAACAAGTACTACTCAACCAAGTAAGGAAATTACTATTCATCATCTTCTCAATTGATTTCTTCACTTGGATTTCTCAAAATACCATGCTAAATTTGTTGTTCTAAGTTAGAAACATGTTCATGCATGCTTAGAAACATAATCCCATAGTTTACATGCAACAACAATGCTTAAACATGAAGCAAACACAAAATTTCAACTTGTTCTCGCTAACGTAGCCGAAAATTCATTTCTCCCAAACCGTTAGGAATTTTAACACCAAATTTAATGCTACACATTACAAATGACATGCTGCACATTACCATGCAATTCGTTTCCACCAATTTTAACAATATAAAAAATTCCCAAATTTGACCTAAACATCGAAATTTCCTCTTTTCTAGCTTGCTGAATTTTCAACTTTAGGACGCGATTTTGACCGGTTTTCTTCCAACAAACTTCACAATCATGAAATTTTAAGTATTGTGCAGATGTCAGTATACTCAAATTGAATTTTCCCCACATTTGAAAATTTCCGAAAAATTTACAAAAACGCCCTTCATGTCCAATTTTGGGTAATTTTCTAACATTGACTTGTTGATCTTCTCTACAGGAATTTATACACTATGGAGAGACGAGGACGAGGTGGTCGTGCTCGAGGTAGGGTAGTGGGAGCCAGGAGAGGTAGAGGTCAGGTGCCTTTGCTGCCACGAGCGGAGGTGATTGATCGACACCACTTCGTTACACCATTGGCTGAGTTCCTCTACGAGGTATACTTTGGGCACTGTCACATAGAGTATGGTCGACCATTTCGGGTTGGAGAGTTGACGACATTTCGGATCGGGGAGAGATTCGACACTTTGGGATGGACACACCTACTTACTGAGGATTTACCGGTGTACCCAGAGTTAGTTCGGCTGTTTTACAGCAACTTGACTTCTTTTGTGGAGGGCTCAACTGATCAGATGGAGTTAGTGATAGCGAGTCAGATCAGAGAGACACAAATTAGATTTACTACTCGCACACTAGCAGAGATTCTTGGGGTTCCTTATTGTCCACTTGCATGTGTGTGGATATCAGTAGGGGAGGATTTCAGTCGACATATGCTTCCATATGAGTTGTACGAGGTATGCATGACACTTTGGAATGATGATAGGTGTTATCAGCCTAGGAACAGCAGCGAGATGACATCATCATGTGGTTACGGTGATGGATGCCTTGCTTTCTATCTGATCTATATGGGATTCGAGATCGATATGGCTTATACCATACAGAATGTTATGATCGAGGTAGTCACGCATCCGGGTGTTAGGAACCTTTGCTTTGGGATTCTATTGACACGCATCTTCAGGTATTTTGGAGTAGACCTGGATGGTGAGGAGAGAGTTGTTGAAGGTGCGGGGTATTCCATCGGTACGAGGACTATTGGATTGATGTAGTTAGATCGAGTTGCCAAGTCTCCCAGTCTAGGGGACAAGTCAGAGTCTGAGGATGATGATGAGGATGTTCCAGCAGAGGAACAGGCTAGGGATGACGTAGGTATGCAGGAGGTCGGTCCCAATGATCAGGAGATTCCTGCGCCAAAGTTTGAGGCTGGGGGTCCATCACAGGCTGCACCAGAGGCACCGGATTTGTATGCTCAGATGCTGTCTATGACTTCTATGATGGAGAGAATGGGGGTCAGACAGGAGCAGTTGTTCGAGAGTTTAGGAGCCAGGCAAACTCAGATATATGAGAGGATGGAGGCGAGTCAGTCACATATGTATGAGAGGCTGGAGGTGAGGATTGCATAGATAGAGTCCAGACAGGATCAGATGCAGTCTCAGCTCACTCAGATTACTGAGGATGTCAGAGCACCCAGAGATCGACGACGATCCCCTAGATAGATAGATTGTACTAGGATTTCAGTTTATGCTTCCCATATGTAATCCATTGTAAAACTTATTTATGTTAATGAAAGTTATTTTTGTTTCATTTATTATTGTATGTTATTCAACAATTCACTTATGCTTCATTAATTGGGTTTCGAGTCCGAGTTACCTATTATTCACTTCTAAGAATAGTTGAGTCACATTGGATCTATGACTCAGAATGTTCCATTATCGTTTTTGTGGTTGGGGCCTTACTTGATTTTGGGCTCTGATACCACTCTGTCACATCCACCCAGCCGGTATCCTATCTGGCATTCCCGGGATGTGATCCACAGCCCAAAGATCCAGATCGAGCATGCCTCCCACATACATGATAACATAATCATGAACAATATAATCAATGTTTAAAGTAAGCAATAAATAGATCAAATGAATAAGAAAAGATAGTCAATCAGAGTGTGGAATTTATCAAGTATTAATTATATAAAAAGTAATCTCAAAAGAGAAGGAGTGAATCACCCTTCAATAATAGCGGAAAAGTGGTTAATTAAACTTAATTACAATCAGTATCAAGAGTAAATCCATAAGAGTTAAAGACAATATATCGAAATGTTTAACAATCATCCAGGGAAATGGAGCACTACGCAAAGGTTTCTTCTATCCTAATGATTATTTCTTCATAATTGTGGATGAAGTGAACCCAGCGCGGCCGCTCCCTCACCATGGTGGGGCTAACCCTGGTACGGACCATAATCCTCCTCGGCACAATAATCGTGGCTCTTATTGTAGCCATCACCCGAAGGGTAGGGATCATAGCTCGGGTCGTAGAGTGCGCCATCAGATTCGTTTACATCTGCAGGATAATCTAACAAATTGCACGAAAGGAATGAGTTCAAAAGAACTCAGCAAGGCAAGTCGTTTCATAATACATAGTTCATTCGATACAAGTCATGATATGAGACAATGATGATATAAGATTCTAACCCTAAGTATGCTAGTCTCTAAGGTAGACATGCTTTAAGCCATAGCACCGTACTTCTTTAGGTTGTCTGTCACTCCCCCTCAATCATACAAGATATCTTGAGTCTGCCGGGGTAATTGGGTAAAGTTCTCATCAAACCATGGCTGGGGGTTAAGTCACCACTCTCTCACATCACCATTGGTATAAGTACTGGCGCATGTCACGACATAGCCTAGCCCAATGCAAGTCATCTACTCGGTCGTATCATCTCAGATCTGGAAATTTCCCCTATGGCACCGACCAACTCGGTTCCGTATCCTTCACACTAGAGTCAGCGTATCCTATGGCACCAACCAACTCGGACTACGGACTCATCAACCATATTGGTCATCCACAAATGGTAAACGGGAAGCTCTCACGTCCTCTCACAGGTTGGTTACCGATCTTGAGCGCCCGTGAGCCCAGGTCTATCCATTTGAAACCCTACCAATAAATGGCCCCTTTCGGGTATCCGCAGTATGGTTTAAGTCCTCTCACGGAGTGGTTACCGGTCTTGAGCGCCCTTCAACCATACTCTACCACGGGTCGTTCGGTCTCAATACCCTTCCGATTCGGGTCTGATACGACAAGGAAATATCCTAACCATACACCTAGACAATCCTATGTATGTCATCCAATAACCCGGGAAAGTGTCAATGGACACCTTCGGAGAATATCCCATATTATTCCCTTCGACGTCCAAGGACAGAAGTGTCGGAAGGACACTTCCCAATCCCAAGTCAAACGTAGTCAATCACAAGCTCAATCTCATCATATCATTCATAATCAATAATTCTTCGTATAAACAAAGACATATCATAAAATGATTAATCATATATGGAATCATGAAGTATAATTAAGCATGATATTCCGAATGACATATAACATACTATTACTGATAAAAATGTATATAAAAGTCATGCATGGTAAAGAAGTACACATAGGAAATATATTTACTAAATTCTCAAAGCATAAGCATGATCACATAATCAATGTACTTGAGTTAACGACCGTCCTTACCTTAATTGAGTCGTAAATAAAATCAATAAATCACCAAGGATAGTCCCAAAAATCAGTGTTGGTACCCTAGACATCATACAAGTAACATAAGAGAAGAAAACTGTCGAATCGGAGGTCAAACGAAGCAATTCGGCCAAGTACAGGGATGTTACCATCTCTTGGTTGACTGGCTTGGTCGAGTGACAGTCGACCAAGCCAGTCGACCAAGACTTGTTAACCATGCGCAGAATTGAAGACTTGGTCCGAAATTGACCTTCCGGTGCTCCAATCGACAAGAAATTTGGAGGGCATAATTATAACAATATGCCAATGGTCGTGGTGAGAGAGTGTTGACTTAAACCCAGCCATGGTTTGAGAGCCAGGTGTGGATTTTCCATTTTACCCAGGATCCCTACAAAGGTAACCAGTCCTTGCCGGATCAGAGTGACTAGACCTACCCAGAGGAGGGCTGGTGTATATCTTAAAGCATGTCAACTGTTAGAGACTTGCATAGTTAGATCTAGCAGCATTCATACTTTGCACTCATATTTATCATATATGCATTTTTGAGTTGTTGAGCATATGGATGGGAATTGTTATTGTTCTTACTGAGTTCTCCAGAACTCACTCCTTTAGTTGTATATGTTTTATTAGTTTGCGCAGATGGAGGAAATGTTTCGGAAGATGGATTGGTTTCCTATGAAGGAACCTTCCCGTATGAAGAAGATGTGGCACCGACAATGGGAAATGGAGATAGCCTGTGCGGGAGCTCCTATGAGTGCATGGAATGTGCTTATCGCACCCTTTGATGGGCAGAGGAGACAGGTTGCCAGGCAGTTTGCTCAACGAATGGAGAAGAACTGGACTACCCCTTTTCTAGAGATTCATGAAAAACATTACTTAGCTTTAGAGAAAGAAACTGAACAGAAAATAATTTAACTCTTTTTGAATTGCTTCCGCTGAACTCATATTCTTTTGATTTATTATTCTTGCATTGATTATCTTATTGGAGTATTTGGACTCCTGTAATCTTCTAATTCATTAATTGAATTATTATTTCTCTTGATTGTCTTTATTTGTATTTATTATTGTTGATAGACTAAAACTGTGGATCCTGTGACGGATCACTCCCACTAGTTGTCTGGCTAGTAACCGAGACCAGCGGGTGGGGTGTGACAGTGAACCTTGGCCTAAGAGACCTTCTCTTGTCAACCTGTTCATCCTATCTAAGCCAATATGTCTTAGTCTAGCATGCCACAAATTAGAATCAATACACACAGTATCTTGGCAAACAAAAGAATTAAATGAATAATCAATTGTATCCAATACAATGAAACCATTCTGAAGAAAACCATTACCATAAATTGTATCACCAAGATATAAAACCAAAGAATTGTTTTCAAATACAACTCTAAAACCATGTCTCAAAACCACTCTTGTTTCTGTTCCCACCCTTGTTACTTTGCTTGGACCGCTGAGGTTGAGCTTTTTCTCTCTTGCGCTTGAAACCTGAACCCTTACTAGTGCTTGCTTCAGTAGCAAGTACTTTAGTTTGCAGGGCATCGGCCAACATCCGATCCTCGTCTAGCTCAAGGTGCTTGGCAGCTTGATCAAAAGTCTTGACATCATCAGCATGAGTCAAGAAGATCTTCATATGCTCCCAAGTCTTTGGCAGTGACCTGATGACTGCGGAGACTTGCTCCTCATCAATCTTTTGGCACCCACATGCGCTCAACTCACTAATCATGTTAGACATGATGGTTATATGCTGCCTCATGGTGTGACCTGGCGCATCTTATAACCGTCAAAGGTGAGTCCGAGCTGGCGGCCCTTTTGTGGTGGAAGTCCCTCCGTACTGGAACTTCACAACTTCCCACAACGACTTTGTAGTCCTATGCTTCTCAAAAGGAAGCATCAGGTCATCCCTCATGGAGCTTAGGATATTAATCCTAGCTATCTAGTCCTTCCTCTTCCAGGCATTGTAAAGCTCAAGGTTCCTGCGATACTGTGCAGTGGTACCTTCCTCAAGTGGGGACTTGGTCTAGTTTATGGTTTCCAGCATGTTTTGTTCTTCTAGGAGATACTGCACCTTTCGGTGCCAGAGGTCATAATACCTCTCATTTAGTTTATCTCCTTTAATGAAGTCAGCAACAATGCTCTTGGTATCAGCCATTTATTCTAGAGACATTATATACTAGGATGAGTTCAACTATTCTAGCATAAAACACAACTCATGCAATAGCAAATCACACTAGCATAGTCAACCTACAGGATAAGCATTTAAACCAAAAGAGATGCTTACAAACATTCACTCAAATTCTCATGCAAACCCACATAGACTTATATACTAGTTTCATTCTGTGCAATAAACATGATTGATAGACCCATAATTAAAACAGTTTTAATAAAATAAAACATGCAATCATGTTAATGATATGAGGTGGTTCACACAGAACACTTCTACCTCATTAGCTCCCACTAGGCCTCATTAGGCCCTCAATGCCTAAACATCACACAGATTGTCGGGCCATTGGTATCTAGTAAGTTAGAAACACATTTTAAATTGGACAGACCAATATCCAAAAAAAATCCATCTCCCGGACAGACTGTCGTCTGCCTTTTATGCCAGACGAACTGCTGTATGCCCAGACGGAAATTTCGTCTGGGTCACTGTGAATCAGTCTGACAATAGACAGACGTCCGTCTGGTCCACAGTGACCAAAAACGGCATTTTTTTTTTTCAATTTTCTTGAACGAAATTTTTCCAAAAAAAGGAAAATCACGTTTTTTCTTTCAAAATATCATCCAAAAACACATGAAAAAAATTCAGCAATAAATTTTAAACAAAATAATTATCATGGATTATCAATTCATGCAAAACTTCATTAGGGAAATTCACAAGGATCCTCCCTGTCACATCCTCCCAGCCGGTACCCTAACTAGCATACCCGAGAGTGTGATCCACAACCCCAAAGATCAAGTATCGAGGAAATTATCCTCCCACATATTCAATAACATAATCATAAACAGGAAATAATCAAGGTTTAATATTATAAACAAGGTTCAAAACAAGAAATGAATAAACAATATAGTCAGAGTGCGAAAAATGATACCAGATATCTATAGATATCAAAAGAAGTAAAGTGAGGCGGAAACTCACTATACAAATACAGCGGAACGTAGTATGTAAGTCTAAAAGGAATTACAATTAAAACAAAGGAAATAAGAAAGATATCTAAACTTAAGAGTCTTCTATCCTATAGATGACATCTTCAAAATACTGGACTTCATCAATCCAACGGAGATGTTCCAACTCCACGTTGCCTTTAATCGTAGTACGAAACTTGATCAACTGAGGGTTCATCAGAGTAATCTTGATTGTCGCCAACACCTTGCGTGTAGTACGTTTCATCGGCTTGCACTTCATCGTACTGTCTGTCATAGTAATCAGTACATGTGGAATAGTCTAACAAGAGATTGTACAAAAAAGGAATGAGTTTCAAAGAAACTCAGTAAGGTAGTTAATCCATAACAACATAAATAACATGTGGCAGAACATAGCAAGATGCAATGCAGTATGAAACAGATAATGTATGTATGCATCTAAACTCTATGTATGCTGGTCTCTATTGGCAGACATGTTTTAAGTCATAGTACCATACTTCTTTAGGAAGGTCTCGCATACGGCTCCTATTGGTAGTGGGTCTGGCATCCCTCGGGACAAACCATGGCTGGGGGTTAAGTCAACACTCTCTCACATAACCATTTGGTATAAGTACCGGTGCATGTCAGGGTAAAGCCTAACCCAATGCAAGTCATCTACTCAGTTACATCAACTCAAGTCTAGATACTTCCATTCCTCCCCTCTCGGGATCCTTTCCGGTATCCTTTCCACTAGAGTCCTAATAGTCCCGCACTACGGACTCATCAACCCCATTAGTTATCCACATATGGTAAACGGGAAGCTCTCATGTCCTCTCACGGATATAACTCACCGGTCTCGAGCGCCCATGAGCCCAAGTCTAGCCATATGCAACCCTCCAATACATGGCCCTCACAATGTGATTCCCGTCCTCTCACGGGTTGGTTACCGGTCTTGAGCGCCTGTGAATCCCCATTGCTGCCACGGGTCGTTCGGTCTCAATACCTTTCGATTTGGGTCTGATATAACGGGGACATCCTAGCCAAACACTGCTAGACAGTCCTAGATATGACAATCAATAATTTGGGAAAGCGTCGATGGGCAACCCCGGAAACATCCCATACTATTTCCGATAATGTCCAAGGACAGAAGTGTCAAAAGGACACCTCTCAATCCCAAATCATACCTAATCAGACACAATCTCAGATCAGACATGACATACACAATCAACAGTTCATCATATACAAGAGAGTATACAATCATGATCTAATCGTTAAACAATATAGTAATAAGCAATTCACATAAGCTTAAATAATAAAAAGAAAACATAAGCAAGTGCTATTGTTCTCATAGTAGTAAATCAGAAATATAAAGTATAACAACAGTAGGTTAACTCAAAGTTTCATAAGGTAGAAACCATAGAGCATGCGATCTATGTAATTAAAGAATAACTGTCCTTACCTTCTAACTCATAAAGGAACTTAGGGAATCAAGTAAGACATTGACTAAACCTCAGAAGAAAGTCTTAAACAAGTGTATACAACATGTTAGGAAAGATACATAGAAGGAAAGATCTCAAACCAATCAAAACAGACCAAGAATGAGGTTGCTGTACTCATTGGTCGATTGATTGGTCTACTGGCCCAATCGACCAATGAGTCGACCAACAGAGACAGTGGCCTTCAAGAATCCGAATTTTTAGAATAAGAAACCGAATTTGGTGGTTCAAAAGGGTACACAATAAGGGGGAAACTACAATGGCAGCATTCTAGTATATAGAAGACATCAAGCCACCAACCAAATCAAGTTTCCAAGTTACAACTCAGGAACCAAAAAGTTAACCTAATTAGGTTAAATCATGAATCATGAAGAAAACATAGTATGATCAAGGATAAAGAATTAGAGGATGATAGGTTACGATTCTTGTAAGGAAAACACATTAATTGGCTATTAACAGGGTCAATAACATATCCAAGAAGTTAGGGTTTCAACCTTTTTGGCTCTCATGAAAGGTTAAGATCACAGGATGAAAGGGAAGTAAATTGTTGGCCAATAATAACAAGAAAAACTATAGAAAGATCAAATTTAGATTAGCATAAATATTACCCATGAGGTTTCCCTCGCATGGGAGGTTACCAAAAGGTTTCCAGAAAGATCATACAAGGGTTAGGGTTTCAAGAATTTAATTGGCTAGGGTTTCAAGAGTTCAACTGGTTAGGGTTAAGATCATGACGATGATCATAAATCTTAAAGAATCGAATGAGATCATGGAATAGATGGTTGCAAGAATGCAGCATCATCTTCCTGATCTCAAACAAGAACAGATCAAAGAAAAGAAAATCAGAGATAGAGAAGGGAAAGAGAGTATAGACATACCTTTGATGCAGGAGGATGAAGATTACTTCAGTTCTTGTGAGATATCAACCAAGGATGCAAGGGAATTGATTAGAATGGAGTTCTAACTAGTTCCAGAGGCTTAGGAGGCAAGATGAGGCGGAGTATTCCCAAGATTAGACTTAAATAGAGTAGCCACGACCTAATTTACAAAAACAGAATCAATTGGTCGACTGGTCCAGTCGACCAATGAGTCGACCAATCAGGACAGCAAGACCAAAACAGGGAATTGAAGGCTCAGATCAAGTCCAAACATAACGGGGTTTTGCACACACCTAAAGTGACGTACCTAGTAGGTAGAAATGCCTTCAAACCAATACAGAGAGCACTCCAAGTCCATCAACTAATCCGATCTTCATTAGGGTGCAGTTTCCATAAATGGAACACTGACATCAACACTCAAGGATTTCAATCCAGCCACCAAGTCTTATACTGAAATGGCCCAAAGCTGACTTCTTGCCTTACTTCAAGGTTCTGGACCTACAAACAACAGGGTTTCATGCCCAGAAGAACTGCTGTCTACCATAGACGGAATTTCGTCTGGCCAGACGGAAATCCCAGATCCGTCTGGGTCACAATGATCAGTCTGACAATAGATAGACGTCCTGGTCCACAGTGACCAAAAACGGCCTTTTTTTTTTTTTTTTTTTTTTTTCAATTTTCTTGAATGAATTTTTTCCAAAAAACGGAAAATCACGTTTTTTTCTTTCAAAAAATCATCCAATAACACATGAAAAATAATTCAGCAATAAATTTTAAACAAAAATAATTATCATGGATTATACTTCATTAGGGAAATTCACAAGGATCCTCCCACTCGGATCCAAACCCAAAACATAAGGGTTTCCAAAAACCCTATCAATTTCTCATGGGTTTCATATTAAACCCTGGATTCTCCGTGGGTTTCCATAAACCCTTGATCCTCCCATTGGATCCATACAATGAAATTAAACAATGGGGAGGAACAAAGAACCGTGGGAACCAATGGCTCTGATGCCAATGTTGGTAATACTCCATATATATTCAATTCTATAATTGATGGGGAAAGAGCTTTACCTGGATTCGCTTTTCCAAATATGAAGTGATCTAAAGCAAATGAAGGAAATCTCCAATGAGTTTCTCCTTCCTGCGTTTTTTGGAGAAAGGGAGAGAGAGATGGGAGCCGCCGCTTCTCTGGAAGAAATCTCGTACGAATGAAATCACACTTCATCAAGTGATGCGATGGCTACAAATATATAACCTATATTATGTAACCGCCCTTATTGTGAGTTTTTAGATTTGCCCTTGGGCATCTAATTTATTAATTATATTAATAAATTCCAACAATTACCATCTAGAACTCTGAAACAATTGTATTCATCATTATTTAAAGAGAACAAATCATCATGGATGTAGGTCCTTCAATGGCTGAACCACGTTAAACTCTTGCATCTCCTATTGATCTCGTTTCTTTGCGATGTTCAAATCCCATACTTTCTTTGACAGACGGGGTGTAATGGTTTCATTAAAAGTGAAGGAGCCAACAATTAACTACAGGAATCCACCGCTGGAAGCAGGGTGGGTTGCATCAATGGGCTGTGACAGTTGGTTCAGTGTGCTCTCGCAGTTGCAGGAGGATCTAGGAAAATGATTTTGCTCGCTTGGGAAATCATGGGAGTTCGATGAGGTCTTCTTGAAGCATTGGCAATGCATATTCCCCAGGTGGAGGTTAGATGCAATTCCCAGTATGTGGTGCAAATGATCACAAGAAACCTTGCACCTCCTTGGTATATTCTCGGTCTTCTTGATGAGATTTGGGCTCTCTATGGCCAATTTGTTACCTCTGGAATTGAACACAAGGTATGAGAAACAAATCGCCGTGCAGCTTTCTATGACTAATCTCGCACGACCCAAGTGCTGTGCCTGAGTCCAGAGAGCCTTCTGCCAGTGCTTCAGAACAATATGGCGCTAGCTTGAGGTAGCTAATGGTAGGTGATTTTTATCGCCATGTATAGGTTTGCTCGTGAATTACAAAAATGGACTTTTTGTGCAGTAACACCAACATGTACAGTTAGTCATTTAACACCATTAGAGAAGTCAAGGTAAAATTTCTTTTTTATTATCGCCATTTATAGGTTTGCTCGTTAAATCTATTACATGTTCCAAAGGTATATATTCAGAGTACAGTACGAGTCTTATTATCATAAATTAATAAATACCATTACCAGCTAGTAGTGTTTTACCAGACAGACTACCATGGATACACCTTTTCGTAATTTCCATTCCTGCTCCAGCTGCCGAAATAAATCCCATCCCTTCTGATTTTTCTGTAGCATTGCCCTTCAATGGAAATCCCACACTTGAATTCGTCTTTTCTACCATAGAAGATCCGAAAGCTACCATGTTTATTTCTCCAATCAAAATGACACCAAAAAAGAGTCGTTGCAAAGACATTGAGACGAAATGTCCAGTCAAACGCTTGGTTATACACAAGCCTTTGAGGACCTAGATCATTATCCCTGGATTTGCAATGAGCGAATAATATCTCGCCTGGACCAAGGTCATTTATAACGTACACATAATATTTACTTTGGTCTCCTCCTTGTTCAAAAGACGGCTTGCACAAGAACAATAATATGACGGCTAAAATGAAGACTAACTTGAAGCTATTCATGGTTTCGGCTGCTGCTGCTGCTGCTGCTGCTGCAAATTAAGGCTTCTTGTGTGATAGTGTTTGTAAAGAAGGCTGAGATCTGATCTTGGTAATTAATCATCGCCTGTATATAACTTTCTATTCAGTGATTTGGTTGTAGGGGAACTTGGTGGAGAGAATTCATGCTAAATTTAGATTCTTTTCTGTTTTTTCTTGTTTTTTGGTCAAGAAACGACTTAAAAGATGAGAATCATGCAACCGTGATCTTCTATTATTAAGGAAAGGTAGCACAGCTAGGAAATTGACTGCCAACTAGTTCCATGATGGCAAGCCAAAGGATCCGGAGTCTGCCTCAAAGTGTACCCACTTCAGCAAGAGAATCCGATCAGAATCAGAATTATTTTCTTCTTCTTCTTTCTGAGGTTTATCCAGGCTAGTTTACATGAGTCCCGATCCTCTCCAACCGAGTAGGGGTGTCAACGGTGCGGTTTGAAGCTGTTTCGGGCATATTTCAGTTTGGTGCAGTTTGGGTTCGGGCTAACTAACGGTTTAGACTCGAGTTGACTAACAGTTTATAGTGTATAAGAAAAAGAACAAGAAGAAACAATTGAGTATCATACGACAAAAGCGAAAATTATATGAAAAGCAAAGTTGCTATTGGGCAATTTCCATTAAAAAAAAAACCACCCATTCTATAAAAATCAACAACCTAGATATTAAGTAGTAAAATGACTATTTGATTTTTGAATTCATGCTTAATTTTTTAAATTTTGTCTATACCAATTACTTAATGGTAATATAACAATTCAAATATTATTTAATGTAAAATTACAAAATGGGTTATAACGGGTTGTGGTTCGGTTTCGGGTTGGTGCGGGCTCCACCATCCTCAGCCCAATTATGACAAATTTTACAAAGATGAAAATCATGCAACCGTGATTTTCTATGGTTAAGGAAAGGTACCAGCAAATTGACTGCCAACTAGTTCCATGGCAAACTAAAAGATCCGGAATTTTCCAATGATGGGTTAGTAAAGCGGTTAAAGGCCCAACCTCTCTAAGGGACGTTTTGGGTTCGCACCCATTTGGCGGCATTAATTATATAAAAGCTCCCTTGAGGATGTAATCGTGGTGCACATAAGCTGGCCCGGATAAACCTCATATCCACAACAAAAAAAAAAAAACAAAAAAAAAAAAAAAAAAAAAAAAAAAAAAAAAAAAAAAAAAAAAAAAAAGAAGAAAAGAAAAGAAAAGAAAGATCCGGAATCTGCCTCAAAGCATATTCACTTCAGCAAGAGAATCCAATCAGAATCAGAATTATTTTTTTCTTCTTTTTGAGGTTTATCCGGGCTAGTTTACACAAGTCCCGATCCTCTCCACCCGAGTAGCCCGTCTTTCCATCCTCCCACTCTCACAGATGGCCCACCCAGGTATACGAGTAGGATGTCAAACCATCTGTGAGGGTGGGGAGGATGGAGGAATGACTTGACCTGTTTGAGAATATCAGAATTCAGTTTACATGCACCGACTATAATTTAAAGTAGGGGTGCAAGTTTCCCGCCTTGAGCCCAAATGGGGTTTGGGCTCAAGATTTGGCCCTAAGGGCAGGTCAGGGCCAAGGGCGGCCTGAGATTACTGTTAGTTTCAATTTGGCCATGATTTTGGTCCTGATTCTGACCCAGATTTTGCCCTTGATTCTAACCCTAATTTTGACCCTAGTTTTTATCATAATATTAAGCTTCATACTAATCTTGATCCAAGTTAGATTTTGACCCTAAGTCATTTTAATCCAATGAATCTAGTTAGTTCATTTTTTTTTTTAATTTCTTTTGTTATCGTTATTTAGTAAAATAAATGATTTATTTTTTTCAATTTTAATATGTTATGATACAAACAAACTAAACCATTTATTACATTCTACATTCTTTTTGAATATATTTATATAAATAATTGTTGATTATTTAGAATCAAAATTCTTATCCAATTTAATTAGGTGCTTTAGAATCAAAATTCTAATTAAATTGGGATACATTTTTAAAAGCCATAAATTTAATGCCACACATCATTACTCTTAACCTAGGGCATTCTATGATCAAAATTTTAATTAAATTATTCTATGTGCTTTTTATTGACAATTACGCAAAACGAGTTTAACAGAGTGTAAATATGTATACTAGCCTCATACTGTAAATAATAATTTAAAACCATTTCTAGTCATTCTTGCGCCTAAGTGTAAGTCTTATAAATCGACAATCCTAATTTTGAACATTGAAGTAAAATTTCAAAGTAGAAGGTTCTTAAGAGTAATTTGAATGGCATGATCTTTAGATTAATTTATTTTATATGACATAATGTATTAAAAAAAAAACATTTTTAACTATATTAATTGTTGATAAAAGACGATGCCTTGGCCTCCAGTGATGTGAAGCATCTAATGTCCATTGTATATCTTTTTTATTAATGAATCAATAATGAACATGAAATCAACTTGCAAAGAGATTGACAAATAATCATTGCTCAAAATGTAATTCATAGCCCCCCCTTGCGCCTTTTTATAAGAATATTCTATGTGTTTTTTTAATAACCATTACACAAAATGAGTTTAAATACGTACACTAGCCTCATACTATAAATAATAATTGAAAACCATTTCAAGTCATTCATTGCCCTTAAGTGTAAATCTTATAAATTGACAATCCTAATTTGTAACTTTTGAGTAATATTTCAATCTAGAGTTGACTAATATTATCTGGTATTTTTTGAAAACTTTAATTGTGAAAATAAAAGGGCTAATTACTATAGCCCCCCCCCCCAGAAATTAAAAATAAAAATTTAAGATAAAGATGCCCCCCCATGGGGAGCCACGTTGGGACAAGGGGCAATTCCCCCCCCGGATTTTTTGAAATTGTAAATATCCTTGTTTTTCTCCTTATTTCTCTATCTTTAATTGTGAAATACCACTATTTGGCCCCCTCCAAAAATTAAAAATAAAAATTTAAGATAAAGATGATGGGTACAAATGTCATTCATAATCTTTATCTAATAGTTATCATTAAATCCCTTGTTTTAAGGAATAAAAGGTTAAATTCTAATTAAAAACTAACTCACGATCCATGAATTTCTCCTTATATATTCTTTCATATTTTCATTTCTATTTATTCTCTCATGAATCTCCTCTTTTATTCCTATTTTTTCTCTTTTTTTTTCTCACACGTCTCACAAAATATTGAAGTAATTAGCAAACTTTGGAATTTTCCTAAATCTTCTCCACATCAGGTATTCACTCTCTCTTTCTCAAATTATTCCTTTTTCTCTCTCACACTCACGAATTTTCTATTAATTTACCTAATTTTTAATGTAGACTCCACATTAAAATATAATAATATATTCGAGATGGGACCTACCAGTGGGTCCCACATTGGCCCACATACATTCGCCCCCCCCCAATGTTCAATCCTGGCTCCGCCCCTACCCCCTCACTTCTAATGGTGTTAAGTGGCTATTGACATTGAATATGCAACACCTATTTTACCCTTCATCAAAATTAAGGAGTCAAATAGATGACATTGTTATAAATAATATTTATTATAGATGTCCATTACCCCAAAGAGATTGTACTTCCAATTGAAGATCTCAACTACCTCAGGATGCAATATTGGTGAAAATCACAACCATCTCATTATACAATGTTGGTAGTCAATATTTCCATTATATGCACCTTCTATCTTGAGTAGCAATCTATCATTCCATATCAAGATTATCTTATTGTGTGTGAGAATCATATATTGTATTTCTTTGTAGACTCTAATATTACCATATAAGAGAATATGCTAGTTCCATTATAAATATGTAATGATTTAACTCAATAGAAGAGCTGAACTGATCTTGTCTTTCTTCTTTGTATTCTATATTTTCTCTTTATTAAATAACATGTTAACAGCACGATTCCGCTCGAAGTAATTGTGAACGACTCCGCTCAAAGTATTGCGTTTTGAGAAAAAGACGAGAAGCTATATATCATTATGCTTTCTATTCCAAAGTGAAAAGATGATCAACTTCCTCGCGCATTTTTGTAAACAATGGAGTTTACCTTGTCCATCTTATAATGTAAGTGCATCGTGATAAAAAGATATGTATTTATTGAATATAAGAATCAATCAAAATATTAGGTTGCCTTAACAGTTGAGGTTTGTCATTAACCAATAATGATTTTATTTATTGTATAGAGTGGTTGTTAGGCTTGCACCACAAATATTGTTAAATGCACCTGAAGTTGCAAGATTTGAAACTGTAAGTGAGTACAGTTCTACAGATGCACATGAAGTTGCAAGATTTGAAACTATAAATGAGTGCAGTTCTGCGTACATGAAATTGCAAGATTTGAAATTATAAATGATACAGTTCTGTAGATGCACATGAAGTTGCAAGATTTGAAATTGTAAATAAATAAATTTCTGCAAATGCACATGAAGTTGCAAGATTTGAAATTGTAAATAAATACTGTTTTGTAGTTTTTAAAATTAATTCTCTATTGAAATTCTGTACAGAAAATATTATTAGTGAAGACTAGCCAGCAAATTTTCAAGCTTCAAATCTGTTGTTACAATAGCAATATTGTAAAAGGAGTTTTAAGAAATACTCTAAATGATATCAATGCCTATTTATGGCTGAGTAAAATAATGGACTATTAATGAAAAGTTATGAAGCTCGTCTTATTAGTTCTGCTCCATTCCCTGAAGTAAATGCAGCAATTCATGATATGCTTGAAATAAGGGAAAAATTACAATTATGGTCATGACTGTAGAAGACAATGAGGCAAAAGCGAAATAATTATCATTATTATGATGTAAATAAATAAGAGAATAATAAGAATTCTCAATATAACTCTTCAAGGAGTGAAGACAATATTTGTTATCGATGGGGTATGAAAGCCATTAGACATGTATCTGTCGTACTCCACAATATTTAATTAAGCTTTGTCAAGCCTTAATTAAAGATATAAAAATAATGTGGAGATCAATTGAATTTTCCAAAATCATGATACTTGAACAATTTTTGCCTAGAAAAGAGATGATTTTGATGGCCTCACAGATATTATACATCTAAATGTTGTAAACTCCTTTGAAGATAATAGTTGAAGATTTGATTATGTGAGTCGAGTGCAAATAAAATAAAATTAATATTATATTAGTTTGTAATTTTTTCTTTTCAAATCTCATCTCATATGTTAGTTTATCTTAAATTTAATTTGTTTTTTCTAATTTTTTTATTGATTTCTATATATCTTTTGATGTATTTTGTTTCATTTTGATGAAGAATGTGAATATTCTCTTATATGCTACGACACATATTATACTGAATATATATATATATAATTTTTTTAATTAATTTATTTATTTATCTTATTTGATGATGCGGAAGCCAATGTTCACATAATAATCGATAGTACAACATTGATTGGAAGCTCCGGAAGAACTAATCTATTATTATCTGAGAGATGAAATTGGCTATAAATAATTCAATATTTTATAGTAAGTCTCAAAGAAACTTATTAAGTTTCGAAGCTATTTGCCAAAACAATTATTAAATTGAGACTACAAATAATGGTAAAAGTAAATATCTATACATCACTACAAAAGTGTTAGATATTTTCTCCCAATTTGTACTACATGAATATTCGCATGGTTGAAACATATTGTGAAACCCGCCCTAACCTTAACCTGGATACTCTTTGACTGTAGGTCTAAAGACTTGAAGTAGAAGTGAAAGTCAACTATGGGCCATATTAGAAAACATAGCGTTCGACTCCGAACCTATGGAGATTGAAGATGATGCCCCATACTTGAAGACAGTGTTGGATATAGAGAAGAGACTGCACCTTGATGAAGAGAAGATTAGTTGATGACCTTAGAGCTTGGTGGGATATGATTTAAAGCCATTTTTTCATGCTAGGTATATTAAAGTATATATGTTTAAAGTTTCATTTGATTCTGAGTAGTGGAAGACCCTCAAATCCCTGTCTTTGGCTTTTGCTGACAGCCTGGGTCGACTGCTTGGGTCGGCTGGGCCATGCTACCCAAGCCAATCGACCCAGAGTTGCTGAACTCGAGCAGAATCTTCTGTTTTGAGTATCTTGCTATATATACCCCATGACTTCGTGATTTTAGTATCCCTAGCCTCCAAAACACTTAGAGAACGAAGGGAAACCATCTTCAAGCCTCCAAGAGTGAAGAAGAAGATCCAACCTTGCAAACTTGCAAGTTCTCTCTCTTGTTCTTCTATTAAAGGTTAGTATTCAATCTTTTGTATTATTGATTCATTCTTTCCATGATCACTCTCATCTTTGAACTAAGATTATGATGAAGATGCTGCAACCTTGTAGTCATATCTTTACAATCTCTTTTCATTCTCTTACGCCATGATCATCTCATTCATTCTTAACATGATTTTTATGATTTCTTCTTAAACTATGATCATATTCTTATTTCGATTTATTCTAACATTGTAGATGCTTCTCTATGATTATTCATACCTCTGATCTACTGTGTTCTTGTACTAGAATGAGATCTAATCATCTCTAGTTCATCTCTTTCATTCATAGCATATTTCCAATGAAAACCATGATTTTTACCAAAATAGAAACTATGATTCCAAATTAGTAAGTAATGGTTTTAATGGTTGTTTGATGTTTAAATTATGTTTTTTAGTCTTAGACTACTGTGTTAGACATTCTCTCCAAGTTTCATCGCATTCCAATTTGTGTAGCATAGGTTTCGGATCAAGATTCTATTCTTGAATTCGGATTTGCTCTTGGGCAGATTGCCTGGGTCGACTGGCTCAGTCAACCCAGCCAATCAACCCGCAAGAACATAATCTAATTTCTTCGTCCGATTCGATTCGATTGATGCTTATTCTTTTAGGACTACTTCCTAATGATTGTGTGATGCTATTCTAGGGTTTGTTTGCTAACTTTGGATTATTCCTCTTGTCCGTCCGGAATATACTCGAATCTATTTAAGGTAAGGAAAGTTGTTACCATATTAACATAGATTGCATAGATTTAGTTTCTAATTTGGGAACTACTTAGATTTGCTACTGTTATGTTAGTTTTTATTATGATATGAATATTGCAAGTACATTAGGATCTTATTTCCTTATTTACTTTATGTACTTGATCATTTACGAATACTTATTCATGTATGTTTCGTATTTATTTGATCTTGTCTTATTATACTCTTTCATATGATGAGATATATATCGTGGATGATATGACTGAATTATGATTGTGATTGTTTAGGTATGATTTGGGATTGGGGAATGTCCTTTTGACATTTCTGTCCTTGGACCTCATTGGGAGTAGTATGGGATATTTCCAATGTTGCCCTTTGACACTTTCCCGAATTATTGGTTATCATACCTAAGACTTGTCTAGCAGTGTTTGGCTAGGTTATACCCCTGTTATATCAGACCCGATTTGGAAAGGTATTGAGACCGAACGACCCATGGTAGCAATGGGGATTCATGGGTGCTCAAGACCGGTGAGTTATATCCGTGAGGGGACATGAATCACATTGTGGGGACCATTTATGGGTAGAGTTGCATATGGATAGACTTGGGCTCATGGGCGTTCAAGACCGGTAACCAACCCGTGAGAGGACATGAGAGCTTCCCGTTTACTATATGTGGATGACCTATAGGGTTGATGAGTCCGTATTTGAGCGAGTCGGATACGCTGACTCTAGTGTGAAGGATACCGGAAAGGATCCCGAGAGGGGAGGAATGGACGTATCTAGATCTGAGTTGATGTAACTAAGTAGAAAACTTGCATTGGGTTAGGCTTTACCCTGACATGCGCCAGTACTTAGACCAAACGGTGATGTGAGAGAGAGGTGACTTAACCCCCAGCCATGGATTGTCCGAGAGGGATGTCGAACCCTTTGCCAACTGAGGATGAGTGATTTGAGACCTACCCAAAGAAGTATGGTGCTATGACTTAAAGCATGTCTACCTATAGAGATCCAGCATACATAGAGTTAGATTCATACATGCATTGTCTGTCTCATATCATATCACTGTATGCTTTGTTTATGTTACTATGTTATTTATGCTATTATGGAATAGGGATAATTACTGTTGTCCCCTTGTACTTTGATTTTATTACTACTTTATCCCCTGTACTTTTTAAAATTACTATTCCAACCTGTAACTTTGTCAACAATTACTAATGCCCCCTACCGTTAAGCTTCTTCAGTTTACTGATGATGTGGCATCTATATATTTTTCAAAATCCCAAAAATAACCCTGCAATTATCTTTTTAATTGTTTTCTCTTTTTTCAAGTTATAATACTACCCTTAAGCAAAAAAATTAACTTTAATTTCACTTTTCTTTTTTAAAAAGAAACCACCAAATAAAGGAAATATGTGATTTTTTTTTCTCTAAAAATAAATCACCAAATAAAGGAAAGATGTAATTAAATAGAAACTAAAATATTAAGAAATATCAAATTTAATTCAAAGCTGAAAATTGAAAATCACCTAATATATGTTGACCATTATGTATGTTACCAAATTTTCTATCAATTAGATCTTATATGCTAATTTGTTTGTAAAACTTCCATCATGGTGATTATGAAAAATTTAAGTGGAAAGTGAAAGTTTCAACAATCATAAGTATGTGGTCCCACCAAATCCAAAATTAATTCTAAAATATACGATTTTAAGGATATAATTGACATGCAATATAGTTTCTATAAATGAGGGTAATGCCATATTTTTTACTTCTTAATTTTAAGGGCAAAATAGACATTTCATATTTGATGTTAACAGCCACTTAACACCTTCAGAAGTGAGGGGGGCAATAGTAATTTCACAAAGAATGGGGTTTGATTAGTAATAAAACCAAAGTATAAGGGGGCAATAGTAATTATCTCTATGGAATAACTTGTCTTGCTGAGTTTATTTTGAAACTCACTCCTTTTTGTACAACATCTTTTGTTAGATTATTCTACAGGTCTTGATGGCTATAAAGCGCAATATGAGGAAGCGCAAGATGGAGAAGCGTACCATACGCAAGGTGTTGGCGACTATGAAGATTACTTTGAGGATTCCTCGAGTGGTCTCACTGGTTACCAAGATTAGCTCTACTGTGAGTGGGAGCGTCTGAGCGTAATTGATGAAGTCTATGTTAATGAAGACGTTCTTTATAAAGTAGAAAAGACTCTAGCTTAGTTAGATTATATCTTTCTTTCTTGTCCATAGAATCAGTTGTAATCTCCTTTGACTTTCGAACTACATTCTGTTGTACTCCTGGAGTGAGATTCCGCCTCACTCTACATTTGATTTTATATATCTATTGGTATCATTTCCGCACTCTGATGATTATCTCATTACTTTACTTTGATTCATTTGAATAATATTGTTACCCTTGATTTAGTCTTGTTCTTGATTATATTGTTGTGAATGTGGGAGGTTGATTTTACTAACTACTGGATCTTGTGGACTGTGGATCACACACTCGGGTATGCCAGATAGGGTACTGGCTGGGTGGATGTGACACATATGCTTGGGTAAATCAAGTGAACATTGATTCCAATAGTTTTATTATTTGGCATGACCGGTTGGACCATCTCGGATCAAGTATGATGTGAAAAATTTTTTATTGAAAATTCATTTGTCATTTATTGAAGAACCAGAAGATTCTTCAATTAAGTGAATTTTCTTGTATTGCTTGTTCTCAAAGAAAATTTATTATTAGATATTCACCAGCTAAAATTGAGATTGAACATTCTACGTTTTTGAAACGTATAGAGGGTGGTGAAATATATGGGCCCATTCACCCATCATGTGGACCATTTAGATAATATATGATTTTAGTAGATGCATCTATAAAATGGTCACATGTATGTTCATTATGAACTCGCATTTGATATTTGCAAAATTATTTGCTCAAATAATTACATTAAGAGCACAATTTATGGATTATAAGATAAAGACAATTTTTCTTGATAATGCTGGTGAATTTACATCTCAGGCTTTATGATTATTGTATGACAACTGAGATTACAGTTGAATAGTCTGTTGTTCATGTTTATATCCAAAATGGTTTGGTAAAATCATTTATTAAATATCTCCTAATAGTTAAACCATTGTTTATGAGAACAAATTATTATTTGTAACGCATAAGGCCAAAAGGTTGTCATAAATTCTCCCTATTACAATTGGCTTATGGTCAGAAGCAAAATATTTCTCATCTTAAAAGTTTTTGGATGTGCGGCTTATGTTCTAATTGCTCCACCACAGCGCACAAATATGAGTTCCCAAATAAAGTTGAGAACATATGTTGGATATGAATCTCCTTATATAATTCAATATCTAGCCAATGATAGGAGATTTATTTAAAGCAATACTTACTGAGTATTATTTTGATGAATTAGTTTTTCCAACATGAGGGGGAGAGAATAAACAGTTGGAAAAAGAGATTGATTGTATGTATTATCATTATCTCATTAGATCCTCGCACTGAGCACTGTGAACTTGAAGTTCAAAGGATAATGCAATAAATATTATGAATCAACTGCCAGATTTGCTGACCTGATGCTAAGAGTTACTAAATCTCATATTCCAGCTGTAAATGCTCCAATTAGAATTGATGTCCCAGCAGGACAATACATCAGTGCAAATGAAATTAAACCACGTTTAAAACGTGGAAGATCAATCGGTTCCAAGGATAAAATCCTAGAAAATGAAAGGAGCAAATGATCAAAATGGTCATAATATGGAGACAATTGATTATGAAGATCCTGAAGGCATAACTTTCTATAAAACCCCGAAGAAGTTCAGGTACTTGAAAATAATGAAGAGATCTCGATTAGTTATGTCATTGCAGGAAAAAGATGGAACCGAAAATATAAAGTTGTCGACAACATTTTTGTATATTGTATTATTGTTGAAATAATGCAATAAGAAGAGGATCTTGAACACAAATTTGTTGATGAATGTAAATGCAGAAATGATTGGCCAAAACGTAAAGACGCAATTCAAGCAGTATTGAATTCGCTTGAAAAATTAAAGTTTTTGGACTTGTAGTCCAACATTTGAAGGTATAAAGTCAGTGGGGTACAAATGAGTTTTCGTGCGAAAAATTAAATGAGAGAAAGAATGAAATTGGGATGTATAAATCATGAATTATGGCACAAGAATTTTTGCAGAGGCCTAGCATTGATTACATAGAAATATGTTCTCTTGTGGTGGATGCAATCACCTTCAGATATCTTATTAGTCTGGCAGTATATGAAAATTTTAACATGCGTCTAATGGATATTATTACAGCCTATTTATATGGCTCACTCGAGTATGAAATTTATATGAAAATCTCTGAAAGATTCAAAATGTCTGAAACACATAAAAATTCCTAGGAAGTTTGTTTAATAAGACTTCAGAGATGATTATGACATATATGGTATAATATCCTTAGTGGATATTTACTAAATGAAGAATATATGATCCAATTTATTATTGTGCCTTTATTAAATGATATGGATCTAACTTTGTTATAGTAAGTGTATATATTGATATCATCGAAACTCCTGAAGAGTTTCCAAAAGCATTAGATTATTTGAAGAAAATTGAAATGAAAATTTTGAAAAGACAATGTTTTGTCTTGACTTATAAATTGAACATTTAACGAATGAAATATTTGTTCATCAATCAACTTATATAGATAATATTTTGAAGCGATTTTTCATAGAAAAATTACATCCATTGAGTACCCCAATGGTTGTGAGATCGCTCAATATAAAGAAAGATTCATTTCGACCCCAAGAAAACAGTGGAGAATTTCTTGGTCATGAAGTATCATACTTAGTGCAATTGGGGCATTAACATATTTTGCTAATAGTATAAGACAAGATATAGCATTTTCTATAAGTGTATTAGCAAGATTTATCTCTTCTCCATTACGAAGACATTGAAATATTATAAAACATATATTTCAGTATATTCGAGAAATTATTGACATGATATTATTTTATGAATGTGGACATCAACTTACTTGTTATGCAGATGCAGGATTTTTATCTGATCTATATAAAACTAGATCTCAAACAAGCTATTTATTCACAAATTAATGTTAGCTATTTTATATTTGGTTAAGATCAATGATTCAACACATTCAGGAAGCATGCGGTCTTCTACTAGAAGAAGGAGTTTCAATAATATTATATGAAGATAATGTTGCATGCACAGCTCAATTGAAGAAATGATATATCAAAGGAGATAAAACGAAACATATTTCACCAAAATTCTTCTTCATTCATAGTCTTCAATGAAATGGTGAAATCAATGTTCAACAAACTCGTTCAAGTGATAATTTGACAGATTTATCTACTGAGAAGTTGCATACTTCAAATGAGAAACTAGTATATGATATTGGAATGTACGTATTTAAAGATACTTAATGATGTTATCATTAGGGGAAGTAAAATACGTGCTGCATTCTTTTCCCTTAACCAAGGTTTTGTCCCACTAGGTTTTCCTGGTAAGGTTTTTAATGAGGCACCTACCAGTACGTATTATTTAGATATGTATACTCTTTTTCCTTCACTAAGATTTTTTCCCACAGGGTTTTTCTTAGTAAGGTTTAACGATGTACATTATCTATTGATGGACATCCAAGGGGGAGTGTTATAAATAATATTTATTATGGATGTCCATTACCCCAAAGAGATTGTACTTCCAATTGAAGATCTCAACTACCTCATGATGCAATATTGGTGAAGATCACAACCATCTCATAATACAATGTTGGCAGTCAATATTTCCATTCTATGCACCTTCTATCTTGAGTGGCAATCTATCCTTCCATATCAAGATTATTTTATTGTGTGTGAGAATCATATATTGTATTTCTTTGTAGACTCTGATATTACCATATCAGAGAAGATGTTAGTTCCATTATAAATATGTAATGACTAACTCAATAGAAGAGCTGAACTGATCTTGTCTTCTTTGTATTCTATATTTTATCTTTATTTTATAACAGACATTACCCTTATTTATAGAAATCATATTGAATGCCAATTATAAGCTTAAAATCTATTGAATGCCAATTATATGCTTAAAATCTAATATTTTAGAATCAATTTTGGATTTGAAAGAGTACTAGTCATCTCCATTTAAAATATGATGAAGACCTAGATCAAGAAAATTTGTGATTGAATTATCTATTGAGATCTTGATTCTTTGTCCCTAACTCCATCAAAATGTACATCGTGGTGAAGACGAATTGTTTCGCAGTATAAATTTAAGTTCAAATAGTAGGAGCAGAGTGATCTGAGAGAAAGAAATAAATCTAGTGTGTGTGTGTGTGTGTGTGTGTGTGTGTGTGTTGTAATTCTTGAAATTTATGCAAAATAACAATGATCTCTGCTACAACGTGATACTTGCTAATGAGAGACTTACTATTGCACTAAAAAATACAAATCACTTGGATTTTCAGATAATGTTCATCTTCAATGAAAATGTTGTCCTGGAATTATTTTTCTTTTTGTTTTGTTCTAAGAATTTAATTTAGGGATTGGTGGGATCACGTGCTTATGGTTGTTGAAACATTCAAGCTCGGAAATGATGGAAGTTTTACAAACAAATTAGCATATAAGATTTTAATGAATAAGAAATTTGGTAACATGCGCAATAGTTAGCATATATTAAGTGATTTTCAATTTCTAACTTTGAAGTAAATTTGATCTTTCCTCATCTTTAATTTCTATTTTGAGTTTTATTCAATCACATCTTTCAATTATTTGGTGGTTTCTTTTTGAAGAAGAAAATAGATTCAGTTTAACTTTTTTTCTTTTTTTCACTTAGTTAATTAAGGGTAGTATTATTACTTGACAAATTGCTAAATAAGTAAAGAGATAACTCCAGGGTTATTTTTGTGATTTTGAGAAAATATATAGATGCCACGTCATTAGTAAACCAACATAGCTTAATGGTAGGGGGCATTAGTAATTATAGACAGAATTAAATATTGAATTAGTAATTTTAAAAAGTATAGGGGATAAAGTAGTAATAAAATCAAAGTACAAGGGGACAACAATAATTATCCCAAAATAAAATTATACTAACCTATGTTCTAAGGTAAATCTTATTTATATTATATCACTTGAAGTGAGACTACTTAAATAGGGGGAGTAATCTGTGACCAAGATGGGAGGTTCAGGGGGGTTTCACAAAAATTGTAGGCTGCAATAAAGTTTTGGAAAGTCAACTCCTTGTTATCAAGGAAGGTTAAGTCTTGCTCTCAACATGGGGGCTTGGCCAGTGTTCATGGAGACCGGCTCCTTGCAAGCCACCTTGCTGCTACATCCATGTGCGAAGCTTCAAGGGAAGTACAAGCATTTGGTATCTGAGATATGTCATAGTTTTGCATCGGACGGTCATGTCTGGTTCTCCCATATTGGACAAGAAGGAAATAAACCAACTGATTGGTGCTCAAGAATGGCATGTGAAGACATCTCTAGCTTGAACATCTTTCAGGAGCCATCTCCGGATTTGGAGGTGCTCCTTGAGGTTGATATGCTAAGGTTGATACGCTGGCTAGTCCAACTTAGCTTTTCCGGATTTGGAGGTGCTCCTTGAGGCTGATATGCTGGCTAGTCCAACTTAGCTTTTCTTTTTGGTTTGGTGTTTGCCTTTTGGGTCTCTCTGCCCCCTTCCTTGTACCCCCCCCCCTCCAACCCCAAAAATGAAATCTATTTATATTTCTACTTTCTTCTAAGAGAGAAAGACTCCCTTTTGCAGTCCTTTAAAATTTTCTTTTATAATAGACCAATATTTTTATATATTAGAACAATAGTTTAGACTCAAAATTAACAAGTTAGATATCAATTGTATATGTGATTCACATTTGATCAAGGATAAAAATAGGATCAAGGCTAATCAGGGAGAGGGTCAGGGCCAATAAGGTCGAGGGATAGGGCCAATTAGGGACAAGATAAGGGTTAAGGACAAGGTAAGGGCCATCAGGGAGAAGGATAGGTTAAGGGCCAATCAGGGATAGAGACAGGGCTAACCCATCCAGACCCGACCCAATTAGCAACAATTAGGGCAGGAATGGGCTTGGCTTGGCCTGTAGGGCTTAGGGCCAAGGACAAGAATTCAATGCCCTAAATTAGGGTTAGGGCATGAATGGACTAATTTAAAATCATATAGGGCGGGGATTGGGAGAAAAAAAAAGTTAAATAAAAATAAAAAGAGCTTGAGTCAACCCGTCCCTGTTGCAACCCTAATTTAAAGAGTAATTTTCACTTGAACACCCTGAGATTTGGTCCAAATCATTTTTAGTCCAAAGAAAATAACATTTTGTATTTGTTTTCCCTATGGTATAAAAAAATGATTACAGTTATATTCATTTTTATCATAAGTTTTCAATTTCCTTTCCTCAACTAGTAGCATATTCACTTAGAAGTCTACTCCAATAGCAAAATATTAGTACCTCATACCTCTGGTCAAGATCTGGATAAGTTGAAGAAGGAAAATTGAAAAGATGCAAGGGAATCTTAGTCCTAAAAATTACAATGTGTTTTTAATTAATCTTTTTGGATACCATATGGAAGGCAAATGCAAAATGTCAATTTATTTGGATTGAAAATTACTTGGATCAAACCTCAAGGGTGTAGATGAAAATTATCATAGTTTAAATATACCACCAAGGAGAGTTGCAAAGAGGCACTATTTGATTTTAAGAAATTCCAAGCCACCTCTAGCATTTCTAGTTTGCAATTCGGATTCTGAGCTTGAATTAGTAAATTCCTCAAGAATCGAAGAGGAAGGCCCACACAAAAGACCTTGAATTGAGACTCAACCCCCCCCCCCCGGGTTAGGCTCGGGGGAACTTGCCTGATCTCTTGCAGAAAACGAGGCGGCTCATCCTACTCAACCACTTACCGCTCGAGAGTAGGAGAGTGCTTGTTGCTCTAATTCTCAGGCTATGAGCAACACTTTGGAGAATCAGAATTTTCTTTGTCGTAGCACAACCACATTCAACAGAGGCTTTTAAATTTCTTTATACTAAGAAGTGATTTAATCTAAGTCAAATTTAGAATCTAAAAGAGCTAGGGATATATCTAAGATAACCTTAGGAGATATGGTGAGAAACGATATGCATAGCTTAGGCCTTATTTTTTGTATGGCATCAAATGAAACCAATTGGCAAGCAAGGATCCATGTAGCCGACCCCTTTAATTGGGATAAGGCTTGTCAATATACTAAACTCTTATAATATTTTTATTTTAATTTAAATCACATTCAATATTATTAGTAACATGTCACTACCTTATCGGTTTTACCTTCCATTCAAGTAGGATGAAAGCATGTACGATAGACAATGATTTAGTAGGATTCAAGACCATTGTCTGAACTGAATAATTTTAGTAGTATCTTTTTCCTATGACTTAGATTACTATATATTCTCATTATTTCTTAGATTAATGGACCAAATTTTATTTAGTGGGATCTTTCACTCACATTTCTTTTAATTTAGAACGTTTTATCTTCTAATAAGAAGATAATGGTAGACTTGAACATTTTCTCTTTTGACTAATAAGAAAAGAAAGGTACAAAATAGAAAAAGAGAGTGAATGGAAAGAGAGTCAGAAAGGCATGCACCATGTATCACAACGCTGCTTTGGAAAAACCCTAGATACAGCCATTCTAAAGAACCGAAACACCACCATGCTTTGAGGTGGAGAGCCTCTGCTCTCCACCTCCACCCGTTCTGCTTTCTCCGCCTCTCTCCCCTTCTTCGCCTCTCTACTTCGGTTTGAGGTTTCTCTTTTTCCACCTCTCCCTTGCCTCCTCTCTCCATCTCTCTGCCTCTCTCGCTTTCTCTCCACCTCTCTGTTCACTTTCTCCACCACCTCCACCTGGTCCCTTGCCTCCCTCTCTCTCTTTCTCCAGTCGGAAAAAAAAAAAAAAAAAAAAAAAAAAAAAGAGGTCTCTCAATCTCTAGCTTGTCTCCGTCGCTCTCTCTACTCTCCCTTTTCTCCCAATCTCTGCTCTATCTTTTTCCCCAATCGGTGGAAAGGTTTAGTTTCTTAGAGAAAAGAAAAAAGAAAAAAAAATCCAGGAAGATGGGAGATCGAGTAGTGCATTCTGTAGATCTGAAGATTTTACGCCGGAGTTGGATGTGTCTCGCATGGGATTTGGATCTGGAAGCTTTGCTGCTGCGAGAGTCTCGTGTTGCTGGTTGCCGTCGGTGTATCTCCGACGTCGCTATTATTTCCGCCCTTGTGGCTTGTATTTCTGTCCTTGTGGTGTGTCTATGTCCGCCATTTTATGGCGTGTCAATTGTGATGGAGGATATGTATGTCGTATTCCTTGAGCTTAATTGTTTCTCTGGTTGTTACAACTACATTTCTAAGGGCTTGGGCTTGACCCATTCCTTAGCCTGGATGACCTTGTCTATTGCATGTATGACATTTGGTCAATTTCCATTCCTTGGTTTGGATCGAGCCATGTGTTTCATGCACTTATCTTTTGTATTTCTTTCTTTCCTTTATTGTGTCTATAATTTCCTTTAAGTTCATGAATGAAGCTCTTCAGTTTCGTACCCAAAAAAAAAAAAAGCCACTACATATCATTTTTCATATACTTCAGGGCCTCTAGAGCCTAATAGTAAACACATTAGAGGTATACATCAAGCTGCGACTGCGGAAAGCGTTGTGCCAAAGTTACCAAACGAACAATTAAATAGATGGGACAAGATATCCTAGGCCCTAGAAAATATGAAAATAAAGACTGATCAGAGGTCCAAACTAGTGAAAGTTCCAAGTTCTTTTGCATGACAAAATCCAGTACTCCTTCCTTCCAAGGTATTAAGAAGTGCTTCAACTGGGTCTAATGTATTGATGCATCCTTGTCAACAAAGGCATCTACCAACCTGGATTAAACCAAATGCCCACGTTGATGAGTAGTGGTGACCAGGACAACCCTAGATTGGTTGCTTGTGATTTTCCTATTTTTTACTGCGAAAGACCATTATTATCCTTAACATGCCCCCCTCAAACTCAAGGGCGGAGATGAGATCTTGAGGTTGGACAAAGGAGTATTGAACCGTTGATGCGATAAAGGCTTTATGAAGATATCTGCAAGCTGATCCTTAGTAGGTAGATACCAAACTTGGAGATCACCATTGGCAACCTTATCCTGAACAAAATGAAAATCAATCTCCACATGTTTAGTACGTGCATGGAAGACAGGATTGGCTGTAAGATATGTGGCCCCCACATTATCACACCAAAGACTAGGAGCAGAAGTAGATAAACCATTAACTCTGTTAACAAAGATTGTAACCAAGTAAGTAAGTTTAGCAGCCCCATTTGTTAGGACTCGATATTTTGCCTCAGTACTAGAGCGAGCTACAGTTTGTTGCTTCTTAGAATTCCAAGAGATAAGATTGTAGCCCAAAAAAATAGTGTAGGCATGAGTAGCTTTTTGATCATCAGGGCAACTGACCAAATCAACATCAGAGAAAGCTGATAAAGAATTTGGAGATTGATGATGAATAAAAATGCCATTAGAGGAAGTTCCTTTTAGGTAGCTTAAGATGCGCTTGACGGCAGACCAATGATCAATAGTGGGAGACTGTATGAATTGACAAACTTTATTGACTGCAAATTGAATATCAGGCTGAGTCATAGTTGCATACTGAAGAGCACCAACGATGCTCCGATAGAGAGTAGGATCCACCATTAATTCACCTAGAAACTTACTGAGTTTGTCAGTGGTGGAGGCAACAAGAGAGATAGGCTTGCAAGCAGACATTTGGCCTCTTAAGAAGATTTTGAATATATGATGTTGAGAGAGATGAAGGCCATCATGAGATCGAGTGACAAACATACCCGAAAAATATTGAAGAGAGCCAAGTCCTTTAGGGCAAAATAGAGCCGAGATCACTAAAGAATCAGGCCAATAAAGCGTCAGAACTACCAGTTAGAATAATATCTTCAACATATACCAGAATAAACATAGTGCTAGCAAATCCATGAAAATTAAATAAAGAGGTGTCAGTCTTAGAGCCAATAAACCTATATTCAACCAGAAAGTAGCTAAATTGGTTGAACCAAGCACGAGGAGCCTGTTTTAAACCATAAAGAGACCGCTGAAGTTTGTAAACATGGTTAGGATGAAGGGAGTCAGTGAAGTCTGGTGGTTGCTTCATATATACAATTTCATGCACAAAAACACATGAAGGAAGGCATTTTGAATATCCAGTCGGCGAATAGATCAAGACAGTGAAACTGCAAGAGCCAAAACCAGCTAAATGGTAGTTGGTTTGACCATCAGGCTAAAGGTTTTATGATAGTCAAGGCCTTCCTGTTGATTAAAACCCTTAGCCACTAAGCGGACTTTGTATCTTTCTATAGAACCTTCTACCTTTCGCTTGACTCGGAAAACCCATTTACATCCAATGATATTATTAGAAGGAGGAGGAACAAGAGACCAAGTACCATTCTTCAAAAGTGCAATGAATTCTTCATCCATAGCCTTCTGCTAGTGAGGGTATTTGTTGGCAATAGTAAGGAAGTAGGTTCAATGTGGGTGGGATCAATTTGGGTGAGAAGAGCCCTAGGGTTTACTTTTGATCTAGTTATCATGGAATGAGTGTTTTGTAAAGATTGGGAAGTGATTGGTGGTAGAGTAGCCTGGGAGTAAAAGGGTAGGTCAACAACTAGATGAACAGGAGAGAAAGACTCGACCAAGAGAGGTGAGGAGGGAGAGGATTCAGCCAAGGGGATGGGGAAAACCCTAGAAACATGGGGACTAAGAGAAGAGGCCATAGGGGAGGAGGTGTGGGATCCAATGGGAGAAATTGAGGTGAAGGATTCTCCAAGCAAGTTCAGCTGAGGTGGGGCTCATAAAATTGAGGGAATGGGGTTAGGGTTTCCCACTAAAGGTGGAGGCCCTAAAATGGAGGGAAGTGGTGGGGTAGGGGAGGGAGTTACCTCACTGGCAAGGAAAGGAAATCTTCTTTCATCAAATATAACATGTCAAGAAATAAGGAGTTTTCCAGTAATAGGATTAAAACACTTGTATCCTCTATGCCGAGAACTATATCCCAAGAAGACATGTAGTTTAGACCGAAATTCCAGCTTATGTTTGTTATACGGTCTCAAACATGGAAAACATGCGCAACCAAAAATCCTCAAAGAGTCATAATCAAGCTGAATTTGAAACAATTTGAAACATCAAGAGGAATTTTTTAGCACTGGAGTAGGCAAATGATTAATTAAAAAACCTGCAATTTTAAAGGCATGCATTCAAAACTTTTTAGGGCAAGAAGCATGAGCTAATAAAGTCAATCAAGTTTCCACAATGTGCCGATGATGGCACAACACCACCATTCTGCTCATGAGTATGAAGACAAGAGAGCCTTTGTTCAATACCATGTTCTTGAAGCAAAGTGGAGATAGTTCTATATTCGTCTCCCCAATCACTATGAAAAAGTTTGATTCTTTGAGAAAAGAGATTTTCAACAAGCAATTTGAATCTCTTAAAAATACCAAGTACCTCAGATTTAATAGTCATAGGATAAAACCAAATAAATTTGCTGAAATCATCCACATAAATCACATAATATCAAAACCCCTCAAGAGACTCCACAGGAGAGGGGCCTCAAACATCAGAAAATATTAAGTCCAAAGGTCCGTCAAAAACTAATTTTGATGGGAGAAAAAGGAGTTTGTGATTTTTCCCTTTCTGACAAGCATCACAAACATAAACAAGATCATCTTAACTAGCAATTCAAAATTATAAATTAAATTTTAACAACTTTGGAGGTAGGATGCCCCAAACATGAATGGCAATTCCAAAAAGAAGTCTTTTCTCCAACAAATGCTTTAGGAGAGTGATTGGAGCCCAACCGAATTTGGTACAATCCATCCTTAACACTGCCTTGAAGAAGACATCTCCGCGTTGTACAATCCTTCATGTAACAGATATCGAAATGAAATTCAAATAGAGCATTATGATCCTTAGTGAATTGGGAGACCGATAATAAATTCTTGCAAATAGAGGGCACATGAAGAACAGACCTCAAATAGACTAAAGAAGAAGATGTATCAATATTCATGTTACCAATATTACTGATAGGAAGACCAGCACCATTATCAACTTGAACCCGATCTGAACCATTGTAGGGTTGCGCAATATGGAGATTCTCAAGAGCATTGGTGATGTGATGCGTAGCGCCAGAGTCAGGGTACCAATTTTCATCTGGAAGAGATGCACTCGAAAGTTCAAAAATATTCACAGATGGAGTTGCATTAAAGGTACCTTGAATGGCATGCTTGAAACGTTGGTAACAATCCTTTGCTCTATGTCTAGGATGATCACAAATTTGGAAAATAAAACGATTTCCAGTTTGATGAGGTAGCTGATGTGTATGAGAGCCACGACGAGGAGAAAAACGACCACGACCAAATCTACCTCTTGGAGAAAAACGCCATTTGTAAGGCTGATGTGAGAGCCTAATAGGGGTGGGTTGGCTAGTGGCCATGTTTGCCATAGGGGAAGAAGAGTCAACAGTCGTTAGTTCATATTTTAACCGAATTTCTTGAATCAATAAAATACCTCGTAATTCATCATAGGAGATGGTGCGAGTGGTAATGACAATCACAAAAGGAGAGTATTCAACTCCCAAACCATTCAAGACATGAAGACAATGTTCTTCATCATTCAAAGGCCGTCCCATAGCGGCCAATTGGTCATAAATATTTTTTGTGCGAAGAAGGTAATCATGAATGCTATTGTTACCTCTTTGAATATTTTGGATCTGAAGGCGAAGTTGCATTATGCGAGTAGAAGAGTAAGTTGAGTAGATCTGCTCAAGCTTGGACCAGACTTCTCTAGAGGTGGAGAAACCAATAACTTGCACGTGAATTGGCTCCATAAGGGAAGCAATGATCCAGTACATCAATAGCTGATCCTAACAATTCCACTTTTGATAGTCAGGATTTGGTCGAAAGATCACAGCATCATCTTTATCTAGAATGGCAGCGGGTGGGCAAAGAGTAGAGCCATTAACAATCCCAAATAGTTTGTATGTCTTCAAAAGAGGAACTATCTACAATCTCCGTAACAAATAATTCGTCTCATTAAGCTTTGTTGAAAGGAAGCCATTAAGGGAGGGAACGAATGGGTGGGAACCTAGAGCTCTGATGTCATGTTAAAAGCCATGAGTTAGGGTTAGAGGGACACATTTTTGAGTGATGGAGAGAGAGAAAGAGAAAACATGGGAGAGAGAGAGAGAGAGAGAGAGAGTTAGTTTTACGTGTTTCAGTTGATCTCTGCAACCTACATCCACGGGAATGTGATTTGCTTCCTTGAGATTGATTGTAGTACAGATTACATATTTATAGTTACAAGAGTCCTGCTCAACATTAATCTTGGACTCTAACTGTAGAGTTTGAATCACTCAAGTTATCTATTTGTGTTTGGTATGAATTGTGTCTCTTATGTGTTTGAGTGCAACTCTGAGTGTGATCCATTTGTGGATAAGATGTAATTTGTTGGAGTTTCTTGAGTAATTGAGTTTGAGTCTGGTTCTTGAAGTCTTGCACGCATGGAGGTAAATGAGTTTGAGTGGAGTTCTTGAAGCATTGCACCCATGGAGTGGTGGTGGCTAGGGCAACCCTAGATTCGGCTAGGGTTGCCTGTGATTTTCCTGTTTTGCCCTCATACTATGAAAGACCATTATTATTATCCTTAACACTACTTGAGTAGTCTCCAGCCACCAAGAGGAGTTCATTCTTGCTAAAAAAAGGTTAGGGTTTGAGAGTGAGAAGTGAGAAAAGATGAAGAAAAAACAAACAAACATGGTTTTATAGAAGAATGTGCATTGACCATTTTACTCTTACCTTGAAAATTTTAAGTGAAGCTGCGCATAAATGAGGAGAATGAAATTTTCCCCATAATCCATAATGGACAAAAAGTCTACTTTGGATTATGGGGTTTTTCTATTATTTTAAATAAAAATAAAACTGATAATAGATGCCATACACTTTAAAATAATGAAAAACTCTCATAATTGAGAATGATAATAGATACCAAAAAGAGCCTTAGTCTATGTAAAAATCAAGAGCAAACTGATTTTTGCATTTAAATTCAAAGTTTTTATGCCTCCATTAAAAAAAAAACCTAATTTGAGACTATTTTTTAATCTTTTAGATCTCTACATCTAAGATAAATAAGACCATGTAACTTGTTAAATCCACAAAACATTGTTTAAAACAAGAAAATATAAAAATCATTTGTACATGATGTATTATGTTTGTCTCCTTATGCTATCAAACAATTCTAATATGTTCTTGTACTTCAATGAGTCTCTGTTGCAATATTTTGTGATAATGTTCCTTACCCTTTGCATATTCTCTATTTGTTGCTCTATCACCATCACTTAAGAAGGTCTATGATCAAAGGTTCTTAATTGAGTATACATCCCTTTTGTTTGTCCTAAACCATGAATTTTGTATTATTCCGAGAACATTGTACCGAAAATCGAGACTTGTAGTGCCTATTGGCCCTACATTTTGGTGATGCTATCCTCTCTTAGGCCATCATCAACACTATGTGTGGATCTAAAGCATAAAAGTTTTAGAAGCAATATCTTGCTTCGCATGGCCTTTTTAACTCCATATTAATTTTTAACTTGGAACACCTTAGGAAAAAGGAACTAAATAACTTATAAATGGATCAAATCAACCAACAAAGGTAACAATTGATGATGAGCAAGTTGTGGGTCTTGTGATTTGCGACTGAAGAAGCATGAAGAGAAAAAGGAGCACAATGAAAATGAGGGTTCAGTGAACATATATAGGGATTGGGGATTTTTCATAAAACTTTTTGCTTTTTATTTTTAAATAAAGCATAAAACCAAGTCTTGTGATTTGTGAATGAAAAGAGACAAAGGAATACAATGGGAGTGAAGGTTTTATCATCTAATGACCAGGGATTTTTCACGAACTTTTTGACTCTTTATTTTTTAAAATAAAGCATAAAACCAATTAATATGCCAACTAATACGGCAATAAGAAAATCAATACGGGTAGGTTTCGAAAGTGACTACAACAAGAAGTGAATACTTAATACAGGGAAAAGTTCGTATTTTCAATTATACACTCAGATACGCATATTAATATGGAAATTAATACACATATTTACTAACTATGGTTGCAACTGCAGAAACGTTGTGCTAAAATTACCAAAAGAACAATAAAATGGATGGGCCAAGATATCCTGAGGCTAGATAATATGAGAGCAATTAAAGACTGATTAGAGGTCCAAAGTAGTGAGAGTTCCAAGTTCTTTTGCATGAAATAGTCCACTCCTTCCTTCCAACTTCCAAGCTACTGGAAGTGCTTCAACTATTGATGCATCCTCGTTGCTAACAAAAGCATCTACCAACTTGGATTAAACAAAGTACCCACACTTCTTGTTGTTCATTGCTGATCAGCACTATTCCTCCAATTAGAAGAGTAGGGTAAGTAGTCAAGGTTATCTAGAGCAAACAGTATTGGTTAAGGAAATTGGGATGCCAAGGAATTAACCAATGTCAGTAGCATCCTTAACAGCCGCCTGCAAGGTTGGAAATTCAAATATTTGGCTTCACCAAGGAAAATTGTTTTGACCCAATCCACTCTAGTAGCATTCCCTTCTCACTATATGTCTTGTTTCGCCTCCGTCTATCATAGGGGAACTAGAAAAGAAAAGGCGAGCCTTCTTTTGGTCTAATGGGGATAAGCAACATACTCACACCATTGATTGGCATTCTATTTGCTTACCTAAATGTGCGGGGGGTCTAAACCTCTGAAATCTCAATACTTTTAACCTTGTTCTTCTATCTCGGAAGGCATGGGACCTAATCCAAAATCTACAATCATTGTAGGGGCGGTTGTTGATGAAGAAATACTGTTCCACTACCTCCTCTAGGAGGTTCTCCCCGCAAAATCAGATTTATGGGGTTGGAAATCATTGTTGATGGGTCTGCTAAAAAAAGGAATCATGTGACAAATATGGGACGGACAATCAATCAACCCATGGGAAGATCGTTGGATTCCTAATACAAATCTTGATATTGGCCATTACCCTTATGCCACTCTTGCTCCGACAAAGTTGATACATCTAATTGATTCTAGAAGTCATTTATGGAATAGATCACTCTTATCATAGTGGTGGCCGCCAGATGCGATTCAACAGATTCTCACTATTCCAATTCCTATCACTCCACAAGCAAACAGACTTGTATGGTAAGGCACTACTTCTAGAAAATTCTCTATCAGATCAGCATACAGATTGGTCAATCACTCAATATCAAACATAGCAGTACAGCCGACCATATGGAATAAACTTTGGAAACTGCCCCTCCACCCCAGAATCACACACTTTCTATGGAAAGCCCTACATAACAAACTACCCACAGCCTCATTGTTACTCCTGAGAGGTTGCACATGCTCAGCTGTATGTCTTCATTGCGGGGGAGAGAAACACAACACCTGATTACATCTTTCTTCAATGTTCGGTCACCAAAGAAATTTGGCAACAATTATGTAAAAGCAACTTGACTAATGGAGGCCACCTAGTGGACAAAGTCATGCAGTTGATCAATCAATGGCATGAAAACATAGCAACAGAAGGTACACTTTCTAGCTTAATAGCACTATGGTTACTCTAGCGAGCCTACACTAAATTAATAGACTCACAAGAATGGCATTCCACAAACTTGACTATTTTCCAAATCTGAAAAGGAATGCAATTCTACTGTCAAGACACCCCAACCATTACTCAACAGAAAAGCGACACTTCCATCATTTGGAGAACACACATTCCTCCACAGATAAAACTAAATGTGGATGGCTCTCTCTTTCAAGCAAAACAAGGTGTAGGGTATGGGGGTGTAGCAAGAGATCATAATGGTCAGATGCTCTTCTATTTTGTTAGAGGAGTTGCAGCCCAAGATATACTGAAAGTTGAAGCCCTAGCCATACAACAGGCTTTAATTTGGGTGATTGACTTCAAATTACCGGCAGATCCTCAGTGAAGAGATGAGTCCACTGCAATGTGTCGAATCTCTGCTGAATCCTAAAGGCTCTGAGCTGGCGTAAGTGAAGTAGACGTCCCATCTCGATATTACAAGAATCGAAGTAGGCCTCGTGACAGAACTCGGCCCGAGGTGTGTCAAACATGTCCGGTCTCCTAACCTCCCGTCTAGGCTCCGAAGGAACCCGACCTCCGCCCCTAAGAGCACCTACAATGCGACCACGATCTCTACCTCGTCCTCGCCCTCCCCCTTGCATAGTGGGTATCTATGAAAGAGACAAGAGACAATTCCAGTTAGTGCTATTTTAAGATTTGAGCCAAAAGGGTATTCTCGTAATTTTTCGGAAAATTTCAAATTTGGGGGAAATTTGATTTGAACATACTAGCATGTGCGCAATACTTGGAATTTCATGTCTATGAAGTTTGTTTGATGAAAATCGATCGAAAACTTGGATTAAAGCGAAAAATTCAGCAAGAAGGAAATTTGGGGATTTTGCAATTTAGGTCAAAATTGGATTTTTGAAAAGTTGAAATTGGTTAAATCAAATTGTATGGACCTATCTACAATGTCATCTTGAGCATGTAGCATTTGATCTTGTGCGAAAATTTCAAGCGGTTTGAGAGAAAACGGAATTTTTCTAAAGATATCGATTTCGGTATGAAAACTTGGTGAGAAGAACTTGGAAGCCAATTTTGTAATTCTTGACATGAAGGACTTCGATGTTATTTTGGGAATTGATTGGTTGACAGCCCACAAAGCTGTGTTCCTTTGTTCCTCAAAGAAGATTCAGTTCCATATTTGTGGAAGTCCGGTCTTTGAATTTCAGGGTGAAAAGAGAAGGGTTTGTAAGAAGGTGCTGTCTGCACTGATGCAAGTCTATGCCCTAGAGGATGATGCTTCATCTGAAGGCAAGGGTATAGTGGAGAAAAGAGTCGATGAAGTCAGAGTTGTCTGCGACTTTGTTGATGTCTTCCCTGATGATCTATCGGGAGTGCCTCCGGATAGGGATGTCGAATTTTCTATTGATCTCGTCCCCGGTGCCGCTCCGGTATCTAAAGCTCCGTATAGGATGGCTCCTACTGAGTTGAAAGAGTTGCAAAATCAGTTGAATGAGCTCATTGATAGAGGTTTCGTACAGCCTAGTGTGTCACCTTGGGGAGCTCCGGTCTTGTTCGTCAAGAAGAAAGACGGTAGTATGCGCTTGTGCATCGACTACCGTGAGTTGAATAAGTTGACTATCAAGAATAGATATCCGCTGCCCAGAATTGATGATCTCTTCGATCAGTTGAAGGGTGCAGTTGTGTTCTCAAAGATTGACTTAAGGTCCGGATATCACCAATTGAAAGTGAAGTCTAGTGATATCTTCAAAACAGCTTTCCGAACGCGGTATGGTCACTACGAGTTTAGAGTCATGCCCTTCGGATTGACCAATGCTCCTGCGGTGTTCATGGACCTCATGAACCGAGTATTTCATGATGTGCTTGATAAGTTTGTGATTGTTTTCATTGATGACATCTTGATCTATTCGAAGAGCGAAGAAGAGCATGCGAGTCATCTAAGTTTCACTTTGCAAAGGTTGCGAGAAAAGAAGTTGTTCGCTAAGTTTAGCAAGTGTGATTTCCGGCTTAAGAGAGTGGTATTCCTTGGTCATGTAGTTTCAGCCGAAGGTATTCGTGTCGATCCTGAAAAGGTCCAAGCTGTGGCTGATTGGGAAAGACCGAAGTCGCAACGGAAATAAGAAGTTTTCTTGGATTGGCGGGTTACTACCGAAGGTTTATTGAGAACTTTTCTCGGTTGGCTGCTCCTATGACTAAGTTGACCGAGAAAGAAGAAAAGTTTGTTTGGTCCGACGCTTGTGAGAAGAATTTCCAAGAGTTGAAAGATAGATTGACAAGTGCCCCGGTTTTGACTATACCCGATAGTTCCGGTGGTATGACAGTTTATACCGATGCGTCAAAGATTGGTTTGGGTTGTGTACTGATGCAACATGGCAAGGTCGTAGCCTATGCTTCTCGGCAATTGAAGGATTATGAGCGGAATTACCCCACTCACGATCTAGAACTTGCCGCCGTTGTCTTTGCTTTGAAGATTTGGAGACATTACCTTTACGGTGAGAAGATTGCCATTTTCACGGATCATAAGAGTTTGAAATACTTCTTTACCCAAAAGGAGTTGAACATTAGACAAAGGAGATGGTTGGAACTAGTCTCCGATTATGATTGTGATATTCAAGATCATCCCCCGGGGAAAGCAAACGTTGTTGCCGATGCTCTTAGTAGGAAGAACCGGAAGAAGATTTTGGATTTGAATGCGTTGAGTTTACCATTGTGGTCTTCTATTGAGAGTTTTGATTTGGAAATCGTCCCCCGAGAATTCCGATTTTATTCTTTACGCCATGACGGCAAGATCTGGTCTTAGAGATAAGATTGTTGCTCACAGAAGTTCGATCAAGAGTTTTTGATCAAAGTTGAGAAGATTTCTTCGAATCCTGAGTCGGACCCCGACTTTGGTATATCCATGGATGGTGCTTTGTTGTTTAGAGGAAGACCGTGCGTGCCTCGCAAATGAAGAAGTTAAGAAAGAAATATTGAAGGAAGCACACCAGTCAGTCTTTACTATACACCGGGAAGCACCAAGATGTACAAGGACTTGAAGGAACATTTTTGGTGGATTGGTCTGAAGGCGGATGTTGATGATTTTGTTGCCAAGTGTGAGACTTGCCAACGCGTGAAAGCCGTTCGACAACCTCCATCTGGATTACTTCAGCCTCTTCCTATTCCTAGTTGGAAGTGGGAGGATATCTCCATGGACTTTGTGACTAGCTTACCTCGGACAAGTAAAGGCAATGACACCGTGTGGGTGATTGTTGATAGGTTGACCAAATCAGCCCACTTCATTCCTATGAAGATCACTCATACCTCGGATAAGCTAGCAAGGCTTTATGTGGATAATGTGGTTCGTCCGCATGGTGTGCCATTGAGTATTGTTTCGGATCATGATCCTAGGTTCACCTCAAGGTTTTGGAATAGTTTGCAGAAGGCCTTGGGAACCCAATTGAACTTGAGTACAGCTCATCATCCACGGTCGATGGACAATCCGAGCGGACAATTCAGACATTGGAAGACATGCTCGGATCTTGTGTGGTGGATATGGGTGGTAATTGGGATGAACACCTAGCTTTGGTTGAGTTTGCCTATAACAACGGTTATCAAGCAACAATAGGCATGGCTCCATTCAAGGCTTTGTATGGCAGTACTTGTAGGACACCTTTGTACTTGGACTAAGACAGTGAAAGAAAAGTCTTAGGTCCCGAAATGATTGAAGCTACGAGTGCTATGGTAGATATGATAAGAGAAAGGATTAAGTCCGCCTTGATCAAGATAGAAATCTTATCTTTGATAAGAGAAGGACCGATTTGGAATTTCAAGTTGGAGAGAAAGTTTTTCCGAAAGTTTCACCAATGAAGGGTGTGATGAGATTCAATGTTAAGGGAAAGCTTAGCCCTCGTTACATTGGACCTTTCGAGATTTTGGAAAAGGTTGGACCTGTTGCGTATCGATTAGCATTACCTCCGCCTCTTGCTGGTGTTCACAATGTATTTCATATTTCGATGCTCCGAAAATACATAGAGAATCCGGAACACATTTTGCAGCAAGCACCTGAAGGACTTAGTGCTGATTTGACCTACGATGAAGAACCGGCCGAAATCTTGGATAGGAAGGACAAGCAGCTGCGGAATCGCACCATCCCTTTGGTGAAGATTCGGTGGAAGAACCATACCCCCTGAAGAAGCTTCTTGGGAGAAGGAAGAAGACATGAAGGAGAAGTTTCCCTACCTCTTTGGAAGCACAGGTACGCTTTCAATTTTGAGGACGAAATTTCTTTAAGGGGGGGAGAATGTAAAACCCAGCCCTAACCTTGACCCGGAAACCTTGTTAATTGTAGGTCCGATGACCCGGAGTAAAGTAAGAAGTCAGCTTTGGGCCATCCCAGTGGAGGACTTGGTGTCTGGCTTTGAATCCATGAAAGTTGATGATGAAGTTCTATTTATGGAAACTGAATCTTGATGAAGATCGGATTAGTTGATGGACTTGGAGTGCTCTCTATCTTGGTTTGAAGGCATTTCTACCTATTAGGTAAGTCACTTGACTTGTGTGCAAAACCCCTTTAGGATTGGATTTGATCCTGGGCCTTCAATTCCTCGTTTTGGACTTCTTTGTCGCATTGGTCGACTGATTGGGCGAGTCGACCAATCCACTCGACCAATGAGTGCTGTCTTTGGCAATTAGGTTTTTCTTGCTCTATTTAAGTCCAATCTCGAGTCCACTTCGTATTTGCTGCCTCCAAACTCTCTGGAACGAACCAAAGACCTCTCGCAAGTCATCTCCCTTGCATCCTTGGTGTTTTCTTGATGGATCTTCGTCGAAACTCTTCCTTTTGCATCAAAAGGTATGTCTACTCTCTCTTCTTCTCCTCCATCTTTGTTTTTCTTTCCTTTTTGAGTTGAGACAGTAGAAGAGATGCTGCATTCTCTGTTGCAAACATCTCTGAACATGTTCTCATGATCATCCAAAGGATTTGAGGCTAGAACAATGATCTTAACCATGATCATTGCAAGCTTTTGAAGGAATCATGATCAAACCATGATCTAATCTTGTTAAACTTCTGATTTGAATTCTGATCTCTTTGGATCTTCTATATTGATCATGTTAGTAGTTAATGATTGTGTTTTCTTTCCATGATCCATGATCTATCAATCTCTAATTGTTCTCTTCTACCATACTATGTGTTCTTCATGAAGCATGGTAGTTACATATATGGTAGGTTTTATTTCCGTATTTAGATTTATGCTTCTAAGCCTTTTCCTTGAAGATCTAAGTATGTTTTCATGATACCTTTACCTGAAGCAATGATCCATCTTCCTATTGTTTTTGTCTTTGATTTCTATTTCGAATTCATCAAGATCCATGGTTGATCTAATTATGGTAACTTTTTGTTTCCTAATTTGGATCTTGATGTCTTGATTTGATTGGTGTTTTGAGGTCCCCTCTATGTTAGAATACTACTGATGTAGTTTACCCCTTGATTAGTACCCTTTTGAACCACCAAATTCGGATTTCATATCTTAAAACTCTGTTTTTTTTAGGTTATCGTCCGCATTGGTCGATCGATTGGTCGATGGACCAATCGACCAATCCACTCGACCAATGAGTACAAAGCAACTCCGAATTGGTCTCGTGTTGGATGTTTTGGTATCTTTTCTGTTAGGGATCTTTCCTAATATGTTGTATATACTTGTTTAGGACCTTCTTCTCAAGTTTGCCAAGATCTTACTTGATTTCTTAGGATTCCTTTGCGAGTTATAAAAGGTAAGGATGGTTATTTCCTTAATTACATAGATAGCATGAATCTAGTTTCTATATTTGAATATCATTGACATGTTTCCTAAATTAGATTCTTACAATGATATACTACTGTTACATAACCTTGATTACAGTAGCATTGCTTAAATCGATTCATGTATGATTTACTTACCAATTATATACAAGTTGATTGTAGTTATTGATTTCTTTCCATATATGAAGTTACCATATATGTGATGATATGAATTGATGCATGTGTATGCTTAAGTATGGTTTGGAAAGGAGAGGTGTCCTTTTGACACTTCGTCCTTGGACTACTACGGGAATATTATGGGATGTTTCCGGAGATGCCCTCTCGGACACCTTCCTAAACCGTTGGATGACATATCTAGGATTGTCTAGTAGTGTTTGGCTAGGATGTCCTGTTATGTCGACCCTAATCGGAGGGGTATTGAGACCGAACGACCCGTGGTAGCAATGGGGATTCATGGGCGCTCAAGACCGGTAACCAACCCGTGAGAGGACAGGAATCACATTGTGGGGGCCATTTATTGGTAGGGTTGCATATGGTTAGACTTGGGCTCACGGGCGCTTAAGACCGGTAACCAACCCGTGAGAGGACATGAGAGCTTCCCGTTTACCATATGTGGATAACCAATAGGGTTGATGAGTCCGTAGTCAGGGACTATGAGGACTCTAGTGTGAAGGATACCGGAAAGGATCGTCAGGGACGAGGAATGGACGTATCTGGATCTGACTTGATGTAACTAAGTAGAAGACTTGCATTTGGCTAGGTTTTACCCCGACATGCGCCAAGCACTTATACCAAATGGTTGTGAGAGAGTGTGTTGACTTAACCCCCGCCATGGTTTGTCCTGAGGGATGAAGGACCCATTACCAATCGGCTGCTCAAGACCGGTGAAATGATCCTTGAGAGAATCCAAGATATCTTAAATGGTTGAGGATGTGAGCGGACCTTCCTAATGAAGTACGGTGCTATGACTTAAAGCATGTCTGCCAATAGAGACCAGCATACATAGAGTTAGATTCATTCATTCATTGCTTGTCTCATATCATATTGCATTTATGTTTGTTCTGGAATCCCGCCATTTATGTTATTATGGATTTTAATCGCTTTACCGAGTTTCTTTGAAACTCATTCCTTTATTGTACAATGTTTGTTAGACTATCCCTGCAGGTATTGAGTACTATGACGGTCCCTATGAAGAAGCGCAAGGCGAAGAGGCATATCTCCAGGAAGGTGATTGCGGTTACCACAATTACATCGAAGATCCCGCGAGTGGTTATGCTCCGTACGATGCTTAGTCCGACCATTGAGTGGAAGCGTCCTTGTGCCATTTATGAGATTTACACTTATAAGGATGTTGTCTATAAAGTGGAGAACAATTTAGTTACCCAATGTACTTGCTACTGGGATTAGATTTTGTCTAGTTTATTCTTTTAGAGCTACTTTTCCGCTGGTTGTAGAGTGGGATTTTTGCCTCACTTTACTTATCGTTTGACACTCTGATTATATTTATCATTCTGATTCATTATGATTCATTCTTTCTTTATTGGATCTATGGTTTATCTTCCGCACTTTTATTATGATTGTTCATGATTATGTTATTGTTTATGTGGGAGGTTGATCACTCGATACCTGATCTTCGGGCTGTGGATCACACTCTCGGGTATGCCAGATAGGGTACCGGCTGGGAGGACGTGACAACAACACTCTTTATCATACCATGAACAGTTGTGCAATATCATGAAAGATGAAGTACATCAAGGAATACCACAAACAGCAAGTGTACAATAAGATTCACATATTTTATACAATTACAGCAAGTTACATGATCAAAGAATAGTAAATAGAACAACAGAATCATCATGTATATGTAATTGCATATAAATAAGAATGCATGTCCTTACCTGTAATTTAGTAGAAGTCCTCTAACTTGCAATCCAAAAACTATTATAAGACTTTTATTTGAAACAGAGAACACCTATGCATAGGGTTACAAGAATGTATAAGAGTCAAGAGTCAAAACAATTCAAAAATCAAACCTACACAGTTACTGGAAACCAGCCGGTTGCTTGTGGCGGTTGCTTAAGTTAGCGACCTCCCGCCCATGCTGCAGTTTCCAACTCCGAAAATCAGACCTTTTATCATCCGATTTCAATCCGTTTTGGGATGATCTTAGTCCGAAATTCAAGCTTAATAAGTCTAGAACAAGGGGGTAACAAGAAACCCTAGAATTAACAAAGATTTATTACCCAAATCATTCCCCTTGATGGGATCCATCCATTAAACAAATGCGGGGATTCGTTTCTGGACAGGATCTCATCAAGAACATTGGAAAGGGAGTACAACAAATCAAATGGGTAACCACTACCAAAAAGGAGATGGGTTCAAAACAATCAGAGGTTAAAAAGAAGAGAATTGCAGATGGAGATTCATTACCTTAATCAGAATCATCAAGAATAGAAGAGAAAAGGTTTCATATCATTAACAGCACTTCAGACTTGAATCCTGCACGATTCCACTGCCGCCTAATCGCCCAAAATAGCAATCCCGAACAAAATAATGCGTTAATAGGGCGAGGGATGCTATTTATAACGAACAGGGGGCAAAATAGGGCATTTTCCCGCAAGCAAAACCGGGCGGTCGCTTAAGGCGGTCGCTTGGTTTAATCAACCGCCACTAGCAACCGCCCCCATGTATATTGCTATACAAGGGTGCTTTGCTCATGGGGTTGAAGACCAAGTACAACCTAACCCAAATGAAGACATGGGGGAGATCATAGTTCGAAAAATCAATCATAATAGGTTTGTAACAAAGAGGTTAGGGTTTCATCATAACATATGGCTCATGAAAAGGTTATGATCACGGAAAGAGAGGGAATGATTGTTATCAAGAAAATAACAAGAAATCATAGGAAATCTAGTTTATGTTAACAGAAACATTACCCATGAGGTTTCCCTCACATGGAAGGTTACAAAAGGTTTCCAGAAAGATCATTCAAGGGTTAGGGTTAAGGTTTCAAGAATCTATTAGCTAGGGTTAAGATCATGATGATGATCATAGATCTCAAAGAATAGAATGAGATCATGGAATAGATGGTTGCAAGGATGCATCATCTTTTTCCTGATCTCAATCAAGAATAAGAACGAATAAAGAATAATTAGAAATCCTGATTAGGTTAAACATGGATCATGAAGAAAATATAGTGATCAAGTTTAGGTTAACACAAATATCACCCAAGGGAAAGAGAAACAACGAATCAAGATTCACCCATGGGAAAGAGAAACAAAGAATGCACAATCTGAAAAAGTGTTGGGAAGTTTCCAACAAATAAAAGAACAATAGGGTCTCTGATATGGTTACCTCTCATGAGAGTTGGTTACCTCCCATGAGAGTTACCCATAATTAATTCTCACAAAAACAACCCAAGATAGATAAAGGAATATCTCATTAGTATTTCAAAATAAAGAATGGAATTAGGAAGGGTCTACTAATGAGAGAAAATAAGGTTCTCAATTAAAGTGAAGGGAAAGAAATTCAAATCATACAATTAGGGATTACTAACAAGAATCCGTGTATCCCACGAAAAGACTAGGGAGAATAAAGATTCACCCTTAGGACAAAGAATTTACAATCAAGAAAGGTTTTGGGGAGAGTCCAATGAATTAATAGAAAATAAAAGGGTTGCCAATTGTTCCAAGGAAAAACAAGGATCAACTCCTCAATCATGAGGACACAAGGGAAGGTCACGGTAATAATATGAGACTTTCCCCACAATAATAAAGATAGGTAGGAAATTAGGGAAAGTATCATTAAGAGCTTTGGTGGAATCAAATTCAAGGATCATCGCCATATGGCTTCAAGATCATAGAGTGAATTGGGGGATTCACTCTAGGGCTAAAAGAATTAAAGAAGAGGTCATTACAGTAGTGTAATACCCTTCTCATGATCAGAAAATCAGAAGTAGAGAAGAAAGAATGAATTAAAGAAGAAGCGAATTGAATACCAACCTTTTAGAAGAGAAACCGCTGAAGAGATCAGAACAGATGCTTGAGGATCTTTCTTGGCTTCGAAGGAGAGGATCTAGGGATCTTCCCACGTTCTCCAAAGACTTAGAAACAAATTGAGAGTGAAACACATGGAGTTCCCCCTTTTTTACATATCACAAAGAGTTCAAGAGTTACTAGGGTTTCACCAAACTGACCCTGTTGGTTGATTGGTTGCCAAAGAGGAAGTTCAAAGGTCAATCCCATGCTATCAAGAGGTTTAGAAACATGGTGGGAATAGTTTACCACGAAATTAAAAGAAATAAAGCTGTTGAAAACCTTAAAAACAGATATTTACCAAAATGCCACTGCTTGGACAACTTGTTCAAAAATAGGGATTTAATGGGCCTAACTTCAATATTTGTGGATGTGCTTCTTTCAATACATCGTACTACTTACCTAGTATGGAGGGATGTCTTCAAACTAGGTCCAACTAAGCTTTAGGTCCATCAACCAAGTTCTTCTTCACAAATAAATAGTTCAACACCAAATCAAATAAGGTTTCCATAAGGAAACACCATCATCAATATCCATGGGTTTTGGGTCAAACACCATATCTTCTACTGAGATGGCCCACAAAGACATCTTCCTAAGATTTTCAAAGATAGTAAAACTGAAATCACGGTCAAACTTCAAAGTCAACATTAAACAAAACCTACTTCACGCAAAACAGATCGGGTTTTCGGGCTAGATTTGGGCTAGGTGTTACAAAAAGGGTACTAGGCATGAGGAAAGGTATCTAGACTACATGTAGTCTGTGACCATATAACTTTGCATTGAGTTTAGAATCCCTAACATGCGTCAGTACTCAGACCAATAGTTGTGGAGAGAGAGTGTGGACCTATACCCCAGCAATGGTTGATGATGAGGACTATACCCCTTACCCGGGATCCCAATAGAGGTAGTCAGTCAAAGAGGGATCAAAGTGACGAGACCTACCCAAAGTAGGGTTGGTGTTATATCTTAAAGCATGTCAGCCTAAATAGAGACTCGCATAGTTAGATTCTTAGATACATTCATAATTTAGCATTTCATCTTTTCGATTTCTTACTTACCATGTGATCATGGTATATGTATGGAATTGTTGCTTTACTGAGTTCTTTAGAACTCATCCTTGTGGATTTCATGTGGTTTCTTCAGATGCCTTTACAAAAAAAAGAGAAGTTCCCTATGCATATGAGAACACCTCTGAAGAGATACTGGAGATGTCAATTGGACCTAGTCATGATGAACACAAAGTTTCCTACGGGTACATGAAGTGCTCTTATGGAACCTATTGATGGGAAGAGAGTCCAAGTTGTCTGTCGCATGGATAGGGCGATGAAGGAGGGTCTCATGACTCCTTTCATTGAGAGATTTGAGATAGAATACCCTAAAATTTTGAAATATGATAACAAAACTTGATGAGACACATTTTTGATAATTTTACTTCCACTAATACATTCTTATTTGATTCATTCATTATTCATTCTTGGATTTTGGAACTTTATTTCTTTAATTAAATATTAAAATTTGCTCTTTGCTCTTCATTATAGGTTTATGTCTCTTATTTATTACTAATAGTGTGACTCAGGATCTTGTGGCTGTGGATCACACCCATGGGTCATCGGGGCGGGTCTGATACCATCAGGTGGGGTGTGAGTGTGTGACACCTTTAGTAATTAAGCTATAGTATAGCAGCATTTATCCCTTTTATTTATGATGGAACCAAAGTACCTAAAACAATCACTTTGAGAAATCTCCTTATTATCAAGTTTCATCACCTCATCGTTTGCTTGATCATGACCATATTTACAAACTAGATATTTTGTCTTCATTCTACTTAGTTTAAAGCCTTTTGATTACAAAGTTACTCGCCATGATTCTAACTTGGTATTATCCCTATTGGTGTCTCATCTATTAATACAATATCATCAACAAAAAGCATATATCAAGGAATATCATCTTGAATGTCTTTGGTGAATTCATCTCTTAGTAAGTAAATATGAGCTTAAAGGTAATCCTTGATGTAGCCCAACTATAATTGAGAATTCACTACCTTGTCCCCCCCCCCCCCCCCACTATTCTTACACTTATCACTAAACCATCATAAGTATCCTTAACTATGTGTATACATTTACTTACAATATTTTTTATCTCTAGCACTTGCCAAATTAACATTTTAGGGACTCCATCATAAGCTTTTTCTAGGTCAATAAAGACCATATGGAGATCTTTCCTACAGTTTCTATTCCTTTCCATAAGTCTCCTAATAAGGTAAATAGCTTATGTTGTAGATATTCCTGGCATAACTCCACCAATATTTGTTGCCGGTCCTAAGCCTAGGTAAAGGAGCAGCGCTGGTGCGTTAGGCGGGCAACTGGCATTGGAAAAAAATTAACCAACCCTTTTACATGGATTCGACCTAAAAGTAGAGGCATTATTAGATTTAGGGATCAATGAAACTAACATATGGCTATAACATATGGCTAAAGCCACTAGTCAAAAAACCATGTATAAAGAACTAAGTTACAAAACTTGACATCCAATGCAATTAAATCTGAGAACTTTTTATAAAAAGGACCTTGAAAACCATCCAGCTCCGGGGACTTGTATGCACCTATCTCCCCATAAAAATATGAGTCCATTTTTGGCATCCACTGCTGATGTGAATTGAAGTGTACGAGCGTGCCAGAGTCCTTAGGACTCAAAGGATTGGAAACACAACATTTGCATCTGACTTCCAGAAGTGCGAGGACTTTAAAGCCTTTTTGGAGAAAGCAACTAAAAACTAGTGGAGTACTTTGAGGGCAGACTTGAACCCACCTAAACTAAAATAATTGTTGCCTTTTTGAAGAAAGCATCATGAACTCATGGAGTCCTTTAGGGCAAACTTAAACCCATCAACATTAACTGGATCATCATTCAACCTACTGAATTCTTCATGGTTGTGACTAGCATGAACTGCTCTCAAACCACTAAGCTTGAAACTTGATGATGATGGTTGTCTTCTAAACCACAAGCCAAAAGGCAACATGAATGTTCTTTGAAACACTGGCCAAAGATGCATCGAACCTACAAGTCTTCATCATCCAAAGGGATGAGGGATAAAACTAAACTAAAAAGAAAAAGATAAAACTCCAAGTGGAGTGATAATTCTGATTTGATTGATTGATGATGATTCCATCCTGCATTGTTTTCCTCATATAGGCACAAAGGTATTTAATTATTACTATCATAATCACCTTATATTTAAATTTGAAAAAGGAAATCACCATAACTAATGCGAAATCACTACATAACATACTGACTCCTATTAACTACTAAACTTATGCATAACTACTGCATAACTTACTAACTCCTACTAACTACTAACTTTGAAGACAATCTCCTGAAAGCTAAGAGGAACAGAAATTTAAATGCTAACAACTGCTGCAACTCTTTTGGTCCTCTCCAAGTTTTGGCCTGCTTAGACGAAAACTAGTTTCATCCTAGTTAGCACTGATTTAACCTCATTTATTCGACCGTGTCTTCTCAACCTCGTCCAAATATGTTGAACTAGATTCATCTCTGGTCCAACTAAAATTGGTAATTTCTTGGGAACCAACAACACCAAAGGAGTCAACAATATTTTTAATTTCTTCTATGGAGGAGGGGGTGGTTAGATTTTCTAAGGAATCATTCGGGATACAAGGAGAAAAATGACAATTCATGACATCCAAATTAATTGGGTTAGCTTACTAGAAAAAGTTAATTGGGTTAGAAGAAGAAAGAGATTTTAAGGAAAAATTATGAAAGGCTTTAGCAATATTGTGAAGACCAACAAACTTCTCCCCATTTTCCCAGAAAAATATGAGTTAGAGAATCTTAGCATTCTTACTATTGAGGAATGCCATGTTAGCATTGCGATACCAGCCTCCATTAATTTTACATGATTTTCTAACGCCTATATTGAGTTGTGAATAGCTTATTCAATATGAGAGCAAGTGGACCAAATCCAACTCAACGCCTGATGCCCAAGTTAAGGCCAAGACCAAGCTAAGATGGACATGAAGTCCAAGTCAACACGAGCATGAAAAATGGAGTAGAAGAAGAATCAAGAATATCAACTCAAGCCCAAGCAAGAAAATTTAGCAAATTAGGGTCTAGGACACATCCTTACAGATACAAATGTTATTGCACTCATTTTCATCAAAATCATGTGTATCATGTCATTAGATTGACTTAGGACATGTTAGGAGTGTATATGAAGACATAGGGTTGACTAGAAGACCTTGAAAACCCTTAAAGTCCTTTAATTGTGATTCTAGGCTTTAGACGGAGCTCCGTCTGATCACAAAAGCTCAGACAAAATTTTCTAACCATGACTATAAGTCAATCTAATGACATGATACACATGGTTTTGAAGCTCAGACGAAATTTTCTAACCATGAGTATAAGTCAATCTAATGACATGATACACATACACATGTCACTGTAAAGGTGAGAGTAAACATGACTATAAGGCTTGATAGATTTCTTAAACATTAATGTAGCAATTTTAATTGAATTTTCAGTAGTAATGATTTCAATCCCCTACCATTAGCAAGGGGCAACTAATGGAGGACAAGAAAGAACTTAGTTCATTCCAAAATGTTTTCATTGGGTTAGGATGAGGAGCATAGACACAAATGATGGTTATCTCCTTATTATCACAGGATAGCCATCATTTACCCAAACTACGGCTGAGAAGCAAGGTTCCCATGGGTACATCAGTTGCATATTCTCTCCTTGGGTACCTAATGATGATGCATTTGGGTACATCGGCTTCTTATTCTTCCTCTTAATCATGCTTGATCGGTTGTTTATCTTTCTACTCTTTTGTTTTTCTTCTCTTGATTTTTTCCTTTTTGTCTCTAAGATAGTTGCATGCTTAGTTTTGTGCATTAATTGGTCCACACCACTTACAAATAGAAAACACTTCCATATTGCAGCTGGAGTAGTACATACAAACTATCATTTTGGTTTAGGGAAGCCTACACAGGTTCCATATATAGGTTTTTGGCGGGCAAAACGAGAGGGGAAAAGCACTCTAGGGCAGAGATTGTGAAGAGATGGGACTAAGGAGTTAAGTGGTGGTCGATTAAGGCTTAATACGTAAGTGTAAACATGTAATAAGGGTGAGAAAGTAGGGTATCTTTTGTTTGCTAGACAAAAAGGAGTGGGACCCACTTGTAGTGAGGTGGAGCAATACGAAAAGAAAGGAAAAGATTTAGTGAAAAAGTTATAAATGTGGGTCTCACTTTATTACACCCCTTACATTTCCACAAAGTCCCACTAAATATGTGGGACTTATAAAAGAAGTGGGCTGGGAAAAAGGGGATGCATATCTGCCCACTTTCCTACCCACATCAAACTAAACAAACCATGCTTTGGAATTTCATGAGAAAAGTTCATTTTTTTTCCCACCCCCGCTTCAATTTTAGTAAACAAATGATGCCTAGGGGATCAGGTTGGGGGGTAGTGGGATAGAAGTGGAACCAAGCGAGAGCATTTTAAAACTTCCGTTTCTGTTTTATTCTCGTGAGTTTTGCTCAAATTATAACTTGATTGAATTCCTTTTGATCTTGTAGACTTCAACTTTTAGCTTCTACACTGTTTGCTATAGACTCCATCAACCCCCTTTGTACTGTAATATATGCCATGCATTCTTACTTTCCTATAGAAATGTCCTCCAAAGGAAGTCCCACACTTCCATAAAGACCTCAAAACTACCATGTTTATTTTTCCAATTCAAATTACACCAGAAAAAAGTAGTTGCGAAGACGTTGAGATCAAAATTCAAGTAAAACGCTTGACTAAACACAAGTGTGCAGACCAAGATCATCATCTATCTATTTACAATGAAAGTCCAATTTCCCATCTAGACCTAAATCTGTAATGTACACATAATACCATCCTTCTACAAAATATGGCTTAGACAAGAGTAATGCAAAGGTTAGAATGGAAACAAACTTTAAGATATTCATGATTTTGGCTGCTGCAGCCAAGGTCGGAGCTAGGATTAAATATTGGGGGGCCGAATAATAAGTCCGGATCACTTCCAATCGGATGAGCATTAAGCCACCGCACATACTGTGTGGGCTCATGTGGGACCCACTGTTGGATTATTTTATCATATTTTAGTTCAATTACTTCAATAATTCTTTTTTTTTTTTAATAGAACAATGACTTCAATAATTACTTCAAACAATGCTAGAAAAAATAATTAATTTAATTAGTTCAATAATTAAATTTTAAAAAAAAAAATCAATTGGGTTGTTGCTTTCTAAAAAGAATAATAGAAAAAAATAGATAGAGAGAGAGAGAGAATACCTATTATTCAAATAATTATTTCAATATAATGTTTGAAAAGATAATTAGTTTAGTTAAATTGAAAAATAAAAAAAAATCAATTGGTTCATGCCTATGTGGTTTTCTAAGTTTTCTCAAAAGAATACTAGAAAAATTGAGAGAAGGGAATACCTGAAAATTGTGGAGATGATTTAGGAAAACTCCAACATGTGCTAGCTTTTTCAAAATTTTCCTAAGTACCTAAGCCATTTGTGAGAGGTGTGAAGAAAGAAGAGAGAAAAAATATGAAGAAAAAAAAATGAGACTCCCAGAGAGAATAAATAAGAAATATAAGAGAATAAACAGAGAGAAATTTATGGATAGTGAATTAGTTTATAATTAAATTTAAATTTTTTGTTTGTTAAAAGTAGGGGTTTAATGGTAACCGTTAGATAATGATTAAGAATGGCATCTATACTCGTCAACTTTATCTTAAAAAATTATTTTAATAAGGGGGGGGCAAATAGTGGTATTTCAGATGTGGAGTGAGAAAAATGAGGAAAAAAATAGGACAGTAATCAATTTTTTTAAAATGGCCCCCCAGCCCCCATGTGTCTCCACCACTAACTGCAGCTAAAGGATTCTTGAATTAATGGTTGCATACATGGTTGAGCTCTTGATAAGTAGTCTTTACCATTAGAGAGAGTCGAATTATGACCTCTTCACTAAGAGGTGTTGGTCATCAACAACGGACCAACTCTTTAATAGTATAGTATCATTCTTCAGTGATAACTATTTAGTATCATTCTTCAGTTATAACTATTTACCTTTAAATAAGTTTTTATACCATTAGAGAGAGTCGAATTCTGACCTCTTCACTAAGAGGTGTTGGTCATCAACAACGGACCAACTCTTTGATAGTATAGTATCATTCTTCAGTGATAACTATTTAGTACAGCCAATAGGATAGTGACATATTGCTAATAGTACCGGATATGATTTAAAATAAAACAAAACAGGGCAAATAATGATTACCTTTCGTCTTATTTGGATAGTTACAATTAAACCCTCCGGACCTTGCTTGGGTCCTGCACAATAAATGCGCAGGACCATCAAGCTATTCACTTTGGGCGGTGGGATCGAAATTTCGGTCAAAATTTTGAATTCTACGGTCGAAATTTCAGCTTGATGATCTTGCGCATCTAATGCGCAGAATCCAAGCTTTTTCGACACCCTCTCATACCTGACAAAGGTGGCAAAATGCTTCCTACAGTTAACTTTCATAGTTAAGTGATATGATATGTTGGTTTTACTTTTACCCATGACACTACTAAATTCCTATAATACTTTTGTCCTTGAAACTAACCAAAAGACCAAAATAACCCTTATCTTGAACTAACCCAAAGAGATTCTCCTACACTCTCAAAACCTAATACTGAATAAAAGTTGTTGGCTCTTGCTTCAAATTCATCCAATCACAATGTCCTCTTAAGGACTCACATGATCAGAAGATGGATTATAGCAACTCCCAATCGTCTACCTATCCCTGCCTCCTCCAGCGGCCAAACACCATTGCTCTTTGTGGACATATAGTTAGCCAAATAAATTGAACAATAAAGTTTTTTTAAGAAAACATAATTGAGGTAGAGAGCTTAGATATTGAAATGTATTTTTGCTTATCATTGTAGTAACCAATAAACTAAGTAATTAAACAAATCATCCAAAACAAAGAATAAGATAATACCTTGTGCAAATAAAACGGAAATAAAAAAAAAAATAAGCAAACAACAAAACACAACCACAAGAATGAATGAAAAGAATCGAGACACGACCATTCTATCTGGTTCACTAACACAAAATGTTTGGAACTAGCTGCATTCACGGGGAGGGATTTTACTATTTCAATCTAAAAAATACTACAATATTTGAGAAAATGCATTGTTACCTCAACACTGGTGACATCAACACTCAAACATACAAACTAAAAAAACCTACCCATCCACCTTCAAGCTCTTGAAGAAAACCCTTCAATTCCAAACTTTGGCTTCAATGAAACAACAATTCTTGCAAAGCCACATGACTTCAACAAAGAGAGAGAGAGAGAGAGAGAGAGAGAGAGAGAGAGAGAGAGAGAGAGAGAGAGAGAGAGAGAGAGAGAGAGAGAGAGAGAGAGAGAGAGAAGGAAAACCTAAACTTCTCTAACATTTTTGCTCTAACCCCCTCTTAGAACTCCCTATTCCACGAACACATTAACAACAAGGCATCGGGAGTTTACACCTGAAGGAGGGCTCCAAAAGCTTACGGTTATATTTTAAGCCGATTATAACAAACAATGTCAGAAGGAAAAAGTTTCATTCATATCAAAGGCCCAAGAGGGAGGGCCAACACCCTTACAAAAAGGAAATACGAAAATCCTTACAAGAACTCTAAAAATATTACAAGTCTGCTAGAGAGTCGGGGATTCAGTCGCCGATGCCTTCGGGAGTCTGATCTTCAAGGGCTTGATTCTGGGAGTTCAGCTAGGCAACGTTCTCCTCCGTACCCTCTCTTTCGGGAGTCATGGGAGGAGCATCGCTAAGATACCCCTCAACATTCAGATTGGTTGGAGCAGGGTTATCCTTCTCCAAAACCCAACTGGGGATAGGCTATTGCAATGTCACAAAGACCTCTTCATAAATAAGGTCTTTGTGCTCCTCGATTGGAAAAGCAAGATTGGCCACCAATATGCTCTTCCAAACGTCGTGGATGCCCTCCCGATACGCCACCAAGTTATACACGTTGAGCAAATCACAAAACGGCTTATTGTTTAGATACTTGCTAACACAAGCCTTCCAAACCTCCGGTCTCAGATCTTCGAGACCCTTGGGAGCAATAGCAGCCCCCAGCTTTTCCTCCAATTCTTGCCTCTCCCAAACAAGATCACTAATCTTGGACTCTGAGGTTGAGACGATGTTCCTCAGTTGACCTGGCTCCCTGTCCATCTCCTCCATTAGGGACTTGGCCACCATAAACTCCCCAGCAGAAGTGCGAAGTTGGGCAGTCTCCTCCTTCAGCTTGGATATTTCTCCTAGCCTTTTCTCAGCAATATCATCGCTACGTTTAGACCGAGCGCTTAGGCGACCAACCCTCAGATTCGCTTCCATCTCACGATGAAAGTTTTCAGTAAGGACCTTGCATCAAAGAAACATTCAAGAATAATTCAACAAAGCACAGTGAATTTTGCCGAAAGAAAAGATAAAGATTCAAGATATACCTGATGTTGAAATTCACCAACTCATCATCGGGCACCTCGTTCAGAGCCCTCAGATCGCTCGGCGCTCGAGCATTGACAGCCCAGTCGATGGACGCCTCTGTGTCTAGGAGAATCACCTTCCATTTGGGGACGTAAACTTCCCCTTGATCAACTTTGCTTCTTTTAGAAGCAGCATCATCAGTCAACTCCAGTCTCCTTTTGAAGAGAGCAACATCGTCATGGGTGGACTCCTCGACTTCCAATGTTTCTTTTCCTTTGGCAGCATGATCCTACCTGGTTCTCAAAAGCTCCTTCGGGGCAACAACAGATGAAGCCCCCTTCAGAATAGGAGAACTCTAGGGAGCAGCCCTATCTTTCCCCTTTCGGGGAACCCTCTCCTCAGCAGTAGCGAACTTCTACTGGGCCAGAGATCTAATGGCATCCCGGTTGAATTTGGGAGGTACTACAAAAGTAAAACAAAAGAGTTAGAGCTATTACAAGGGTAACGAAGGAGTGCCAAAAAAAATGGAAGAGGGATTTGGGAACTCACCATAGGCCAAGCCCCAGTAGCGGAGAATCGCTTCATACTCCATGGCGTATCCATGGATTTCCAGACATGAGGAGATGGCTTTGATGACCTGAACCGCCTCTTTCTCGCGGTTGGAAAGAAAAGAAGGGCGATTGATCTAAGTGAAGGAGTCCGGGGTGCTCCATCCAGTCAGGAAGTTCAAATATGATTCTGGAACCCTACAGAAGACAAATCTGTTCCGCCATCCCTTATGATTGGAAGGGCAGGTGCCTTTGGAAAGGATTCCCCCTTGCCACTTCAAGTCATTCTTTTGGCGCTTGGAAAAGAACACCCATCCGGGAGGATTCGACTTACTCAGATTATAAAAATAACAGAAAACACCTAAGGAGGGGGGTTAACCCAAGTTCGTGACAAAGCCCCAAGTAACCAATGATATTCCTCCAGCTATTCAGGAGGAGCATACCGGGGCAAATATCCCAATGGCTGAGGATTTCGGCGATTACACAAGAATAAAAAGGAAGTCAAACCCCACTCTTGAAGTAATTGATGTAAATAGAGAACTCCCCTGGAGGATTGGAGTTAACTCTCTCATCCGGGTCTAAGACATGAAGAGCATAGGAAGGCAGAATCGAATAATCAGAGCGAAGATCTTCAAGGTCTGCGGGGCGGACCTCAAATACATAGTCTGAGGGGCTGGTCGAAGGTCTCTTTGACGATCGAGAACTCCCAACTGTCGATTACTTAGGAGCCTTCCTCTTCTTAGAGGAAGTCCTTTGAATTTCAGGAGCATTCCCAAGTGGATCCCTAGGGCTAGCAGGAGTAGATCGCAGCCAATGATCGGTTACCCTATAGTCCCGATCACTGGAAAGCTCAACTGAGGCAGTGGGAGTTCTTTGCTCAGCAGAACCTTCTCCCTCAACCATACGGTCAATAGAATCATCGTCTGAAGTCCTACCACTACCCATTTTCGAAGAAAAGAAACATGCAACAGGAAGGATTTGGAGCGAAAAAAGGAAAAAGAAAACTAGTAGAATCGAAGTAGATAGCCCGAATACAAAGAGAAACAAGAATGAAGATATAACAAAAGCAAGGAGAATGAACTTACTTGTGATCTCAGAAAAACTGTCAAAGCAAGGCTTGAATCATGAAGGTTGTAACTGAAGATTCGTAGGAACTCAAGCAAGAGCGATTTCTGGAGCGGAAACAGAAGCGCAGAGAAGTGAAAAGGAGAAATGAGGCAAGAGGAGCTTTTTATAGGTTCAAAATTCAAATGGACAAACAAGATTGAACTTTATCAACAAACAAGATCATACGTCGGTTCGAGTAGAAAGAACGAACAACCCAGATCAAAGATCATCAACGGTCTTTAATCGCCGACGGTTCGAAAATTTTAGTAATGATGATAAAAATTTGAGACACGACGGTTCGAACGACAATACGCAATGTCCGCACCTCCCACTGTGCACAGGGAGTGAGGAGTTAAGACGGCTCGACAGCACCTTGCTAGAAGTGGGTGTCAAGAGCATTAAATGTGAAGATATCTTAACGTGAAAAGACTTTTCTTCTTCACTCATGTTCAGTAAAAAAGCAAACCACACCAAGCATTCAAGGGCGTTGCTCGAACGCTTGTCTGCCGGGGCAAATGATACAAAGAAAATTGCACCGAACCCATTGGACCGGGTTCATACCCTTTGTTCCAATTAGACCACAGTCAGGACCCACTTTAACCTAATCTCACGATCGTACGAGGGCGCCACACTATCTTTACCAGTCACGACGACCTCCCGAATCATGCGGTAGGCAAGCTAACTTATAGGAAGCAACTATCGTCAAGGCGGAGAGGGAATCGTGCTAAGATCGGTAACTACTTGCACCCCCGAACATCCAGGGAAAAACCCTACAATCGGACGCTCATCCGCAAAGATCATGAACTCATCTTACGGTCGAGAATTGGAGGTAAAGTCTATATAAATGAGTAACCCACTCACTCGAGAGGTATCTGAATCGTTTCCCTACTATTTGAATTCAAGTTTATGCTCTGCAACTAGCCAGAGCTTTGTGATCAATTCAGCAACTGACTTAAGCTTCAGAGGTGGCCTCCTACCCCCATAGTCGGGCCACGTCTAACTCTGTTTTGTAGATCATCTTCAGAGATCCGGAGGCTTAACAATTTATGGACGCATCATCTAGAGTTTCCATATTTCTTACGAATATTTTTGACAAAGGACTTTTTTGATAGTGACAAAGTCACATCTTTCTATATCTTTGAATTTCAAGTCCAATAATTTGTTGGCCTTGACCAGGATCTTTCATTTCAAATTTTTGCTCAAACATTCTTTGTGCTCTTCAATTTTGGCTTTGTCCATAGTCATCAAGAGCATATTATCCACATATGCAACTAAAATTATATATATACTGTTATCGAAGAAGTTCGTTTTTAAACAAAAATATTCACTTCTTTTGCAATCAAAAGTTAAAATAAAGGAGTTAAAAAGTTTTAATATTATTGTCTTGAAGCTTGTTTAAATTTATATAAAAACTATTTTAACTTGCACCCAAGCTTTCCCTTCCATTTCTCAACAAATCCTTCCAATTGCCTCATATACACTTCTTCAAGAAGATCTCCATGTAAGAATGTCGTTCAAGGCCAATTATTCAAGCTCTAAGTCATATATAGAACAACACCAAACACCAATCTAATAGTTACTAACTTCACAACTAAGGCAATACTTCAATAAGCTACACCTTCCTTTTGTGCAAAGCCTTGAGCAATAAGCTTTCTCTACACTTTTCTACCTTGTCATCTGTTTGCAAAATAAAATAACCGCAAGTGCACAGTATCGTGTAGCTAACGGGTCGATCTCAGGGAGATATGCCACCTAGAATTCAACTTCTTAATAGTAATGCGAGAGTGGAATGATTCAATTGTTGTTAACTTATTACTTAAACTAAACCAACGATCCTAATCCATACATCTAATGCAATCGAATTGAAACGAAAAATAAAGCAAACATAACCAATGCATAAATAAAAGACAAGAAAAATAATGCGAACAATAAAAATAAAAGGGAAGTGATTCGAGTGTCAGCTCTGGATCGAGGGAAGGGGAGTATAATAATAATGACTTTGACCGTGGACCATTTGCCGTAGCTTACAGTCCATCGATCGGGGGAAAGGATTTTAGAGAAAAAGAAATTGCAGAAAGGAAATAACAGAAAAGTAAATAACAAAGCAACAAACAAAGCAATAATAGTAAAAGGGAAACCTTAACCAAAGAGAGGCACGACTGTAGACATCTTTGATCAAAGACCCAAGGGGAAGAGAGAACAATAATAAATGCTGAAATTTAAATCCTAAATTAAGAATATGGAGGGGTAGATAGAAGCGGGAATAGAGGGAGAGAGAGAAGATTATTGAAGAATCTTACGTACTTGCATCTTCCAAACAAAACTTGAATAAACGATTCGAATCTTAACCAACCCTAACAACCAGATCTAGATCTAGAACAATCTAGATCTGCAATTGCTAGACCCAGAGAGTAAGCAAATCCTCGAACTTGAAACTTGAATTTGAACTTAAACTTGAAATTGCATTGAAAAACTAAAAGAATTACACTTGCATAAAAGAAAAATTACACAACTTCAATATTCCTAACCATTCAATCTAAAAAAAATAGAACCCACAAATTAATCAAAGAACTAGAGAAAACCTAGCACAAACTAAAGATAATAGAAAGTGCAAGACTAAAGTAAACTAAAGAGAAAATTAAAGTGTAAAACTAAAGTAAACTAAAGAGAAAATCAAGTGTAAAACTAAAGTAAACTAAAGAGAAAATCAAGTGTAAAATTAAAGTAAAACTAAAGAGAAAGTAAAGTGTTTTCTAGACCTAAGAGGGAGAAAATATTTATAGTAGAAGGAGAATAATTTACAAACAAAGAAATAAAATAATAATACCTAATAATAATAATAATAATAATAATAATAATAATAATAATAATAATAATAATAATAATAATAATAATAATAATAAAAATAATAATAATAATAATAATAATAATAATAATAATAATAATAATAATAATAATAATAATAATAATAATAATAATAATAATAATAATAATAATAATAATAATAATAATAATAATAATAACGACAACAAAAGAGTAAAATAGAAAAATAAAACAAATAAAGAAAGAGCAAAATTCGTTAGAAATAAAGAGAGAGAGAATGTGAGGAGAAATAAAATAAAATTAAAAAATAGAAATACGTTAAGAGGGAAAGTGGAGAAAAAGAATAAATAAATAAAAAACTTTACTTACAAGTAGAGGATGTGGAGAAGAAAGAGAGAGTGTGGAAGAAGGAAAGAAGGAAAAAAATATATACTTTTAAAAAACGATTTTGGGTTAATTAAGGAAAAAGAATAAAATAAAATAGTGAAAATAATAGAAAGTGGGAAGAGAGAGAAAAAACTAATTAGAGAAATAAATAAAATCTAACAAAATAAAATCTTCTAAAAAAATAGAAAATCCTAGTCTTTGACTATTTGTGGGACCCATACAGTTCTCAATTACAATAAAGAAAAATAAAATAAAAATCATAATCTAATTTTACAAGATATTCTAGAGTTGGCCCATAATTGCATCTCTAGCCCATCATGCTCCAAATTAGGCCTACTTTCGCACTGAGAATTTGAACGGACCTCTTGACGTGTAAAATCGCATGTTTCATACCCAAAACTTTAGATATTCGCTAAAGTCCTAAAAATTCATAAAATCTGCAAAAACAACATAAAACTCAAGGTAGCTCTACTCAAAGTGTGTAAAATGCATGCTTTATGCCCTAAGATTTCACACATAAATGTGCTCATCATCATCCACCCTCTTTTGAGTTTGTACACCCATTTACACCCAATGGCCTTTCTTCCCTTTGGCAATTCTACTAAATCTCATGTTTGGTTCTATTGAATTACTTGAAACATCTATTTCATTGTATCCTTCAAACACTTTGTATTATCCCTAATGATGGCATCAAAATTGAACTTAGTTCTTCATTTAAAGCTACAGATGCTCTAAGAGTATTTAGATCAACATAATCGTTGTAATTTTTGGCAAACAAGTTTGTCTTATCGATCTTCCTACCAAAAGAACCACAACTTCTTCTTCAATGTCAATCAGCATTACATCTTGAGTATCTCCTTGTATACCTTGATTATCAAGATCGATGACATCGTCGTCATGACCACCCTCATTTAAAAACCATTTAGGTTTCAAGTGAACTTCATAGTTATCCTCAAGAATTGGATTTTCTTCATCACCAACATAGGGTATTCATCAAAATTCACAGTACGGGTTATGATGATCTTATGTGCATTTGGATCCCATAATTGATACCCCAATTTCATATCCAATACAAGAATATACTTCTTAAATTATGGATCAAGCTTACTTCTTTGACAACTTGGAATCAATGCATATGAATGACATCAAATATTTTTGAATCTGAATTATTACAAGGAGTTTCATACCATAACTCATTTAGAAGCTTTCCACTCAAAGTCATTGAAGGAGATCCATTCACAAGGTAGCATGTCAATAACACAGCTTGGGCCCACAATTCTTTATTTAAGTTTGCATTGCTTAGCATAGTTCGAACTCTATCTGTCAATGTCTTACTCAAGCACTCTCCTACTCCAATTCTTATCTCCTTGTGAAAATTAGTAAATTCATTTTTTTCATATCTCATGACATTATCTATCTTTAAAACCTCAATGCTTCTATTGATTGTTTTATCCACCTTAATCTTAAAGTTTTGTAATGTCATTAATATATCGTTCTTTTACTTGAGAATTAACACTCATACTTTCTTTGAAAAGTCATCAATGAAAGTAACAAAGTATTAAGCACTACTATAAGACACATCCGGAGATGGACCCCGAATATCCGAGTAAATGTAATCATCTATCAATTTACTTGTGTTCATACCGACTTTAGCCCTTCAATGATACTTCTCATAAACACAATACTTATACCTCTGAAAAAAATTTGTAATATGTTTCTTTTTTATCAAAATTTATATCCCCTTTCACTCATATGCCCAAATTATCGATGCCACAACCTAAGAGGAACATCTCATTTATCAATTGCCACATTTACAACATCATCCATGACGAAACTATCAAACAAGTTGTACTAGAGAAACCTAGACTCCCTTCATGATAATAAGAACAGTTCTTGTAATTTTGAGGCCTCCATCTCCCATGAAAAATTTACAAACGTCCTTTTCTTAAAATAGGTTAAGAACTCAAAACTGTTGTTACATCCAAAACATGTTGAATATTTTCAAATGTGCAAACAAAACCATCTAACATCTTGATACTTACCGATCCAATGCAAAGTTTTTACATGGCTCATATGTGCTAAATTAAGATCTATGTGGACATATATGATGTGCTTCCAAGTGAAAACCCAATTTTTGTAAAATTCTGAATTATAACCCACCATCAACACTTCATATTCGATAAAACTAGATGTAGCAGCACAACTTAGTTTGCTTCCTTAGAATTGTCACTAACATCATCTTTAGCTTTTGCATTTCTAGAGTAAGAACTCTTTTTCTTTAGTTTAGGACAATTCTTTTGATATTCACTTTCTCTACAAAAACAATAACTATACTTGCCATCATGCCCCATGAATGATGTCTTGAGTTGCTTCTTGAAGAATCATTGGAAAAGTCATGACACCCCTTGCTTTTACGCTTGTCATATTAACTTCTGATCTCATCTTGAAATAACTTCTCAAATCAGCATTTTTTGGTGTTCCTCGACAAATAATGTACTACAAAGCAAATCTTAGTAGAAAAAAAAAACCCTCCTTGCTACAACTTAAGGTCATTACCCAAGCTGCATCCCTTTTTCCGGCCAATTCATCATCATCTTTATCTACTTCTTCTTCTTCTTCTCTCTGGTTCTCTGTTTTCTGAGGTTTAGCAACTCTTTTCTCTTCATTGTCTCCGCCGTCGCCTTCATCATCTTATCCTTTTCAATCTTGCAACTTGTGAGACATTCTGGCAAGAACAAACACGAGAAACAAGGTATTAAACTAAGGTTAAAACTTTAAATAAAATTGTTATACATAGAAAATCTGCCAAGTAAGAAAACCCAAGAAACCAAACAAAGATACAAATAAGGGGAAAGTTCGACCTATGTGATGCGCAGATGGGATTAGATTCAGCCCTAGCAACATATAAATTATTTAATATACCCTCTCAATGTATCCTAGAAACTGTAATTGTCTTATGATTGTAATTTTAATTTCTCGAGTGAAACTAGGGTTCAATGTTTATCCTACAAAGCAAAGGAACTGGTCAAGAGGAGTACTAGAAGCTCTAGGACTAGTGGTGGGTGATTTCAAGCAAGATGGCTGGGTGTGGGTGGGGGTATTTTGATCATCTCAGGAATAAGGTTAACACCTTTCAAAAGGCGTCAAAAACCTCTAGACTTAGACATAAATTTTCTAAAGGGATTCAACCCGATTTCAACCTTCACTAAAGGGACTAATGTAAATTTTTCAAAAAAAAAAAAAAATGCTTTGATGACTAATATAAAAAAATTACTAATAATTAAGATACATTTGTGAATGTGCTTCTAGCATAATGGTGGTAGAAATAGTAAATCTAAGAAGGTCTTGGGCTTGAACCCCCCACCCCCCTCCTTCCCCTCCCTTGTGCTTTGTGGACTCCAATTTTGGTGACTAGTCTGAAGATGACAAAGTCTAGTTGAAAGATATAAATTATTTCTATTAAAAGATAGAACTTGTCAAAGTTTAGTTGAAAAATATTAAATATCCAATGTAAAAATGAATCGAATTGTCTTACATATTAGGTTTTGGTGTGCATCTTGAGTGCAACCAAAAAAAAACAAATTCTTACATAATTCATAAATAATATAGCCTTACTATAGCCTTATTAGGTTTTGGTTTGCATCTTGAGTCCTTTTTTTTTGCCTTAAAAACTCAGGTTTAATGTATCGTATCAAGAGTCGATCAATTGATTTTAAGGCTGTGGTGGGTGAGTCTAATGAAGAGACGATCAAGATGTATATTCGGTTAGGAGATTTTTTGTATCTACACCGGAACCTTCGTGGATACTTTAAACCTTGTCAGACACAAGTGGCTGAACCAACCCCCGTTGATTGAGTCCTTTACTACTCAAGAGGATAGCTATCATATATGTAATTTAAATATAAAGTAAGACTTCATCCTATTCAAAGTAAGACTTCATCTTATTTCGAGAGGATTCGAGCTTTAATCTCCTATGTAGAAGTGTTGGTATTTTGCCAGCTGAACTGCCATCCCACACCAAACAGTAAATCCTCGCCGCTGGCTTGGGAATTGACGGTCAAAATTCAGACGATGACTATGCATAATCAATCAAATGTTTCCACGAAGAGTTTACCGGATATCCCAGGTTACCTATTTGCATCTTACCACCTCGTCCTGCACAATTTGGCCGTTACAATACTGGTTATACCGGTAACCTGTTCCACCCCAAGTCACAGCTGCTCCGCGGATAAATCCATTTTCTTACAAGCTTTCGTCTGTTTTTCAAAGTTCTTTGCTCTTACACATTCACTCGTTGGTTCTGGGGTTTCTCTTCTTCGATCTCGACCTCTCTTTCTCTCTCTATCTCTTTCCATATCTCGCTAGAGTCTCTGTGATCTTCAGCAGTTTTAATGTAGGAATGAGATTTGTGATCTTTCGGTAAGCGGATCTGGTAGCTAATTCGGCCGGATAGTATTATATTTGTGGATTCTTTGAGTGGTTTTTGTTCGATTTGGGAGTCTGATTCTCTTCAGCAATCATGTTTCTTGTTGATTGGTTCTATGGTGTTCTCGCCTCTCTTGGTCTTTGGCAGAAAGAGGCCAAGATCTTGTTTCTGGGCCTCGATAATGCCGGAAAGACAACCTTGCTTCATATGTTGAAAGATGAGGTTCGTTTTCTTCTTTCTTCTCCACTAGATTCTGTGTTATTGTTACTATTTTCTTCTCGGTTTCGTGTTTATAACAGTTTCGATGGATTACTTGCAGAGGCTAGTCCAGCATCAACCGACACAGTTTCCGACGTCAGAGGAATTAAGTATTGGGAAAATCAAGTTCAAGGCCTTTGATTTGGGAGGACACCGGATCGCTCGCAGAGTCTGGAAGGATTACTATGCTAAGGTATTCCTCGATTACAGAAAAGGGCTTTTTTTTCCCCAAACCTAAAATGGGTACATGATGATTATGGATTATTATTTGGATGAAGGATTTCACTACATTACTTAATTCGGCAAGCTTCTGTTTGGGCAATTTCAGTATGAATTCATCTAACATAAAATGCGCTAAGGAAACATAAAATGGTTCCTGTTGACTTCGATTTTTTAATTGAATGGCATGGAAATTATACTTTTTATCAAATCCAGGCATAGCCTGTACTGAAAGTACAATACAACTCAACCTAGCTTTATCCCAATTCAATGGGGTCGATTACATGGATCATATTTCTTCGGCCAGCTCTTTTCAAAGCCATACACGATTCCAGTCCTAAGCTATTCATGTTGATGTCTTTCCTCAAAGCTCCTATCTCTAGAAATCAAAATAAATAATTTAAGGTGCTAACAAAAACCAGAGTTAGGTCTAAAATAGTCTTAAGAGACATAGAGAGGAAGCCTTGTATAGCTTAGAAAGAAGCATTGAGTTTTTATTTCTTGATAGGTTTTTCCCCCTTTTTTTGGTTGGTGGGAGAGTCCGGGTTAGGGAGCTCAAAGATTTCAATAGGTTATACTATAGGATGAGTCATCATTATTTTTCTATTTGTCTCAGTTTGAGTCCATGAATATATTTCGTTTCACGGGTATGTTGTAAGCATCAGTTAATGTTTCTTTTTAGGCTTTAAAAAATTTCGTTGTTTTTATTTGTTCATGATATTAGTTGATTCTTCTTGATGCCCAGAACTTGTTGAGCTGTACAAAATTTAGCTGCTGGAACTCCCAGCATTTGATCAATGCTCTGTGTGACTTTTGGTCTATCAATTAATATGTTATTTTATTCTTGTCATCTCTATCTGAGGAGAATGTATGGTTCCTGAATGGCTCAATAGCACTTGGGCTTGGTAGGATTGTGTGCCGCTTTTCTTTTCTTTCTTTCTTTTTTTTAAATTAATTTTTCTAGTTAGTAGCTTCATGTCTTTGAACCATGTTTGGGGTATGATAGGAATTGATGATGACAATTGGTGACATCCTTGGCAGGTTGAACTTGCCATGGTTTGTTGATTTGAGCGTTTTAAGGCATGAGCTGTGTATGTGCCTTTCTACTATTTATTATTTGCTTGGCTTTGAGAAGATGTGAACTTCTGTTATTTCATTTTTTCTCTTTTCAGACCAGTTCATGTATTTCCGTACGTTCATCTGGAAACAAGATTTGTATAATTGTACATTTTAGTCAAGCATCCTTTTCTTTGTTTGTTTTTGTGTTGTGTATACTCTAATTTCTGCATGGAGAATCAATAAGAAATAGATTGTTGAGAAGCCCAGCCTACCTCATGTCACTTGTGCCAGATGCTCCTTTTTTTTGGATATGCTATCCTCGAAAGAGGCTGAGTAATGTTGGACCTCAAGGGCTATTCTTTTATTCCATGTAATTTATTATTTCAACCCTATCTTTTGCTTTTGACATCAAAACGAACAGCATAAATCTTATTCTTTTGAGAGATCATACCCAGTGCACATTGCTCCCATGTTTAGTAGGGTTTAGGGAGGAGCAGATGTTCAGCCTTATACTTGTTTTCAAGAGGCTGTTTACGGGCCCCCCATCTATGGTCGAATATTCAACTGAGCACTTGACTAATGTTCCAAAAATGACCTCCTGGAAACCCTGTTCTATACAAAATAGAAGATAAAAATATCCCGCTGGCTTTGTACACTAAGAAATGATATGGAGGCTTTCAGCAGTCAAATCAGAATCTTTTAGATGGTGTTTGTTTATTGTCTTCTCTTTTTTCTTATTGATGGAAAGAGAGGAATCTTTGTCATGTGTTCATCAAATTTACTTCTTTGCATTCCTAGAATTTTTTGAAGAGGAAGTCACAAGTAATGGCATGTAATGTTTTTCCATTCCTTGATATGGTCACGGCCTCTATCAAGCTAGTTGTGAATCGTGAGTTGTACTCTTGTTAATTCTTGATGATTTCATCTTTGAGCTTGACATGTGAGACTGTGATTCATATCATAAATGTGCTCATTCGTGGTGCAGGTTGATGCTGTGGTGTACCTAGTTGATGCTAATGACAAGGAGAGGTTTGCAGAGTCAAGGAGAGAGCTGGATGCCCTCCTCTCTGATGAGGCCCTTGCCAATGTGCCCTTCCTGATACTTGGGAACAAAATTGACTTACCCTATGCAGTTTCAGAGGAAGAGTTGCGTTATCATCTCGGCCTAACAAATTTCACTACAGGCAAGGGTAAGGTAAACCTTACGGACTCCAATGTCCGTCCCCTTGAAGTCTTCATGTGCAGCATAGTTCGAAAGATGGGCTACGGTGATGGCTTCAAGTGGCTTTCTCAATACATCAAGTAGGGAAGGTAGCGAGATATAATCCACACACCCAAGGTGATATCTCAACTCCATTCTGTTGCAACTAGTGTGATTGAACGTGTAGCTTCATGGATTAATGGGGCAGGTATTCTATTTACTGTTATCCGAGTCAAATCAATGTGGCGTACGTAGTTGCAAATTGGGCGTGGTTTTGTAGCTTCTTCAGTTAAGACACTGTTAATTTTTTTTTCCCCTTGTTTTGGTCCTTCCTTTAGCAAAAGTAGAAGATTGTTGTTCTGTATTACTATCTATTTTTACTGAAGAATTCATGATTTGGCAAACTTAATAATGAGAATTAGCTTAGTTTGGCATCTCTGTTCTTTCAAACAGCAGTGGGTGAAATGCTGAGACTTCGTTCATGAAGGTAGAAACCGGCAAAATATCGCCGAAGCTTCCCACCATGCAAATTGCAGCAAAATCGGTCACTATAAAATTGTCATACACATCAAGCCGCTGCTGGTGTAAAAAACCTTTGGACTATAACAGGAAGGCAAGTGAGGAAATGACCTGGGTTTTGTTAGATTAATGGCCAATAGCTGAAACCTGAATGTGAGGGGGGAAGTTACAAAAAGCTATGGCTTGGATCCGCTAAACAACGCACCCTGTGCACACACAAACAAGTTAACATACATGCAGATAGACTAATCTCTTATAACCAAATGTCCTAAATTTAACGAGTTTCACCAAAATCCAAAATTTTTCCAGGGCCCTTTTCACTGTTCTGCAACGATTCTATTACTCCCGAAGACATTTTCTCACCACTTCATCTTCTCCTGAGTGTTGGTGTTGAAAGTCTATTGTACGTAGATAATTGTTTCAGTTGTGATCGTCGAACAGATTCTTGACTTTTTGAGTTGTTCATGGAATCGTCGACCAGAGCTTCATTCTTATACCACGTTTAAGCCTTTGCTGGGACGGACTTTTCAGTCATGGGGACCAGTGAGAAATTCGAAGAAACTGACAAATTCCTCTCCTTCAGACTTCTTGCTTGGTAACCGTGACTTGTTTCAGATATTGAACTTCCTTGTTTTCAACAATTTTTTAAAAATCCTTTTGAATAGTAGTAGGAGGTAATTTACATTAGGATGGTTGGTCTAATTTGCTATTATAGTTTTCCTGTCCCTAATTGTTTAAAGTTAAGCTATTAAAACCTATACTTCCACCTTTTGGCTATTCTCCAAAAAGTTCAATTGTATTTTCAAATGCGCCTTTCAATTTATGATCTATACCCGTTTTTGGTTTCTCTATTTAACGTCTTAGATAAGCCTAGAGATATAGGAGGTTGCTTCACCCAATCTTTAACTGATTCTTTTAAGAGGTACTCCTATTCAACCAACACCCCCTTACATCAAATCTTATGTCTCTCCTCCCCTATTTCTCTCTCATATATATTATTCATAACAGCAAAAATTCTCAATATATTTCACCCTACACCAAAAAATCTGCCCAAAATTTTATTTTCAAAAGACACCTTTAAAATAGAAAGAAAAAAGGTAACCCCTAAATAATTGCCACTTCAATCAACATTAATAATGCTTAGAGTTTAAAACCATGAAAGGAAAACTGATAATTTAACCTTAACCCTTTTGTCTATTCTCCTAAAAGAAAAGGTTTATATATTTAAATTATCTCATGAAATAACAAAATCATTATGATATCCAAAGTAGAAAAAAGTTGTAAAAATGATGAAAGTTGGCAAGGCACAAGTTCCTAACGAGATCCTAATAGAGGCTTAGAAGAGCTTAGGCACCTATGGACTAACTTGTTATTGACTAAATTAGTTAAGATTATGAGTACAAAGAAAATGCATAATGAATGGAAAATCATTGTACAAGAAAGGCGATATCAAAATTGTAGTTAATAGAATCAAATAAATGATGAATCATACTATGAAATTATGGGGGGAATAAATGAAATCCGTTTTAAGACAATAAATCACTATTACTAAGTATTAGTGATGTTTCGGCAAATAACCTAGCAAACCACACAAAACCCTAGACACCACTTCCTCTCAAGCTTATGCGGCAAGGGTTACTTCTAAGGCATCCACAATTGATCAAACTCCTCCACTCAAAATAACCTCTACAAATGATACTCACAAGGACTCTAACCAATCCAAAGAAGAGTTTGAAGAAGACTATAGTTTCTATAAAACCTTGGTTTATATTTTTTGTAATCTCAAATACTTATTTTCATATAAATCCAAACTCTACAAACATTGTAACTCAAGGAATCCACACGAAGACAACTACAAGAAACCTAAAATTCTCTAACTCTATATAAGAAGCCATGTACACAACTCAATTATAGTAGTAGAAAATATCTCAAAAACTCTACCATAGACGTAGGTCGCATTCACCTGGTCTCTCTTTTCTCAAACGCCTATTTCTCTCTCTAAGACATCATGGTTTCTAGCACAAAAACTAGTTTGATTTATGTCAAGAAGATCTACAATGGAAACTATTTTTCTTTTTAGGAGACTAACGGAAAGGTGTAGAGAACATAAGAAAGATATTCATATAATATTTATTAACTTGGAAAAAGCTTACGATAGAGTTCCCTAAAGCACTAATTTTGCAAACCTAGAAAAAAATATATTGCAAGTATTTATGTGGACATAATTAAAGATATATATGATTGTTAGTGACAAGTGTAAGAATGGTGGAGGAGACAAGGTGGTGAATCCCCAATTACAATTGGTTTGCATCAAGGATCAGCTATAAACCCATACTTATTTGCACTTATAGTGGATGATCTAACCAAAACATTTAGGATGAGGTCCTTGGTGTATGTTTTTTGCTGATGATATTGTTTTGGTAAATGAGACACAAGTTAGGATTAATACCAAAATAAAATTATAGAGAACAACCATGGGGTTTTAAACTAAATAGAACATAGAAGGAATATCTAATATATAACTTTGGTTGTGATAGCGGATGATAGAGTAGTGAAACTTGAGTAGGAAGAGGACTCCATAAAGTGATTACTTTAGATACAGAGGTTCAATCATAAATAAAAAACTTGATATAAAGGATCATGTTTCCCAAAGAATTAAAATAAGATGGATGAAGTATAAAGGTACAAACGGAGTCTTGTATGATCGTATCAATCTAAAGCTCAAAGGAAAATTATATAGGACCACCTATGACCAACTGTGATGTATAAAGCAAGTTGTTGGACTGTAAATAAACATTATATAGATAAACTCAATATAGCAAAAATGAAGATGTTAAGATGGATGAGTGGTAACACTAAGAAGGATAAACTAAGGAAATATCATATTAGAGTTGATCTAAGAGTAGCTCCAATAAATGATAAGTTACAAGAAAATCAATTAAGGTGGCACAACCACATTTAACAAAGACTCTTAAATGTTCCTGTATGGAGAAATGATCTAATCCAGATTGAAGAGATTACGGGAACTAGGCCCAGATGTAAGATAACCTTTCAGAGAAGTGATGAAAAATGATATGCATAGGTTAAGCCCTATATCTAATATAGCCTCAAATAGAGCTGTTTTGAAGGGAAGGGTTGATGTAGCGAATTCCATTGAATTGGGGCAAAGTTTCTTCTTCTTCTTGTTTTTATTGAACAATTTAGTCTTTCATTTTCTTATATCCTTCACTATTGATTTATTTATTTACTTAGATTTGCTGAGTTTGTAGCAATGTTAACCTTTTTCCATGATATTAAGGAATTAGGATTCTGTTATCGAGTGTAGAGTTAGGCTATATACTTTTTCGCTTAGTGATAGTGAACCATGTATTCCTAGCTTGGACATAATTTTGTGTATTGGATTTGATTCTGGTGCTGGTCTTATATATCAGTTTATTTCTTTATTTTATGAAAAAAAATACATATCATTCATAAAGAAAGCACAACCTAGGTACAGAAGTCATCTTGGGCTACAATTCAGGTGAGGTCCTTGTAAAACCAAGAGCAGAATCATAACTGTTTGATATTATTCAACAGTAGCAGAGCCATACCTAATGACCAGGGAGCAGAGGGTTTTGGTAGCTACCCTTCCAAAAAGAGTTCTGTACAGATCCTTTTCCATTCTCAGTTTGCTGGATTTGGCATTTTGAAGTGCATCTTATAAAGCCCAAATGACAGCCCTCAGTCTCTCTCCCTGTCACTAGGCCCCCTGGTTCCTGCAAAATACAGTTACCACTATGTACACTACAAGAAGCCCATCCTCCTTTCTTCAGGCCATCCAAGGACACTCCTGCAATCACCAAGATCTTGCCTTGAATCAGAGTCCAATTTGATTGGAAGATTCAAAGAACAGCGAGTTTTAGTTTGTACATTCTGAGTTAAAGGTGATACCTGTAAGTAATCCAACCAAAGATATATCTTATTTAGGGAACTAGTAGGATTAGGGGAATCATTGAATGCTACCTTATTGCTCACTTCCCATATGTAGTATCAAGTTGAAGATTATAACCAAAAAGATCCACTGCAGAGTACCATTATACCACTTTGTGAAATACAGAGTTTAGGACAAAAGTTCAAGCATTACAGCCTAGCAGATGTACCATTACCCATCAAAAGATTTTTAACTTTGGATGCAAGCATTTTGACAATTAGTCCTCAATTTATGTGAATATCACAATATTATTATCACTGCTTTTCAAGTGTAAACATTCAGAATCCATTTGTTCTATCTATAAATTTTTGTCATTCTCAAGAATCAGATTTCGACCATCTTGTTAAGATTCTGAGCCAGTTTAAATGCATCTGAATTGAATAACATTTATGTTACCATTTCTGTTTAACAATGATTTTGGGTTGACTTGCAGTTTTATAGCCTAGCAGATGCTCATTTTGGTGTAAATTCTTCTTGCTGGTCCCAGGGAAAGCCTCCATACTGTTTGCCATAGGCAAGCTTTTGATCACATAACTATTCCCAATCATTAATGGAATCCACCATTTTTCTGACAATTTAAACAGAGGAGAGTCTTCAAGAGTCATCACTATCTTAAGAAAGCGATACTGTTTAGTAATATAACCTATCTAGAGGGAGTCATTATGAGTTTATGCTATTATCATCCACACAAAGCTATTTATTTTCTTCTAAAATCTTCAGCTTGGCCATTGAAGTTTCTTGTTATAAGTGCTTCACTCCCAATGGACAAATACAGTTCGTATTTCCCCAGTAGCAGGACAAATACAAGCAACTGTTGAAGGTTCCCCCCAACTTTCCATTACCATGGCTGCAATGAATAAAGTGGAGATGGAAGTGGCGGGTGTACTTTTTCATCTGTCTTAAATAGCACAGGGAGCCGAGCATCCAAATTACTGTTCTTGAGGGTTATTTCTGGATTTTAAACAAAATATACTCCAAAAACAATCAAATTCTCTGAGTCACTCTCCCCTTTCCCCATTTTCTGTCATGTAAAGTGTAAACTATAGACTACAAATGAAAGAATTTCTATGCTCTCAAGAAAGAATGCAAAATTTGAAGATTCTGAATTAATGAACCTACACCATATCTGTAACATTATAAACATATTTGTTACTTGTTTTTTTTTTTTTTTTCTTTTTTTTTTTTTTTTTTTTTTTTTTGAGTATTATAAATGGATTTTGATGTACTATTGAGAGAACATTGAACTACCCCTCCAGGTCATTTTATGTGCACTTTATCAATTGATGAAGCCTTGTTGAAATTTAATAGTTCTTTAACAAACAACAACAACAACAACAATAAGCCTTGTCCCAACTAAATGGGGTCGGCTACATGGATTCTTGCCCTCCAATTAGTTTTGTTCAAGGCCATGCTAGATACAAGGCCTAAGCTATACATATCCTTTCTCACCACTTCGCCTAAAGTTATCGTAGGTCTACCCCTAGCTCTTCTAGTTCTTTAACAAAGGAACCTGCAAAACCCAAAAGGCTTCTTTATGCTTTCTACAAAGCCAACATGCTCCCATCAAGGATTCAATACCAAACTAATCACAGTATACTAGAGATCCTTAACTAGCTTACGTTATGCTGAATGATGAATCCATTCTCATAACAGTAAATGGCATTACTTTTCAAGCAAAAGCTCTAGACTTTTTATCACTTTAGGGCTTCAAGGAGTTATATTCATGATGAGACAAAACATTTACGCATTGGATCCTAAATATAAAATAGCTGCAGATCCCAATTATCTTTACAAAGGGAGTGATATATGTTGTTCCACATATGGACAAATTTCAACCCTTAAACTTTTCACAACTATCACACTGTGATTTCTAACTTTTGGCATATATGGTTTAGAGACGGTGTACATAAGAAAATAAAGAAATATGTATACCTTTTCGGGATTAGTTTAGAAAACATTACCTTTCATTTTGTCAGCATACTGGAGGGAATCCAATTTATGGAGTTCCCCACTACATAAATTGCTTCAATAAATGACCAAGAAAAGAGTCACCCGCTATCTGCAAGATCCATGATTTGAGCAATTACATCTTCAAGGCAAGAAAGGTGATTTGTAAGTTTCTCTTGCAATTCTCTGGATTCATGTTGTTGCTGCCATAAAGCAAGACCTTCTCCAATAACCTTCAAACCATTCTGCATCAGACTCATTCCTTCTCTTATTTGACCAGGAAGTTTTCTTTTCTTGTTCGGATGGTTTTCCTCATTAAACTCCCTGTTCTCCGATCCTGGATCCACTAAAATAATATTTGAGACCTTAAAAATTTCTTTTAGCACCAGGCCTTCCTTCAAAAGCAGCCCAAGTTGATCTGTACATGGTTTAAATGCAACAATAGCCACTTCCTTCTCGAGAAAGGTCTTCAGCTCAGACATAAACCTCTCTTCATTTGAATCACTCCCTGTCTCTATATCAAAAGAAAGAGCAGCATCTGGTGGTACGAATCTCCATAGTTGATTACAAGAAGTACGAGCTGCAAAATATCCAAATGCTGTGATTGCCGAATGAACAAGTGCCCAGTGTCGTTCCCTCAACAACATGTGATATAACTCCCATATGGCACAGCAGGTTGCACTTTCCTCACCTTCTGCAATTTGAATGTGACCAAGACCTGCCATGAAAGAAGCTAAATATGGTTTGCATTGATACAATTGACTATCAGATGCTGCAGATCCTTTGACAAACAAATTTTGAAGCTCAAGGATGACTTTGCTCATCTGATCGGATGCATATAGATGCTTGACATTAGAGACAATTCTTAAAGTCTGACTCAAAAGTGTAGAGCACAGGCTCTTTGTGAAACCATGCACAGCACTTCCATAGTGATGAATAACATCAACTGTGAACTTCAGGGTCTTTGCATTGACATCACTGGCATTGATATTGCTAGACAAATAAAAGAACAATAACAAGGTTAAAAACATTAATATTCTCCCTAAAGGAACTCTTAATTTACATTACAAATAGCATGAACATCATTAACTCAAAAGAACTTGACTACTTACAGACAGTGTAAAGCAGATGAAAGGGCATATACTGGTGCCTCGAGTCCATCTGAACTAAATGATCTTGAACCATCCAGCCATAGCTTTTCATCATTAGTCTCTATGACCCCAGAAAAGGATGCAATGATTCTCTCTTTTGCATTCTTTCTCAAGTTGTCTGACATCAGATTTAATGGAAACCCTTCCATGAGCAATGCAGTGCACATAACAGATGATAAGTTAGATTTATCATAGATGATGGAATTGTAAACACGGTCTATGACAGAACAAGAGGCACAATGAATAATCACACAAATTGATCTTGCCATCTTCCTCAGAGCACAACCAGGCATTAGTGATGGTTCTGAAGATGCTATAACCTTGAACAGTAAAGAAAATTTATCGACAATTTCGTTCACCATATCTATCTCGGCATGACGCACAATGAAGCACCAGAGTTCCACAATGATCTCCCAGCAAAGAAAGTGAGGATGAATAAGGTTCTCAAGTAGGAAAGACTCCATCTCCCTCCAAGCTAGGTCTGAAGATGCCAGGATCAAGAATGTTTTCAAAGCATGCAAGACAAAAGAAAACATGGACCACCACACTACTTTTGGCGTTGATCCAGAACCATATAGCATTGGAACATCCAAAGCAAGAACAGTTGAATAGATATACTCATCCATCAAAAAGTTCAGAAGACATCCAACTTTTCTGGAGATACCAATTCTTATATCTTCTTCAAGATTGGCAGAACTTCTCAAAAGATCAAGAAACAAGATAACCCTGCCAAGCACCAGGATTCTTGCTCTGGGCATAGTTTCACAGTTCAAACTAAAGATTTCATCCATTTCGGTTGTTGCACCAACAGTTTCCTCATTCTGTGAACTAATGTTGCTTTCATCAGTCAGCAACCAATCCAAGAGTTTGCATTTGGACTCACATTCAACATCAGGCAAATTAAGCAAGGTGTGCAGAAGAAGAAAAGAAGTTGGCTCCAGAAGCTCTACCAGTACTTCACTAGCAGCTTTCAGATGAGTTTCCTTGCTAAGTGAAATGCCAAAGCTTGAGATTATCAAGACACACATAGTTATCTTTTTATGTACTGTGAATGCTTCGCAAGGGTATTGAGATGAAATTCGGATGGCATTTATCAGATAGAATTTCACTGGAAGAAATACCTTTCTAGCTTCTGTTACACTAATGGTTGCCTTGAGAGGGGAAAGCCATTGCTCTGATGCACACCGCAAAGACTCAGTCACCAGTGAAATTAGGGTCAAGATAATATCGGAGATCTTCACCTTTGCAGCTAGAACCCCCTTACCAAGATGTAGCAAGCTAACAACACCTTTCCATGATGCATTTAGAATTGTCACCAGACTTCCACCACCAGTAGCTGCGATGGTGCCTATGTCCTGCAAACTTTCAATTGCACATGCTGTTATGTGCATGACATGATTCATATTATTGATCTTTTCACTATCTGTGGAGCCTTCAGTTTCCTGAATTCCCAAGTTGTATGAATCACAATTTACTGCTTCTGAATATGCTTTGCACAGTCTGACAGCAGCATCCACAACCACCTGTGCCACTTTCAGTACTTCTGAACCAACAGAAGGAATTCTCTGTTGAGAACAATAGAACATTTAGGTCAGTCCTGAGTCCTGACAGCAATGGGCTAATGGTGCCTGCATTTTCCACCACTATGTGTATTTACCTACTTATGCTTCCATATAAATTGAACAAGCATGTGCACTTACATAAATTGAAGAAAATAAAATCTACTTCAGTTTTATAGATCACCAAGTCACCAATGATGAAGTTCTCAGTTTTCTAATTTTGGTTTTGAAAGTTTCCTCCAAGTGATGACTGTTCTGTTCTTTCATTTTCCCTGTATTTCTATTTCACTACTATCACATTGATCAACCCAAATTCAATTTCCAATCATTTAGATAATTCATGAAACCAGGATTTGCATCCAACCAAATAAGTTGCTATAGTTTTTCTTTTCATTTACTAGATGAGTTTCCCAGTTTCCAAATTATGGTATTGGATTTTTCCTCCCCAGCTGATGACTATTCTGTTCTTTCAATTTCCCACTATTTCTTTATCAGTAGTAACACAATGATCTTCCCAAATTCAAATTCCAAACATTTAGATAATTCATGAAATCAGGATCTGCATCAACTAAGCAAGTTGCAACAGTTTTCCTTTTCATTTACTGGACATTTGCTATAAAATAAATCTCATTGATGAAATAGCCCATATAGCATTCAGATAAATTCTCTAATACCTTGAACTCTGAAAGTGAGGCCTTTGTAAGGTTTAATTGTTCAGAAAAGAACTTCTCAACAATAGGCATCACCACCTTCTCCCCCAGAATGGGTGAACTGATCAAGGCTGAAGAGCAAGCAACAGAGAAACCCAACAAATCCAAGACCAACTGCAAAAAAGGAAGACAAACACTGCATCAGCCAAACAAAGAAAAAGGGAAGATGGAAGAAACTAGGTAAGCACCATAATCATTGAGACACTATGGCACATTAAGAGAATCTGAAACTTATGTTAGTCACTGAGAGAAAAGTTTCAGAATCACAACTGGAGTTTGTAATCACTAACTAAACCAGTAATGTTTCAACAGTCGAGTCCCTCACACATGCATATCCACAATCAATTCATTCTACCCTTGACATCAATTTGTACTATGGATGTCAAAGATGCTTCTTTGACATTGGACCCCGAGTTCACCATGGAATCTAGACAGTTGTGCATCCATAAGAACAGCCATAACTTTTTCACCAGCATTGGATCCACTTGGCTTTGGAAAGCTGACTCAGAGATTACATTTCTCATGTTTTAATCTCCCACAAATTTAAAAAGAAAGAAAGCTCAGACCTTCATGAAATCATGTCACATGCAGAAATAGCATCTGAAGAGTGCATATGACAACTAATCTCCAACCCATAGCATCTTCATCAGACTGGGGAATCATCTAAGTTCTTAAGCAGCATTATACCTTGATGGGGTACAACTTTTCTTCCTTGGGGTTCAGCTCAGAATATATCTGAGAGATCCTAAACTTCTTGAAGTTGGTGGATGAGCAAAAACAGAGTTATGATATCCCTATATCATACCTAATGTCTAAACCACAACTTCCAAAAGATATCCAATGAACATGATTCCAGTTGCCACTGGAATCTTAAAACCTCAATCAAGGATCTCATATTCAAGCAGGTCCAATAATGAACTCCATGATCAGTTCTGAGATAAAGGAATTAAGTGTTCTGTTAAGCAAACAAATCAGATAAATGGAAGGGGAGGAAAGAGAAATGAGATCGACCTACTTGAAAGGAAGAAGAGAGAAGAGAACAGAAGAAATCCATTTCTACACGTCTACAATTCATAATTTGACTAATAAAAGGACTCCTAATCACTTTGATACTTTAATAAAGTAAATAAACTTAAAGCAGAATTCTGCCTAGCTATTAAGTATCCTAATCTGAATCAAACACTCAGTTTAGCAATCAATCCTGTGTCCTAACATTATCCTCATTTTAAGGACTTACAATTAGGCCCATTACATCACAACAACAACAACAACAACAAACCTTGTCCCAACTAAATGGGGTCGGCTACATGGACTCTTACCTTCCAAATTCCAATCAGGCTTTGTTTGAGGCCATGGTAGATACAAGGCCTAAGCTATGCACATCCTTTCTCACCACTTCTCTTAAGGTTATCTTAGGTCTTCCCCTAGCTCTTCTAATTCCTTCAATCTGAATTATATCACTTCTCCATAAAGGGGAATTTACAGGCCTCCTTTGAATGTGGTCATGCCACCTTAAATGACTTTCTCGTGTTTATCACTTATCGGAGCTACTCCCAGGCCAACTCTAATATGATCATTCATTATCTTATCCTTCTTAGATTTGTCTCTCATCCATCTTAGGATCCTCATTTCTGCTATACTTCATTAATCTATATGATTATTTTCAACAGTCCAACATTGCATCATACATCATAGTTGGTCAAATGACAGTCCTATAGAACTTTCCTTTAAGCTTTAAAGGAATACGTAGACCACACAAGACCCCCATTACATCAATAAACAAAAATAAGAAGCTAAATGTCCATAAGACCCAACCATGAGCCAAAATTAAATTTTTTAAGGTCGAATTGATCCAACTGGACAACGTTAACTACATCAGGTTTCCTTTACATCTTGTTACATATTATATTTATATGTACCAATTCATGGTCTGACCAACAGATAAGAAAATGAAACTCAATAAAATTATAAATCACCACCTTGACATTAAACCTGAAATTGGCAACACTTCTCACTTCAACCGAGGCATCCATCATTTTATCTCCATCAAACAATAACACAGTACTCCATGCAATTCTTAGCTGCCTTGTCAACTCTGTTACCCTCACATATTACTGCAAGTGTTTGCATCTGCTTTACACTCGGCTGCTGCCATATCATCTGCTCTACATACCGCTGCATCACCAACAAAACATCTGCACTGTACAGTCATCACAGATCCCCTTATTCCGTTGATCCAGAGTTGACAACAATGACAACACCACACAGTGGTGGCCAAAACATATCACCTGGTCTTCGACAACAATTGAACTACCTTGGATGCTTTTTGCCAGCAAATGGAGCTCTGTATAAGAGGATATGCAGCTTATAACAGATGCCTAAGAAAGAACATTCATAGATTCGTTCAATATCAAACCCCAAAGAAGCCACTTAAGCCTCATCAGAAAAAATGTTGCATGTGATGAGTTCAGCTTGTTATTCAGTTTTGCATATAAACACGTTAGAACTGTGGTTACTCATTCCTACCAAATTATAAACTGGCTAACTTATAAAATTCTAGTGGTAACAAAGAAGAGTTAAAGCATCAATGCTGGCACCCTAGACTCACAAGTGTGGAACTCTCTCCCTCCCGTTAATGCTTGCACCTCCCTTGACACCACCATTTGGCTTCCTACCTTCACCAAGCTCTTCACCACCTCCCCTGTCTGGAATCTCCTTAGAATCCCTCTACCCCTGCACCCTGGGCCCCCCTAGTTTGGTTTAAAGGTCGCATTCCCCATCATTCCCTTATCCTTTGGAGAGCCCTTAACGTAGCCCTACCTACCCAAGCCTCCTCATTAGCAGTTTTGACTCGGCAATTTTGATAGAGTGTAGAGCATATTGACTGGATTTGCATCAACTGATCCCAACATAGATCAGCTGATCCACCCAAGCTAATCCAGACATTTAGAAACTTGCAGTTAGTTTCCAATCATTCACTGTTAGAGGTGAAGAGTAAACTGAATTCTAAACATTGCAGTTGGTTGCTAATATTTTACTTCTTGAAGACACCCAAAAAAGACTGATTTTAATGACAATTTCTATGGTTTCCTTCCGCAAACCCGATTCAGTAAGCTAGTATCCCCCAAACAAGTACAAATAGACCCTTTACAAGAAATCCTACTGTAATAGTTAATAGTTGAAGTAAATAAGATAAAAGCACCATCAAAGAAAACCACAAGAACAAGGCAATATATCCAATGAGACATAGAGAATCAACTGTAAGAACGGAAAATTTGCAGCTAGCACTAATTGATACCAACCTGGAAAAAGAGATCAGTATGTTCTTCCTCTTGAGACTCTCCAATTGACATAAGTGTCATCTTTAGATGTTTCCCACACCATGTGCTGGCCTAATGAATGAAATCAGGATATCGTTTTTAATTTATTAATACATCTCCCTGAACTTGATAAGTTCCCAAAATGAACACTTAAGAGTGGGGAAACAAGTACCTTGGTTCCAAGAGCAAGAAGTTGTCCTAGACATCCAGAGTCATCAGATTTTAAGTATTTCGCAGCTACATGCAAAATAGTTTTGTTTAACATGCACTGGGATGCATCCAAGCAAGTAAAATCCTCCCAAAGTGTCTAGGACAGTGTTAAGATAAAAAGCATGGTATTTAGCAACCTTGAAAATAGAACAGTTTGTAAAAAAGCTTATACAAGCACTTAGCATTCCTGAACCTTGAAAATAGAACAGTTATTAAAAAAGCTTATACAAGCACTTAGCGTCCCTGAAAAATAAAGGTAAGCAATGATCAGATGGCTACATCCAGGAGATGTACAACCCCAAATCCTAAGATTGGAAGAGCCCTCATTATTGATGCATTAACTTAAAAGCAGCTTTCGGGCTTAAACCACGCCATAAGGGTAATACAAAACAGGCATAAAAGGGAAGTGAAATATCAGGCAATCCCAACATTTTACTACCATGTCCATTCACAAGTATGGTACAGACATGCATGAAAGAAACACGTAAGAGGGAAGTTTTTTGAATGATTTCTAGCTGAAAACGATTCTCATGTAAATGAAAATTCCTATTAAAATGCTTAAGCCTTTTAATATTTTTAAATCCTCTGAAGCTGCTAGTTGCAACATGATCCAATCATCAGTTAACATACTTCAACTTGAAGAGTAAGGATTCAAAGATATCCTACTTGTATATTTTCTTCAACATTTGAATGCTCCAAACTTTCTTTGAACTTCCTATCTACTAGTAAATACCATAGCTTACAGAAATATGTTTCTTCTTGAAACTTGAAAGCTCCATTATTGGTGAAGAAAATTTGAAAAAGCTATTTCTTTCCAAGTTGAAAATTTCAATGTGACAGTGGAATCGGATGGAATTAACACCATAAATTATCAATTCAACATATGCAAAGTACATCATTTAAGTAAAAGAGGCCACATGAATAATAAAAAATATCCAATATTCCCACATCTTTCGGTCACATTTATGGAGTAGCATCCTCTCCTCTTCATCATTGAGTGTTCACATGTATCATAGTCGACTTATTTTGGTATTTCATTAACAATGCTCCTTTATCAGTAGGAAAAGACAATTCTACTCCCAGATCAACTTACAAAAGAAAATCTTTTGAGAAGACAGTAGAGAAAACTTCTATTTATGTTGTAGTCATATATTTTCTAGTAGTATGAGGTATTCTTAGCGGGTCATCATGGTTTTTCTCCATGTTTTGAGAGTTCATGGAGATCCCATTATAAATATACTTCTAAAAGTTAAATGTCCAGAGAAAATGAGCAAGAAATTGGCCCAAGCTTTTAGTGAAACTGCCTGCTAGTATTAGGACAAACAAACACAACATCTCACAAAAATGAACAAATAGAATGACCTAAAATGTCAATAAACTGGATACTGAAAGAAAATCAGCAACATAAGACAAATCAGTCCTCTTAGAAAAGTCCAAATCCCGAAGTTGGCGGAGACGATGAATTCGATTTTCGACAACCTGTAAAAGACAAAAAGGTCAAGTTTTAAAAGCAGCATTATAAGATCCATTAGTTGACTGGAACAACAGCAACATCATTAGAATTCTTAAATATCCAAACTATAGAGAACATGACTGTTTAAAAGGAAAGGCTCAAATTATGAGCAACCACTATGAAATAAAGCCGTGAAAAGAAAAGAAAATCATATAAAAGTGACAAGAGAGAACTCATCATTCTGATAGAAAGAAACCCCTCCAGCTATATCTGAGGTGAACTACAGGAATCCAAATGCTTCCCATCAAAAAGAAGTTACAGCTCAGTGTTACAGCAAATAGATAACTTCACATAGGAACATCAGAGTGAGTGATTTACAACAGTATTATGATGCCAATCAGCCAATGACAGAAGTTAGGAAAATATGCAGAATCACAACAGTGTATTCTGAATACTCTGACTCTAGCAGTATTTTCGGGGCAGACATCATCTGAAATGGATAGTATTTTTCCTTCCCACTCTACTGCATTCTATTATCCTGAGTTTGGAGGTTGGAGAGTGTAATAGTAAGCAGCCTTGCACTACGATGCCTCTGCCTGACGATGTAGGCTTAGAAATTTCATTTATAAACTGATTGACTTTCTGGATTTTGCTTTTTAACTGGTATAAAGTTCTGACACCACAAGGTTTTTAATGCATATAAACAGAGTACTAGTAGTTCAAGGTTCATTTCTCTTCAGCCGAAGTGAGGAGGTGGCCTTCAATGGTGATACAATGAAATGACCACTAAAGGTACAGAGAATGCTTCAATATATTAACTTACTCCAGCTTCAAGGTTAAAGAATTATGTTCTCTTATTACAGCTCTAGCTTCAAGGAGTAAATACAACTGCCAAACATCTAGGTAACTCGAGATATAAGATTATCAATGCTCTGCCGTTCAAACTATTTATAGTTTGAAGCTTTCTTACTTTCAGAACACTATGACCCTTGCTAGTAACCACATGGTTCTGGGAGAAACAATCTCCTACCGGATAATAACTTCAGGGATAAAGTTGTGGGACATGGTGAGTATTTGAGCACAAGAAGAGGTTCAAGCTTTTGCATTCAATCAGATTAAATAGGCTCGTCCTGACTCGTGCAACATCAAATAAACAATTATCTTCGTTTAAGTATTCGAAATTTGACTAATAATATGATAATACAGCGAGTCTAGCCTACTACAAATTTCCCATCTATCATTCCCGGAACAAAATCAAAGGGAGCAGAAAGCAAATAATGAAGAAACTAAGCATCATTCCCCGGTTTCCTTGTACATCAAAAGCTAGTTCCATCGTTGTTAAATTTCAGATATAACCAGAAAATCAACCAAACAAACACACATCTGGTTCAATCAGTCCAGCATCTTCTGGTAATAGTAAAAGGAATAAGTCTAACAATCCGATTTCGAAAACAATTCCAGTCAATGACCTAAAAAAGGAGAAATGTAACACCGACTCTTCAAAAAGAAAGATCTTTCTATGGAGGATGAAAGATGGAGAGATTGAAGAAGAACTGAACGAACTGCATTGACGAATTAGGTGAAAAGAAGCTTACCTCTGAAGCTTTGATGGCGAGTATTAAGCTTTGGACGTCGTTATTCGTTCTTCCTCCGTCCATCTCCGCTTCGCTGAGTTACTGACCACTTCTCCCTCTTTCTCTCTCTCTCTCTCCTCTCTCCCTCTCTCCCTCTCTCCCTCTGTTTTCCCGCCTAGTGAAATGAATCCGTTCCGTTTTTGATTCGTTTAAATGAAAGGTTACCGGCACAAACAGTTCGTGGGACCGTGGGCATCCTCTTGGTTCACCCCTTCACCCAATCTCAAAGAGCGACCAAAACAACCCGAGGATGGAACTTTGTCCGGTTTATTTATGACAATAGATGGACCATCCATTTGTCTCAAAATAAATGACACATGTCTATCAATCACATCCCAAGGTTGATGTAATATTTAAAAGATAAAAAAAATTTAATATGAACCTTTAGTTGTGACTAAGAGTAGCAATTGCATTTTGAAATCTTTTAAACGTACTGAACCGTGCCGTCTAAAACCGCACGTTCAAAATTATGTACGGTATGGTACCGGTTTCAAATACTTATACCATCGGTATGTACCGAAACCGTACCGAATTGGTTTCCTACCAAATTAAGGGATATAAATGTAATTTTACAATTAAAACACTTTACCTCTACCATATCCCTAATTCCGTGTTTCAGTCTTTTGCTTTGTCCTTAATTCTTCTTCTTAGATTTACTTGTTTTGTCTCTATTAATTAGATTTACTTGCTTTGTCTTTGTTAACGTCAAATTTTATCGATTGTTTGATCGCAATTTCATTAGGATCTTAACGAACTAATAACAAAAGTGGCATGGGTTCATGCGTACTAAAATTGTACCACACTAAATACCATGTTTAAACCGTTTTCTTGCACCGATTTAATACCGAAACTGTACCTAACTGTTTTTGCAAATACTTAAACTGTACTGTACTGTACCATATAAATTCGGTATAGTATGGTTTTGGTTTTCAATATTTAAAGTTGGTACAGTACCGAAATCGTACTGATTGACACCCTTAAATGTTACTGATAGACATGCGTCCTTCATCCAGAGGAAAATGGATGGTCTATTTTTTTGTCATAAATGAACATGATAAATTTCCGTGTCGCAATTGGAAATAGATCTTTTGTTGGATTTTTGTTTTAAAATAAATAATAATATAATATAATATACTTTTTAGATAAGTTTCAAAACATTGAAACTCTATCTCCTTAGTTTTGTTTTAGGACTCTTGTTTATTCTTACCATATAGGACTCTTCTGGATGTATAGATTTCAATCAAAGGGTTTTGGCAATTCAACATATATATTAAGTAATTTAGATTACCATATGGGTTTAGTCCCACATCGGATGGTGCTGATGATTATATGATTTATATATACATATATAACTCTTAAGTGGGGTGTATGTCGGTAGAGAGTTGAGTGTGGATCACACGCATGCACTGAGGTAGACCGAGTTGGGCAAGATTGCAGTAGTGGTCCGTAGACCCTAGTCTAACCGAGCCATGGGGCACTATAATATTATATAAATAATATCAAGTTGTCTATGATGGGACGTGGGTCGTGGATCCAGAAAACCCGGTTTTGGGTTTTGCAGTAGGGAGGTGACTAATCATACAGTCACAACTCTCTGAAGGTGACCTTACGTACATATGTAGCTCTCTAAAGGTGACCTTACGTACATATGTAGCTCTCTAAAGGTGACCTTACGTACATATGTAGCTCTCTAAAGGTATCCATACGAGCTTATAAATAGAGGTGAAGCTTTGAACAAAGAACTTACTCTGATTTTGGGAAAAAACTGAAATTTGTATTCTAGAGTTAGAAAATTCCGTTTTGTTTTCTTCATTCCATGTGCTGTGTACTACCTTCGTATCTCCTTAGCAAGTAGACTCTCTTGGAGTGCAAGCCTTCAAATCTTAGGAGTTGTTTTATCTTGGAGGTGAGAACGTCAAGGTCAAACCCAGTTTGCATAAAAGGGGGCGTTCAAATACCTTAAGGAAAAGTACGATACGTACGCCTCAACTCACCCTGTTCGAGCTCGTGCTGGTTTTGTTTCTGCTTTTCCTACTTCATTCGGGTAAGTGGTTTTAACATAAAGTATATTATTTTGTATACTTTATATATTCGTTTCTCCTTGATTATGTTATTGGTCTGTCTATACTGTGCCTCTGGTCTTCTGGTTCTAACATCTTTTCCCCCAAGTGTTCGTGCCCCATGCTCCCACACTCCCATGAATGTGGGTCCCACACTTTATGTGAATGTGGGTCCCACACTTTATGTGAGTGTGGGAGCATGGGGCACAAGTAGGTTTGGGGTAGAGGATCTTGACTCGTGCAAAAGATTTTTCCATCAGGCGTTAGAGGTGAACAATGTACTCCCCTAAGAATTTTCAGCCACATAAAACTTCTCCTTTACTGTAGAACTGAATGATGATAATATAAAAAATAAAATAAAATAAAAAAAGAAAAAGAATAAGAAGAAGAAGAAGAAAGAAAGAAAAGAGTCAATAATCACATTTCACAATAATCAACAGCAATGAAAAGAGATTTGTCAACACAATTTCACATTTTCCCAATATTTATCGATAATATCTATTTGGGGATTCCTCTTTTTCCAACAAAATTGAAATGAAAACATTGCATTACTCTCCTTCATAGAGTCAATAATTGGCTACAAGGTTGGAAATCCAAATACTTGACTTCTCCTGGGGAAAACCGTCTTAATTCAATACACTCTAGTAGCACTACATTTTCACTATATGTCTTGCTTTTTCCTGCCACTTTCTACCATAGAAGATTTAGAAAAGAAAATGAGAGCTTTCTTTTGATCTAACGGAGAAAAGCAATAGGTACACACCGTTGACTGGCGTTCTATTTGCTCACCAAAATCTGTAGGTGGGCTGAACTTTTGGAATCTAAATGGTTTTAACTGTCTCGGAAGGCATGGGATTTACTTCGAAACCCACATTGGTTGTGGGGATGTTTGTTGCTAAAGAAGTATTGTCACAGTTATTCCTTCTTGGATGTCTCCCCTTCTAAATCAGATTCCTAGGGATGGAAATCATTTTTTGCTAGGACAATATTTGCTCAAAAAAGGGATCATGTGGCAACTAGGAGATGGTCAAGCAATCAATCCCTAGATAAACTGATGGATTCCTAATACAGCTTTAGACATTGGTTGTTATCCCTTCACCAACCTTGCCCCAACAAAGGTGAAACAATTCATCGATCCTTGCACTCATTCTTGGAACATAACTACATTGCAATAGTGGTAGCCGCACTAGACTTGGTCACCAAGATTCTCACAATTTCAATCCCCAAACATTACAATTAGACATGTTAATATGGCATGGGACAACTTATGGAAAATTCTCAATCAAATCTGCATACAGACTAGTCATTCACTCTCCATCTAACCTAGAAGTTCAGATGACTATCTGGAACAAACTCTGGAAACTGCCGCTACTTCCAAGAGCTTCCCATTTTCTATGGAAAGTACTACATAACAAGCTTCCAACTGCTTCATTGTTAATCCAGTGAGGATGCTCAGTTTCTCCCCTATGTCTTCATTGTGGAGAGAAAAATACAACACCAGATCATATCTTTATCCAATGCCTGTTCACAAAAGCAATTTGGCAAACATTACAATCCCCCATTATGGTCATAGATGGAAATCTAGTGGACAAAGTAACACAAGTGGTCAATCAATGGCATGAAGGAACAACAACAAAGTTCACACTCACAATATTAACCACTCTCTAGTTATTTTGGAAAGCCTACACCAAATTGATAGATTTAAATGAACATCCCTCTATTGCACAAACAAACTTCCAAATCTGGAAAGGACTTCACTTCTATTGCCAGCAAGCTAAGAAAGATCTGCCTCCAAGATGCGACAAACTCATTAAATGGGAGGCTCCTATTCTTTCCCAAATAAAATTTAATGTGGATGGGTCCCCCTTCCAAGATCAAAGAGTAGCAGGATATGGAGGTATAGCACGAGATTACTGAGGGCATATACTCTTCTGTTTTGGTTGTGGAGTCGAAGCTTAGGACATTTTGAAGGTTGAAGCCTTAGCCATTTGACAAGCATTAATCTGGGCTATTGACTTCAAATTGACCAAGATTAAGGTAGAATCAGAAATTCAAGCTATCATATGCATCCTACAGAATCACATCTTTGATGCACCTTTGAAGGTCTATCCAATCATCGCAGACATCCTTCACCTCAAGGCGTCTTTGGAGACTATCTTGTTTAGAACACGTTCTACGCGAAGCTAACATGGTGGCCAATTCCTTAGCTTAGGAGAGTGCTCTCACTCAAGAAGCATTTTTAACTATAAACACCCCTCTCTTATTTAATGGCTTTTACTTTTTGATATGTTAGGCTTAAGTTGTAATAGAGGTTTTTCCTTTCAATAAAGTATTTTACTTTTTTCCTACCAAAAAAAAAGAAAGAAAGAAATATAGAAAGAATGATGAAGTTTTGTTTTCATCCAATCACCCCTAGATTACCCCAATGCGAAAAGGTTAGGGTTTAGAGGTTGCTAGACAAGAAAGATGTCCTTTGTACATTCAGGATTCAACAAATAAAGCTTCTACATCCTCAACCTTCATTTGACTATATCCCATGCCTGCACACTACTTGACCTGACAAAGACAAACCTAACACAATGTGGACCCTACACTCATGTGAGTGTGGGAGTATGGGTGCATAGTCAAGGTCAAGTGGGTCGTGCTTCAGTGCTGCGCATTCAATGCACAACATTGAGCTACGTATGGTCAAGATTCAAAGTGGTGGTGGAGATTCGATCTCAACCACCGATTTTACCTCTCTTTTTTTTTGTTACAATCGGTGTAGTTAAAAAGTAGTTAAAAAAAAATGAATGGTTGAGATTCACAACTTTTGATCATCACCATTCGCAGCTTAGTGTTGCGCATTAATTATGTAGTATTGAACCCAAATGCTAGTTAAGTTGGGAACAAGAAATCTTAATCTACAAATAAAATAACATGCATGTTCCCTAGCAAAATTAAATTTGAGAAAATAACGATCTAGGTCTGCTTTCACAAGGTGTATTTTCTTTACTTTTACAGATCTATGTTGCCAGGGTCTCGAAGAGCTTGTGATCTACCATTAGGTACCCAACCGAAAAGAAGGAACCTTAAATTTTATCCATATTTAATAATTTTAGAGTTTACATTTAATGAATGGTTATTCTTTGGTGGAAGGGCTAAATGATTTGGAGTTCATCATACCATCACATAGAATTATGACTATAGAAGTTCTTTACACTTTCGTTCTTATGTTTTTTTGGGTAAATCTATACGCTTTCGTTTAAGAGTTGGAATCGTTTACCCATCTCTCTTGACAGTTGACATCCTTCTTCTACATGTTTAGGATGGAGACCCATGTCTCTCCTCACATTCTTCTTCAACATGTAAAATAAACAAGAATCTATTAGGATTCCCCCAATATTTTTGTCTAATTGTGTGTGAATATGTGTGAAAGATAATTTTGTTAACAAAATAATCTTATTGGAGCTAAATTTCTGCAAATTCCTTTATTTTATAGAATCTACTTGATATCTGAGTTTCAAAATAGTATATGTAGTGGAGCATATTAGAATCCTATTAAGGGTAGAGAGTAGAATTTCATTACACTTTATTCTTAGAGAGGTCAATCTTGTTGCGGACTCTTTAGCAAAGAGGGCCCTATCCTTGGCGAGTAGGATGGTCTGGTCCATTTCTGATACTTGGCTGTTGGATTTATGTAATCTGGATGTTAGATTTGTAATCTGGATGTTGGGTGTTTTTCTCGCCCATTTCTCAATAGAATCAATTCTTACCAAAAGAACGAAAAAAAGATATATTGTATAAAAATAGAAAATCTATTCCCCCTTTCTCTCAAAAAGATCTTGGAGATTGTAATACTAACTCTCAAACTCTTCATTTATACAATAGTGATTTTTTTTTTTTTGTTTATCTTCATCTTTAGATTCCTATCTAATGATCAAGAGTGTAATCTTGGGCATGACGGATAAAAGAAAAAAAGGGAATTCCTCAATTTTTTTGTTTGATTTGTTAATTTTCTTATGTATGTATTACTGAAAAAAAAAAATAGATTTCCTCCTAAATATATAAGTTTGAGTGGGCAAAATCCTAGAGAGATACCTCTTATTTTGGTTTTCTTTGCAACCTATGATATATGGGTCTAAACTCTAAACCCTAAACCTTACATCTTAAAAGGAATCTTTTGTTAGGTAGAACTCATTCATTCCATGATAATGACGGGCAACATTCAATCCTTTTGACCAAGTCTCACCTACGTCGCTGGATCTCTTCATGTGATCTGATGAAAGTGAAAATACACAGTGCATGATTAGATTCAGTATATTCTATGGAGCTGACCCATCCGATTAAATCTGCATTAAAGCCGTTTTCTATGTATTACTGTTTTAATTGCTGAGATGAAATGCCGAGGACTCACTCGAAGAACAAATACAATATTCTTTCAAAATCTAAAAATCTCAATTAAGTCACTTTCAAGTCTCAATGAAGTATTTGTTAGTTCAGTGAATCGTGAGTCAACCCAGGTGAATTTCGAGTCCTCTCTATCCTGAGTCATTTCGGTAGACAAAGCTAGTTCATCCATTACCCATGCATGCAACAACTTTTGATGCTACAAGAAGTACCAGAAAAACAGAAACAAGAGCAATAATCCCTCGAAACTTTTAACTAACTGTCAAAGTTACAAAACCCAAGATAACTAAAGAAGAGGTGTCTTATGGTTGATAGAACGATCGACCTACAGTAAGGGGAACAAACAGAGCTTACAAACACTACTCGTGGAGAAAACAATAACGTATAGAATGGAATCAAGGAAGAAGACCACCAATGCCAACGCCGCCGCCGCCACCCCCACCCCCGCCGCCACCAGCGGCTCCACCACCAACACCTCCACCAAAGCCAGCACCACCACCTTTTCCACCTCCAACACCACCACCTACACCGCCACCCCCACCAGCACCACCCCCACCAGCTGCTCCACCACCAACACCTCCACCAAAGCCAGCACCACCACCTTTTCCACCTCCAACACCACCACCTACACCGCCACCAGCACCACCACCTACACCACCTCCACCACCAACGCCTCCACCAATGCCAGCACCACCACCTTTTCCACCTCCAACACCACCACCCCCACCAGCACCACCACCTACACCACCTCCACCAGCTGCTCCGCCACCAACACCTCCACCAACGCCAGCACCACAACCCTTTCCACCTCCAATACCACCACCTACACCGCCACCCCCACCAGCACCACCTCCAGCTCCACCACCCAAGCCACCTGCACCTCCTAACCCTCCAAGTCCGCCAACACCCCCGAGTCCACCAAGCCCACTTGCACCCCCGAGTCCGCCGAGCCCACTTGCACCCCCGAGTCCACCGAGTCCACTTGCACCCCCAAGTCCACCGAGTCCGCCAAGCCCACTTGCACCCCCGAGTCCACCGAGCCCACTTGCACCCCCGAGTCCACCGAGCCCACCTGCACCACCAAGTCCTCCAAGTCCGCCTCCGGCTCCTCCACCTGCACCCCCGCCAGCACCACCAAGTCCTCCCAGTCCACCTCCGGCTCCACCACCTGCACCACCACCAAGTCCTCCAAGTCCACCTCCGGCTCCACCACCTGCACCACCACCAAGTCCTCCAAGTCCACCGCCAGCTCCACCTCCGGCTCCACCACCAAGTCCTCCAAGTCCACCTCCAGCTCCACCACCTGCACCACCACCAAGTCCTCCAAGTCCACCTCCAGCTCCACCTCCGGCTCCACCACCTGCACCACCACCGAGTCCTCCGCCGGCTCCACCCCCTGCACCACCACCACCACCACCACCAATCGCACCTAGAGGTAAAACACCACCTACGCCAGCAAAACCACCAACGCCGGCAAACCCACCAACACCACCTCCCGCGATGATGTTCTTCTGGTTCTTCACACCAACGCTGCTTGGCACATTGCCACTGTTCTGGTTGTTTTCATCGATAGGTTTAAGAGCAGCTTTGCTAGGCGCATTTCTAGCACTAGTTTGAATCACAACCAGTGCAAGCACCAGCAGCAGCGTCCTCACTTTCCTACTTGTCATCTCTCTCCCTCTCTCTCACTGTCACACAAAAGCACACACACACACTCTCTCTCCCCTCTTTTCACGAAAGGCTTCTGAGATCCTATGTTGATGGTGTACTGTGCTGCTTTGCTGACATGCATGCCATTTTATAGACCAAGAATAGAAACTTTTGGCAGTTGGGGACAGTTCGGAGTATTAATGGAGACGTTAAATGCTCATCTCACCGAATTCTCGAGGTGTCCGTCTTTGAATTTTGCTACATATATGCATGCAGTCAAAGCCTATGTTCGTGAGCTTAGCTATCAGGGTTGGTTAATCTATCTTAATAGATTAGTTCATCAAGTCATTTAGAGTTCCAAACTTCTCTACGAAAGGACCCTCAACACTCGTTTCACGTGTTGTCTTGTTGAATGACCCATAATTTTTTTTGTAGGTCAAGAGACCAACATTAGCATTAATTGCCCATAATAATAAATGGGTTACAAAGATATCATTATCAACAAGACCAAGTAACATTACATTTGACAAATATATGTACGGTGTGAGCTACACTTCCCATGCTTTATTTTATATCTTTCCTCATGCAATAGGGATAAATAATTTGATCTCTTACAGCAGAAAATGATACAAGGGATAATTTAAGAAACAGGAACACACAAGGGAGAGGAGGGAGAGGTTGAGCTGAGTTGACATGGATCACTCTTTGTATTGAATGAGGTTGTTGATTATTCACAACATTAACTCACAGTGGAATGAGTTGGATCCCTGCTGGTTTGCATTACACTCTCGGCGTCTCTATGGTGCAGTGTCAGTGAAGGTGGAGAAACTTCGCAGAGAGAGAGAGAAAGAAGTTGGTAAGACGAGGCAGTAATCTTTACGTCCTTGAGAACAAAGTGAAAAACCTCTGGTGAATTTCATTAATGAGAATAGACAGAAGGCGTTAACTGTAAACGCAGCGTCAGGGCACCACCACAGTAATCAAAGAAAAGTAGAAACAGTTCCTGAGTCGTGATCACAGTAAATTCGAGGTCTGTACGGGAAGTCGGTGATATTAGTATTACCATGTGTGGACTACAGCATTGTACTTCGGTAGGTATAGTGTCAGGATTTGCTGACTATGTACCTTCCAAACGCGATCCAAGAAAGAAGACTAACAAACCCGTCACTCGTATTGCGGGTGTTTACCATGTAAAACAGTAAAACTACCTTTTACCAAAAAGGAAAACAAAAGTACAAGATGCTTATATTTTTCCCTTTCACATTCAACCCGAGTGGCGAGAATGAAAAATGGGAAGAAGATCTGAATTACCTATACGAGATCAGTAGATCTATAGTGTGGGTCCTACACTTATATGAGTATAAGTAAATGAGTGGAGGGTCAGGCTAGGGAGAGAAGATTTCCACTAAATGAATCATGTAAGCAAGAGTCGTGAGTCTGGATCCTCGTCAAATCATCCTTCCATATTCACATGAAATAGGAAGACCCACACTTATAGAATCAACCTGTATCTTGTAGAATAGTGTGATTGAGTATCAGAAGATGGTCTAATGGGCAAGCTAGATGGAGAGAATCTCGATTCTCCACTAGTCCCCCTCCCTGTTAGGTGAGCAATATGTACTCATCTAACGCATTTTCATCCCGCAATAACTATAGAGCTTATACAAGACCCATTAAAAGTCCCACTTAAAGAATTATTTTACCAATACTCTGACCTACATTACACTGTTACTATGTGGTGAAGAAATGTCAAAGAAAGCAGCATGTACTCTCCAAATGAATGGAAATAAAGATTCACTCACCAAATCCAATGATATGATGCCACTTCTAATGAACCATATTACATTATAAAGATAACACCCAATTGTGTTCCAAGTGTCATACCTGCATTTTTCCTGTACACAACCATAAAGAGTATTCAAAGAAGCTTCAGAAGAAAAGGCCAGTAGTCTTTGAAGCAACTTTTAGGAGAGTGAAAATGCTCAAATGGAGCTATTTGAGACATTGAAAACCTAAATCATAAGATTCTGGATTACAAGAGACCACCATTCATGTTTTACGTACTTCCTTGTAACGAGTACTCTTAGTTTACTCTGGGTTTGCACACACGTTACCCCCAACATGCATTCAAGATTTCAGTTTGAACATATTGATCAATAAAGATACCCGAGCAAATATTCATGGAGGAAACTGGTAAAGACTGACAGAAAATGAAAGGACATTCTTCTCGTGACAGCCATCTTACAACACTTCAACTCTTCAAGACATTCAAAGTTTGACTCAAGTTGAAGCAGCAGCTACTTGGATACAACATACTTCATGTATCAAAACGAATCAAGCTTAATCATCATCTTTCAATCAAAACCAAATGTTGTCATGGCCTAAGAATGTTTAAAACCTGCAAAAATAAAACATAACAGCTTATAAGTTTAGTTATGAAAAAATCTCTACCAGTCCACTAAACTATCTTAAATTTACTTACCTTATAAGGGAGTACAACAAAGCAAATCTTTGTCCCTTCTTCAGAAATAGAGAAAGGGGGACCAAGGAATAGGTGACAGTCTAGTCTATTTTCATCATTATCTCTGCATTTATGGTTTCGATTTCATGGGCAGCTTGAGCTTCAAACCAGTCAAAGAAAATGAGGTTGCCCAAAAGCCTTCTTCCCATTCTCAACTACATCCAACTTTTCACCAGAACAAATTCTTCACATTCATCAATGATAAAGTCTTTACCATAAAACCTCCGTGTTATTCCTCCATAACACCAGTTGCATGAATTGCACATCTAAGCAGATATTTATTGTTCCAAAAGTTATGGCCTACCACTCAAAAGTCTCAAGCAATAGCCACAATTGTGAAGGCCTCTCCTAAGTTGCTGATTATCCCTTCATTATTCTTAGCATGACAATTTTAGAGAAATGAACGTCAATATAGAAATTTACCCCCAAATTGGCAATGTAGATGACATTGCATGGATTCTTAGTGAAGTCAATTTTATGACTTGCAGACAGAAAAAAGAAAAATAATAAGTATCTTGGTCTCTCCATAGGACTCTACCCCACCATAGATGTTGATGGCACTTCAGTGGAGATGGGCTTGGTCTCATGGTTAGAAAGTACAATGTTGCAGTTGGATCACATGGTTGATGCCTAAATACTTGAATAAGGACCTATCCATTGAGAATCTTCTAAATGAAAAAAATGAAGCATCCATAGCTGAAGACCCATTCTGGGTAATCAGAGGAGGTGGAAGTACAAAATTGGGGTTACAGCCACAATATGATATTAACCTTGCTGTTCTCCTCAACTAGGGCACTGCTTTTAGCTTCAGTTGCTTTATTGAAAGCAAGGACGAGAAGTACCTAGCATTTGAAAGCAAGAACAAGAGGTACCCCTTCCTCCAACTCCTTGTTATTTACTGGGCTCTTCTTTTTATTTTATTTTATTTTATTCTGCCAAACCCCCCCCCCCAAAGAAAAATAAAATAATAAAATAATAAAATAAAATATAAAAAACCAAAAAGAAATTCCCCTCCTCTCCAAATGGTAAAAGTGGCTTGGGTTTTGTCACTGGGAGGGTATGTTTTAGCAGTCCCATTTAACCCCAATGCGAAGTCAAAATTCCCTATCCTGGTTTCAGCCATGGGAGCTGGACTTATCAAGCCTCTCATCATGAAACACTTCACTTAGAAAGCCAATGGAAGTGCCATAAGAGATTCCCAATCAGTGGGTTGGCAACACATATACCTCCCAGTGAAGACTGCAGTTCAACTTGGGCTTTGTCATGTTCTTGTTTTGAATGGAAACCTGTTGGGCCAGTGGGTAGAGCTCGTTGAGAGTGCAGGAAGGATGGGGTAGAAGGGGCAAGGCAGCGGCAAGGGGTTGAGATGGGAGGTGGGTTTGCCCAGTTTGAAAAATGAGGAAGCCCCCAAAACAGAGGACAAGGAATTGCAATTTTATTTATTTATTTTTGTATGTGTGTGTGTGTGTGTTTTTTTTTTTTTGGGGGGGGGGGGGGGGAAAGGGTGTTGTGTCGGAGAGGAAGATGTGAAAGTTTGAACAGGGGAATAAGAGAAAGTTTCCCATTAGTTTTGTAACGAAATGGGAACAAAAACTCCATCAGCTCGATCACAACAGACGTACACGATGTAACCAATAGTAGCTTGTACCTTTTCGGTGAAATTGTAGAAGAGCTCATTTTCCATGGCTTTATCAAGTTCCTGCTATCAGATAAATTTTTCTTCAGAACAGAGAATTGTCTTATTGCTTAGTGGAAGCCAAATGCAGGTTATTCTAGAAACAGAATCATTTCAGACAAACAGTGTGCACGAGTTATATGATTTGTTGCAGTACTTACATTTTCTGCACCTATGGATGAATCAATCTTCCAAATGGCTTTTTGAAGTTCTACATCCTTCAGAGCTTCACGAACTTCAGTTGAAAATGCTGCATGAGGAAAACATAGAGTTGGTTATAGGTGGAGCCAGAGAAGGATACATCAGATACAATCCAAGAACATAGATAATGCCCACTTAAACATGACATAGACAACCAATTATTTTTACTTTATAAATACAGATTGTTGACATTTTGGTCCATTATCTGAGAAGTAGGACCACAACTTTGGGGGGGGGGGGGATTTAGTTGTAAATGCAAGGGTTATGGTTTTTAGTTATTTTAATAAATCAGATAATAAAAAAATAATGCCTTAATAGGGAAAGAAGTATTGAGAATGATGCTCGTTATCTGAAGCCAAGTTTGTGTATCTTCCACAGATATCATCCATGATGGAATTTCTCTCAAAAGGTGGGAAAAAAGAACACAACAAGACAGCTCTATTGTCACCCTAAGACCCGGAAGGGTGTAGAAAACCTCAGTAAATGCAATGCAGCACAACTATTTCTTCCATTAAAACTTCAAAAGGGCAAACCCCTTCCACCCCCCACCCCCCCCCAAAAACAAAATAAATATAAATAAATAAAATAAAAGAGAAAAAGAAATCCCACCTCAAAAAGAGATGTAAATTAAGCGTTTGTTTTCTTGCAGCCCTTAAGAGAAAATTTTCTCGAATATTATGGAATGGATGAAAAAGCCTGCAACCAGACGCCTAAACTATAATATGAAGTGCCAGACATAGGTACAGTTCCAACTTGAAGGTCAACATAGAATATCCCCTAATGTATGGACCGTGGAAATGAGTTTCAAATCCACCAAAATATCAAACAAGTATCTTAAGTAACATTAAGTATCAACTGGTCAAAGAAAAGTTTGTCATATCAGTTAAAATGAAGTGAGGTTGGTTGCATATGGTGCAATAGAGTAACTAGGTTTGCTTGGGAATTTTGGAAACGTTGAAACTGCGAACAAAGATGCGGGGGTCCTTGTTGGAGTCGAGGCTCCACAGGAACAAATAGAACTCCTGCAATACACCAACATAGGCATATCTATGCACCAACTAAAAATTATAAGGAAATAATCCATGACTCAACTAAAACATGAATTGCAGTTGTCAAAGTATCATTTTAAAGCACCACTAAAGGCCTTGTCTAGGCAACTGCCTTGGTGTCTTGACACCTTGAAAACTGTGATCTCTCCGTTGGAGTCACCCTTGCATCCCAGCACCTTCCAATGCTTTTGGTCACCTTAAAAAAACACCACGATAACAATACAGAGTTGCAGTAGGATAGCTAACGGAAAAATGATTTTGCAAGGTTCATCCTTTTTCGATAAATGGAGGTGACAGATAAGATCAAGATGATGCTGATACCAATAAGGGCACAACCAAAAATGGAACCATATTCAAGTTAGGAAGCTGCACCTAAAGACTCTAGTCGTTCCTTCTGAAGCACAAGACTTGGCTCATCTACTTGGAATGACTTTTCTGGAAGCCTTATTGAACCAATATCAGATGACTTTTCTGGAAGCCCTTTTGAACCTGTGTTAGACAAATGGGAAACAGCAATCAGACTGAGTGGAAAGGAAGTAACTCTTGGAAAAAGACTCTACAGGGTTAAAAGATTAATATATAGAGGAAAACACGACTAATTGACTAACTATATATACATTTACATTTAGATAATAACATACTTAACTATCATTTCTGTTCATTGCACCACAACCTATGATCACGTAGATATCATAGCATTAAAAATAATCTGCATTTGTGCAAGCAGCACTTTTTCCCATATTAATTACTTACATCTGGATAAGAAAGAATATATGTATAATCTAGAAATTGACATGGATAATATTTAAGATTACAATTAGAGATAAATTAATAGAATTCTTACATGGTTCTGGCACAGGAGTTACCGGCTTCACACATGGAATTTCTGCACCATCAAATAAAAAGCAAGTTTAATTCATAGGTAACAAAAAGGACAGTATTCACAAAGCTATAAATACAAGAGTATTCAAATTGTTGAAGTAAACCAAATACTTATGAAAAAATTTGCACTTCGTAAATAGTTCCATTGATGACATTACAAAGCTGTTTTTCTAGTGCCTGGTTGTTTATTTATTAAATGATGGAACATATTAGGGGTCAAATATAACGCTTCCATGTGCCTTAAACTCCTTCCCCCCCCCCCCGGGCTTGATAACCTTGAAGGTAATAAATGTATTTTTTGACGTATAAATATCCAGCTAAATTAATTTAGGTTGTCAACCTAACTAAAACATGCTTTCTAAGACTATGCTACATTAAGGTATATGAAAATAATTAATCTTTTGGTATCATGTAACCATGCTAGTCGGCATCTGAAAGGCTAAACAAAGAAAGCTTAGTTGGTTAACATTCATACAGCTTTGGTTTTGCCTTAGACTCTGTTAGAACAAAGCAAAGGAGGAGGCTGAATGAAGAAAGAAAATAAAGGGTGGTCATGCCTGGCATCAAGGCTGCAGGTTCTAGTAGACCTGTAAATGGATAGTTGAAATCTGCCTCCAAATTTGCATTTCTATTTGTTTAAGGGTGTCTAGATCCGGAATTTTTCTTACCGGAAAATATCCATATCCATCCGATAAGCAACCAAATTCGGATTCCGATATCAAATCGGATAACATCTGGTTAAATATTTTCTGGTTACAGTAAATATTTTTTGTTAAAAGGAATATAGTATGTTTAAAGTTTAAATGGTATCTCACAAAGTGACATTTTGACCCTCACTAAAGTTGAACTGGTTATCCCTACTTAGTAGGTTAACTCACCCTAAACCCCATCAATTAACCATAGCCAAATGGCCAAACTATAGAAAAACTATTAGATTAAACACTTTTTTTCTCTAAGAAGGGTTGATAATCGGATCCGGAAACCGATAATTGGAAGTCATAAATTGACAATGACAATCAGCAATCGGATAGTTTACCAAATCGGATAATTATCGAATGTCTGATAAAGTTCCGGCCTCAAATTCCGATATCTTCTGTAAATTTCTGCCAGATATCGGATCAGATTCAGATAAGGCTTTGCTTATCGGGTTTGGATATGGAGAGTGATGTATCTGAGCTGAATCGAATCCGTTTATAGCTCTAGGTTCTGTGGTAGAGGATGGTACTAAAGCCCAAACGTCATAGGACTTCTAGATGGGCTGATCACTCACCAAGTTGAGACAGTAGAAAAAAAATTCGAGTTATTTATGTTTGAGTCACTCATTCTGGACTGAAACTCATGTTACATCACTAATGTGCCCAAAATTATGTTCAAGTCACAAGTGAAACTAAAACTGTTAAGCGCAATCAACTTTCATTGTTAAATGACCAATATACCCTCCTATGAAACTAAAAGAGACAAATGTACTAAAGTAACGTTGTTTTCTCATACCATACCCAACCCTTAGGTGGGTGAAGGGATTCCTACAACTTGCCAAAACTAATTAATTACCACCACCCCCCGCCGAAAAAAAAAGAAAGAAAAGAAAAACACACCAACATTTGAATACGTAAGGGAGCCAAAAGAAACCACATGTCTATTGCAGACTGATGTAGGGTTCTTGTTCGAGGATTCGGGCATGAATTGATTCTCCATGTTAGGGTTTTTCATCACAGATTAGGTTTTTCATCCACCAAAATAAAGGAATAGAAGAAAACACCACTGATCTCTCTCTCTCTTTGTATGTGTTGGCTTTTGCATTCGATCCAAGGGTTTAATGAGACTAAGGGAAGGGTCAAAGATGAATCAACTTCCGAACAAAAGGATTAAGCTCCAGTTTTCTTTGAGCTTGGAAGATGAGGGCGAGCCGGTACTTGCCTGAAGTGAATAGACACTTTTGTTCCTACTGCTGAGAACAGAAACCGTCTTTCTTTATTGGAAAACCCAGAAATAAGAAAAAGAGAGCACTCAGCCTAGAAAGCCTATAAGGCTACAACATGTTTGGCAACATTAAATTCATTACAGACAACGTCATACTCTGTGCTTAATTTTAACAAATTCTTGTGACATTACCTAAATCACAAAGTTTCTCAACCCAAAAAGAAAAAGAAAAAGAAAAAAAATCTGTTCCGAAAAGTTTCCCTTTGCCTGCTTGGGATTTTTGTTGATTAGTTGCGGTGGTTTAGAAAAGTTTCCTTGTAAATCAGAAAAAATAAGAAGGTGGTTTTATGGTGGGTTTTCCTCTTCTTTTTTTTTTTTTTTTTTTTTGGGGGGGGGGGGGTGGTGGTTTGGGTGATTTCTAGCAAGGTGAAGGAAGAAGATGGGTGAAGGGGGAATCCCATAACCCACCTACAAGAAGGGTTGAGATAGGTAAGGGTATTTTAGTCAAATTGAATTTATTAATCAGTTTGTAGGTATTTTGGTCTTGGGCGTTATTTTGGTCATTACATGGTTCAATGGGCAATTTCGTCCTATTAAATTCAAAATTTGAATTCTATAAACGGTCTTTAACTCCAACATAAATAACTCAAAAATTTTAACTCCCTAAGTGTGTCGGTGCATGCAAAGTTGGAATCCAAAATGACGGCAAATCACGAACCACCACACGTATGGAGGCTCTGCTTTGACACTTGGTCCTTGCCGAATCCCTTCCTTTGACCCCCCCCCTTTTTAATCTTATTATAGGGGTGGAAGCTCACTGCTCAAAGACAGATTCCTGTGAGCAAATTGGCTGGAAAAGATCATGCCAGGAAAGAAAAGAATAGGCATTTTTTTTCCTGAGCCTTTTTTTGGTAGTTGAGCTTATGAACTTCCCCGAGAATCTACCCTATCCACCTCACCCCTCCTTCCATCCCTTTCTATTGTTCAATGGGAGCGTAATATCCATTGCGCTAGGGTCTAAGGGATATAACCAAACTTCAGAAGGCAAGCACTACTATGAAAGGAAGTGAGACAAGATGGTAATAAGTCTATCATAAATCTAAACAACTTGAATAACTCAAATCTTTCTTTCTGGTGCCCTTTTCAACTTAGTGAGAATGATTTCATTATGTTTTCTCACTCCAAAAAGGATTAATTCCTTCATATAAATTGGCCATTAGCTCTAAGCATGAATATCTTTCTCATACAATAATGTAATGGCTGATGGCACAGGTTACTGTGATATCCAAGATTAGCCATGGATGTCTTCCTACCCTTTTACAAGGTGGAAACTACAAAAGCTTGGCACCAAGCTCTCCACTTAGATTGCTGCTCTTCATAAATCCAAGTTAGATCAATGTCTCTAACATGGGATTTCATGTAATAACTCCAACGATATCGTGTCAAATTTAGTGGGATAAAGTTGAACATGACAAATACTGTAGGGCTATGGAAGTTTGGATGATAAGGATGGGCTTTGGCGCAATGGTCGGTGACCGGTCCATAGTTGTAGCCTGAGGTCCCTCTAAGCTAAAAACTAAGGGGTTAAAGCTGTACAAGAAAATTGCCCCCCCCCCCAAAAAAAAAAAAAAAAAAAAAAAAAAAAAAAAAAAGAAGAAAGGGTTCTGCTTGTGCAGAACTCTTTGTCACTGGATTTTCCCTTATGGAAGTCTGGATGATATGATATAAGGCTAAAATTTTGAAAAGAAAGGTGTGGTAGTTGGTAGCTACATATGTTGATGTTCTTAGAGAAAAACCTCACAAAAGAAAATCACAAAGATTGGAAACATATGAAACAATACATGGCAATTTACTTTCTCTTGCTGTAAACCTAAATATTTATGTAACAAAGAGATATAAAGGGGATATACCTTTGTGCTTCTTGAAACAACCCAGAGAACAACTGCACAAACCAACACATTGACAATGAAAGTAATCAAAAACCAAGGCACCATTGCTCACCAAGAGAAAGACAAACAAAAAACTCCAAAGAGTTACAGAAACAAATTGCATCACTTAATCAAAGAGATGAAAGAGATGCAAAGTCAGATAGAGCTTCCTTACTAAGGAATAAGGCATGAGGGGCACTTGTACTTGGATTGTGCATCTTTGCACACTCCACACTGTCGAGGACCCATCAGTTTTCTCTGTTTCTTCTCTTCTCTCTTCTGTTTCTTATTTAAAACCAGTAAGGGTTACTCCTAAGTGATCCAAATCTCAACGGAACTGAAATGAACTTTAATCAGCAGTAGATAATGTCAGGAAATTAAATAGCAGAAGTGTGATAATGAAATTAGAGCTTAATGGAGACACAGAAGATGCAATTAAAATGAAAGCATATAAGCATCTGTGAGACAATGAACATACTGAATCCCCTTGCCACCCACAAAATCAGGCATCATGTGTTCATAACAAACCACAAAAGTTGCAGCCCAGCAAGAGAGGGAGTATACATTTTTCTACCCCTCCATCCCATGGTTTTAGAGTTTGACATCAATCCAGATCATATTAGTTATTTAGGGTATGCCGATAATACAGTAGGTATTAAACAGGCTTGACGGTAATGATACTTTTCAAAAATCCACAGCAATAAAACACATAGAGCAACAGTATACCCTGTGTTTAATACAGCTGACCTATGAGCAAAACTATAGGCATATATGACCAACATGTGCACCACCTAATGAAAACAATAGGACACAGACAATGATTTTACAGGAAGCTTCAAACTGACCTAAACACATGAACACAACAAAACCGAGAAATCAATTATCAAAATAATTCAACTTTTACACACAAAAAATAATCAATATTAAATATAAATAACTGGATGACACGACCAAGAACATCCAGAAACAGCTAGGGTTGTTTGGATATCAAGGCTTATAAATAATCATATTCCACAGCCTTGACATGCCTACTACAACTCATAGTTATGAAGCTAAGGGACTGAAATAATACATGTACGGATGTGTAATGGAAAATTTATAATTATTTGGATAATAAAGCAACAATACTTTTTCAAATTCTGAAGCCTAAAATTTTTGTGGCAATGATAGAGTATATGTTAACATGGTTGTTCTGTAAAAAACCAAAGACAAAAGACAGAAATATATTCACTCTGGAAGAAGATGTATACTAGGACTATGAATAGCAGCAAATACTGATGCCCCTAATATATATTTTGATTGGTTACCAAAATTGAAGTCATTCTTCATTTTGGAGTTTGAAGACAATTAGACACTTACAGAATAGGTTGGGAATTGCCAAATATCATGAAGAACCCAGAAATTCTCAGGTTTATTAAATCGCCCAAGGAGAACTTATTGAATAACCTCAACCCGAACCAAGAAAGCGCTGTGCAATACCACTTTCAAGTGTAGTTAACAGTAAGGATTTCAAATTACAGAAATAAAGAAGAAGAATCAGACAGTAAATAGTAAATGAAATAAATAGATCTATCCTTCCAAAGCAAAACAGAAAAGCAAGAAGCTAGAGACAGGTGAGGAAGATCAATCAGACAAACTGAAGCTCAGAAACAGATTATTCCCGGCGCAGGGCAGAAAGACCAAAAAATTATACGAATGAAATGCAAGACTATAAGAGTTGTACATGTTACAATTCCATTGAGTAGGATTAATATCAAATATTAGGGTCACTTGAGTCTTTCCGTTGGCTGCAAAGTTGACACAGGAAATTTTCAAGAAACGTCTCATCATTCCTCCATTCACTAAGAAGATGTCAGAAACACGTAGTAGGTACTACAGGAAATGAAATTCTAGTTGAAAATCAAAGAGAACTCATTATTTATGTTCCGGCTACCCTGAATCATTGGTTTTTCTAACCAATGGAATCGAATTGTCAGTCAGCACGAAAGAAACTCTGGTAGAATCTGTACTCACGGATCAAATTAAAGAAGAACAAAGTAACTTTACAGCATACTAGATACACTACAAGCCTTGAATTTCACATTTGATTCACTATGACGCCATCGACAACGCCCACCTTAACTAGTCCAGTAAATCTGAACTGACCTTCAATTAACTGCTCTGCTTCTCAGAATCCCATAAACCGGAGACACCGTGACGGAGAGGATGGAGAACGGAGAAGATGGACTGGGTCACCTGAGATGGGAAGAATGAAGAACAGGAATCACCTTGACAGTGACTAAAGAGGAATCCTTTTCATTACTGCGTTTCGTTTTCGTTTTGGGTTTTCGCTTTCGTTTTTTTTCCCTTCCCTTTTTATTTTCGAAATTCTTTTTCTTTTCTCTTTTATTTTCGAAATTCTTTTTCTTTTCTTTTTTAATTTGTAAAGATATTATTATTATTGAAAACGTTTTAACCGTTTAAACTGCGATTAATTCGAGTTTAATATTCACAGAGTTTCTTTTCCAACAAAACAATTAAAAAAAAAAAAGAGTATCTCATATCTAATAATTTTTTATTAAAATCCGATATTTAGCCCTAGCGCGCCTCGAATGCATCATCAGGGGGAACTTTTATATAATTATTATAAGTGAGCTTTGCCCTTAACTCGAGGGGATTCAAACTGTGACCTCCTAGGTAAAAGCATTTGTTTTTTTTTGTCAACTAAGCCATCCTTTGGAGTTAAGTCTAATAAACTTATATTTATTGAATCTCTCTTTGGTTTTATTTTTCAAGTAAAGTGAATTTTTGCCTGAATTCTACTTTAAGTGGAAAATGTTACAGATTGTCCACACTAGGTTTTCTGAAAAATTACAAGTTACCCTCGGATAAAATTTGACCCTTTAACCGGTAAGTTTTCAAAATTTAAATGTTGATAGACAAGAATACCCATCATCCATGTAAATGACCATAATGCTCCTCTCATTCATTGTGCTCCTCTCATTCATTGTACTCTGTCCCTCCCATCATCTCTCTCTTCTCTCTCTCTCTCTCTCTCTCTCTCTCTCTCCACTTGCAGCTACCATTGCAAACTAGCTCACTCACCACCACAGACCTCCTCCTCTCTGACTCCCATTAATTTGTCTAGATCATGCAAATCCACATTAATGATAGAGAATTTTGGAAGTCTCTCCTCTTCAGTCTACTAACATCTATATGTAAGGCAACTGAGCTAGTTGTGTACCTCCTTATGAGGGTGACTATATGAAATAAATATTAACATTGCTCCTTATTGCGAACTCATTTCTCCATCTACTCATAAAATTTTGCTTTCTTTATATTAATTAAGAGACTAGAACTTGAGAACACTAAAACTGTATAGGTTTCCAATTTTGGGTACATGGTGATAAATTTGTGGTCAGCAATGTCTTGGTATAAGATAGTGTGAGAGCCCAACACCTGAGTAGCTGTCGCTTGATTCTTAAAGTCCTCATTTCTCAACATACCAAAATGGGGGTAAAAGGATAAAAATAAATAGTTTTCTTGGGATGTCAAAGAGCATATTTGTCCCGTTTTAGTAATATGGCCAATATGACGTTGCTATATAATACTACCCTTCCACTTGTGGTACCTCATGGGTCAATCTTGAACTACCCTTCCCATTATTTTGGTGCATTCACCAGTAGCCTAAGCAAACTTGACCTTGGCAGAGGAGGATGGGAGATATTGATATTTGGTCAAGATGGGAGAAAAATTAGCAAGGCTTGGGTGAGGATAGCTCTAGTTCAAGGCGTTGACCTCAGCTCAACCTTTTCTAGCAAAGCCATGGGGTAGAAATTCTTAATTCATACCCCGCCTCAAGGATACCTCATATCAGCTTTGATTCTATTAATGTTCATTTGCGCTAAAGCCAATTGGTGCAAACTTGCTTCCTTAAATTTTGGGAATTCAAATTCAGCACATACACACGAAAAAAAAAAGAAAGTTCAGATTTACCTAAAGACTCCTTATGAATGCAGCCTCCATTGATAGTCGGGAACATTGATCAATTGAGCATAAGAAAAGCTAGTGTCAATTTTGTCGGTTGACGATCCAGTCACCCAAAACCTTTTTCATCTATATATATGTATATGTATACACAGGCACAGACACAAAATTCCTCAATAATAGTTAGTAGTTCTTTACAAAAATTTAAAAGCAAACTATGTACCATCTTCGTGGGAAGTAGTCATTTGGCAACCCTGCTAATGCATACATAGAATTTTGTGGAAGAGGATAATAATTTGGATATTAACTAATCGATGCTACATTATTTTTTATGGGGCTAGAGGCATTTCCTCGTCTCAATCGGTCACAACCCATTTATGTTACATGACACGGCTGGAAGGATATAAAGTTCAAACCCCAAGTGTGTCTTGTACCATCCATCACTCCACGAGTGTCTTAGTACAATACATTTAGACGATAATTTCCAATGTAGTAAGATTTTTGTAGGTGGTAGGCTAGACTTTTTCAAGCACACTCTGTGTAACTCAATCAGAGGCACGATCTACTATTTTGAGCCATGTCAATGGATTTTTGTTTTACTAATTTATACAATAAATGAATATTGAATTAGGTTGCATAATTTATGGATTTTTTTTAATAATTTGTTCCTTTTTTTATTTTTGGGGGGGGGGGGGGGGTTACTAGCCATCGTCTCTACTAAAAGAAATGAAAGGAAGTTTACTCTTTGGAAATAAAAGTAAAAAACTTAAAAAGACAACAAATGACATCAATAAATGTCTCACCAAACAATGAAACCGTAATGGAAAAATAAATGAAAAATGACTTCTTTTCGAGGCATTTACTTCCTTCTCATCAATTGTAGGAAGAGAAAAAGATTGGAAGGCAAAATAAGCTCTCCTCTTCTCTACTGATTTTGATAAATAACCCACGATTAAATTAGCCTGTTCATAACAGTGTGAAATGTACTACACTTGGCGTATAAAAAAAAGACTTCGAAGTGTGCACAAACTATGGAGGGTTCACCAAATGGTGCAGATGACTCGAGAGAATTGAAATGAAAACAATCGAAAGTGAATAACGGCATAGCAAGTGATGCAACATATAACATAGAACAAAGAAGTCTAGAAACTATTATAAACTAAAAACTATTATTCAAAAGTGCAATGTGCCTCAATAGATAACAATGATGCCTATTTATAGTTCAAAAAATAAAATAAAATAAAAAAGAGCCTAAAAATATTTGGGAAAAACAAAATGATGCAAATTAGGCATCCAAATCTAACTAGGAAATTAAAGTTCCTTGAAATCCCATTAAAAATAGAATTCGGTAGTCAAACGGGCACCAACCCGGCAAACCTAATCTGACATGCTATAGTTCTTGAAAAGCCGGTAATTTTGATAGGTTGTAGGTCTCGTAACTCTTCCCGGATGAAAAGCTATGCATGTTTTAAGGATTACCGTAAAACCACATCAACAAGACTACCTAAAATTCTTTTATCCCCATGGTGTTTGGCTATTACTCTCTACATGTTCCAAATACTTCTCTCTCTAAATAAAAAACTAACAATGGAAATATATCCCTTTCAGGTGAAAGTCTAAAACTATGATAGGGTAGAGACGGAAACCATTTATAAGGAGAAACGAAGAAAAAGAAAGAAAAAAGAAGGGTGTATTTTTAAAGCAGAAGTAGACTCAAAATAAAAATAAAAACAAAAATAAAAATAAAATCTCGTTTTGATGGCCCCATTCATTGGTTTTTAGGATTTTCAAAGGCTAATTTGAGATGGATATTCAAAGCGAATGGGTATGACTATAAAGGGGAAATGAATGATATATCCCTTTTAATTGCTTGGTAGAGATAAATATGGCCTAGATTCACCACTTGTTGAATTTTATATCAAAAAAAAAAAAATGCAGCTAATCCCGTACGTGCGATGTGTATGTCCATGTGTGTAGACCACAACTTTCTATATTACTTTTGAACACACTTCACCGACTGCCTAAAGAATAGAAGACCTATATTAAAGTAGAAAGGTCAAAACAATGCCAGTAGATTGTGTGGCTCTTACTCCAACATGGAGATCAACGAGACTGCAATGGAGAAATTTGGTTTTACGGTGTTTTCGATTCCACTGGGAGGTATGGGGTTTAATGATCCCTTCGCACACTTACATATTTGCCTCATCTATTTTGGGACAAGAATCATAAAGACTAATCATCATTAACCTGGATGACTGAAAAACTTACAGATATGTATACACAGCTTAAAAGCTAAAACAAAACCAAACTTACACCATCAAAATCTATCCCCTCTTTTCTCTAAGGGTTGAGAGGGGGGGGGGTTAGTGTAGGAAATGAGTCAATTTGCATTATAAGAAATAAGGGTTCTAATTGAACTTTGAAACTTAATAGAACCAATGCATGAAACAATTTATTTAGGATTCGGATTATTTGTTCCCATTGATCTTCATATTCTTTTTATTGTAGGTTTGTACGCCATGTACGTGAGCTAATCTTCCCAAAATAGTTCATTAGGCTTGCAATTTTGTTAATTATAACTGCAAATAAAAAAAAATAAAAAAAAAAAAGAATTAATTAGGGAGAACATTTAAGCTTCCAAATTTAGAGATACTCCAAGTAAGAAAAACAATAGACACATGACACATCAAAAAGCATTCAACTTCAAACAGCCTTCCATCTTCCTAGCAAGAAAAGGAGAATCACACCAACCAAATTAGTTCTATAAATGGGTGCACAGAGAAGAGTATGTTATTTCATTGATCAAGCAAAACACTAATAGGAAAGAAAGAGTGTGATTGAGTGTCAAAGAGCTTGCAAGTGTGGGCAGCTATGGCAAATTCCGGTGTCATGAAGGTTGTGTGCTTTGTTCTGGCTTGCATGGTTTTAGCAGCACCACATGTGGCAGATGCATTTACGTGCAGCCAAGTTGTATCGCGACTGCTTCTTGCGTCACCTACCTACTCAAAGGAGGCAAGGTGTCTTGGGCTTGTTGCGACTCTATAAAGGCACTCAAATCCACCGCTAGAACCACTCCTGACTGTCAAACAGCTTGTCGCTGTCTCAAGAGCACCTACATAGCCAATCAAGGCATCAACACAGCCTATGCTGCTGCGCTTCCTAGAAAATATGGCGTCCACCTTCCCTACAAGATCAGCCCTTCCATTGATTGCTCCAAGTATATTTTCTTCATCTAGATAACCCTATGAAGGCATTGACTGCTCCAAGTATATTTTCTTCATCCTATTTTCTTCCTTTGAGTGCTCCAAGTATATAGATCTAGTTCAAGGTGTTGACCTCTGCTTAGTCTTTTCTAGCAAAGCCATGGGGTGAAAATCTTAATTCATACCCCACCTCAAGGATACCTCATGTCAGCTTTGATTCTATTAATGTTCAAGTGTGCTAAAGCCAATTGGAGCAAACTTGCTTCCTTAAATTTTGAGAATTCAAATCAGCACATAGACTCAAAAAGAAAAGAAAGTCTAGATTTACCTAAAGACTCCTTATGAATGCTGGCCTCCACTAATAGTTGAGAACATTGATCAATTGAGCATAAGGAAGCTAGTGACAATCTTGTCAGTTGACAATCCGATCACCCAAAACCTTTTTCATCTATATATATGTATATGTATACATAGGCATAGACACAAAATTCCTCAACAATAGTTAGTAGTTCTTGACAAAATTTGAAAACTATACTTGATACCATCTTTGTGGAAAGTAGCGGTTTAGTAGGAACCCCGCTAATGCATACTTATAATTTTGTGGAAGAGGATAATAATTTGGATATTAACTAATCTATGCCACAATATTTTCTATGGGGCTAGAGGCTTTTCGTCATCTTGACCGGCCACGACCCATTTATGTTACATGACATAGCTCGCAGGATATAAAGTTCAAACCCCAAGTGTGTCTTGCACCATCCAACGCACCTTGAGTGTCTCAGTACAAAACATTTAGACAATAATTTCCAATGTAGTATGATTTTGGTAGGTGGTAGGCTAGACTTTTTCAAGCACACTTTGTGCATCTCAATCAGAGGCATGGTCTACTATTTTGGGCCTTACCGATTGATTTTCATTTTACTATTTTATACGATAAATGAATGTTGAATTAGGTTGTGTAATTTATGGATTCTTTTTTTTTTTTTTCTTTTTTATAATTTATTTATAAATAAATTATATTTTGTACCTTTTTGGGCGGTTACTAGGAATTGTCTCTACTAAAAGAACTGAAAGGAAGTTTACTCTTCGGAAATAAAAGTAAAAAACTTAAAGGACAACAAATGGCATCACAAAATTTCTCACCAAAAATTAGGAGTCAGGCTTGGTCTGCCAAACAATGAAAGCGTAATAGAAAAAATAAATGAAAAATTACTTCTTTTCGAAGCATTTACTTCATTCTCATTAGTTATTGGGAGAAAAAAAGATTGGAAGGCAAAATAAGCTCTCCTCTTTTCTACTGATTTTGATAAATAACACATGATTAAATTAGCCTTTTCATAACAATGTGAAATGTACTACACTTGGCATATAGAAAAAAGACTTGAAGTGTGCACAAGACTACGGAGGGTTCACCATTATGGTGTAGATGACACAAGAGAATTGAAATGGAAACAATCGAAAGTGAATAACGGCATAGCAAGTGATGAAACAATAGCATAGAACAAAGAAGTCTAGAAACTATTATAAACTAAAAACTATAATTCAAAAGTGCAATGTGCCTCAACGGATAACAATGATGCCTATTTATAGTTGAAAAAAAAACCTCAAAATATTTGGGAAAAACGAAATGATGCAAATTAGGCATCCAAATCTAACTAGGAAATTGAAAGTTCCTCGAAATCCCATTAAAAATGGAATTCGGCAGTCAAACGGGCACCAACCTAGCAAACCTGGGTCGGAACACTATAGTGCTTGAAAAGCCGGTAATTTTGATAGGTTGTGGGTCTCGTTACTCTTCCCGTATGAAAAGTTACACATGTCTTAAGGATGATCGTAAAACCGCGCCAGGAAGACTACCTAATATTCTTTTATCCCCATGGTGTTTAGCTCTTACTCTCAACATGTTCCAAATACCTCTCTCTAAATAAAAAAACTAACGAGGGAGATGTATCCCTTTCAGGTGAAAGTCTAAAATTGTGATAGGATAGAGACGGAAACAATTTATAAGGAGAAACGAAGAAAAAGAAAGAAAAAAGAAGGGTGTATTTTTAAGGCAGTAGTAGACTCGAAATAAAACTTAAAATAAAATCTCGTTTTGATGCCCCATTCATTGGTTTTTAGGATTTTCAAAGGCTAATTTGAGATGGATATTCAGAGTGAATGGGAATGAATAGAAAGGGGAAATGAATGATATATTCCTTTTAATTGCTTGGTGGAGATAAATATGGCCTAGATTCGTCACCTGTCGAATTTTATATCAAATTTATATGGCAGCTAATCCCATACATGCGATGTGTATGTCCATGTGTGTACACCAAAACTTTCTATATTAATTTTGATCACACTTCACTGACTGCCTAAAGAATATATGACCTATAGTAAAGTAGAAAGGTCAAAACAATGCCAGCAGATTGTGTGGCGCTTGCTCCAACATGGAGATAAACATGACGAATCCATATCCCCACCTCGTCGGGGTAGCACAGAGTGTTCCCCGACGGATTCCCGACCACACAAAACAGTGGGGCTCACGGATGAAATTAAATTTTTTTTTTTGTTTTTCCAAAAAGTGTTTTTCACCGTGGGCCCCACTATTTTGTGTGGTCGGGAACCCGTCGGGGAGCTGATCCGGACTCAAACGTGACTGCAGTGGAGAAATTTGGTTTTCTAGCATTTTCGAATCCACTTGGAGTTTTGGGGGTTTAATGGTCCCTTCACACATTTATATATGCCCCATTTATTCTAGGACAAGAATCTTAAGACTAATCATCATTAACCTGGATGACTGAAAAATTTACAGATATGTAGACATAGCTTGAAAACTAAAACAAAACCAAACTTACACCATCAAAATCTATCCCCTCTTTTCTCTAAGGGTTCAGGGGGGGGGGGGGGGGAGTTAGTGTAGGAAAATGAGTCAATTTGCATTATAAGAAATAAGGGTTCCGATTGAACTTAATGCATGAAACAATTTACTTAGGAATCAGATTATTTGTTCCCATGGATCTTCACATTCTTTTCATTGTAGGTTTGTACGCCATGTACATGAGCTAATCTTCCCAAAATAGTTCATTGGGCTTGCAATTTCGTTAATTATAACTGCAAATCAACCAAAAAGAATTAATTTGGGAGAACATTTAAGCTTCCAATTTTAGAGATACTCCAAGTAAGAAAAACAACAGACACATCAAAGAGCATTCAACCTCAAACAGCCTTCCGTCTTCCTAGCAAGAAAAGGAGACCCACACCAACCAAATTAGTTCTATAAATGTGCACACAGAGAAGAGTATGTCAGTTCATTGATCAAGCGAAACCCTAATAGGAAAGAAAGAGAGTGATTGAGCGTCAAAGAGCTTGCAAGTGTGGGCAGCTATGGCAAATTCTGGTGTCATGAAGGTTGTGTGCTTTGTTCTAGCCTGCATGGTTTTGGCAGCACCACGTGCGGCAGATGCGCTTACATGCGGCCAAGTTGTATCGCGACTAGTTTCTTGCGTCACCTACCTACTCAAAGGAGGCAAGGTGTCTTGGGTATGTTGCGACTCTATAAAGGCACTCAACTCCGCTGCTAGAACCACTCTTGATCGTCAAACAGCTTGTCGCTGTCTCAAGAACGCCTACAGAACCAATCCAGGCATCAACATAGCCTATGCGGCTGTGCTTCCTGGAAAATGTGGCATCCACCTTCCCTACAAGATCAGCCCTTCCATTGACTGCTCCAAGTATATTTTCTTCATCTAGAAAACCCTATGAATTTTCAAATCCTTTTTTTCTCCTATAAGTGATCTCAAACTCTTAGCCAAGAGAATTTGATGATGGCCTAACTATTCTTTTATGGCTAATAATTTGGCTTTCGTTATGCTTGCAGGGTGAGGTGAAGTGAGGGTGCTTGATGTTGAAGGAAACCAATAAATTTGTCTAGATCCTGCAAATCCACATTAATGATAGTTTGGAAGTCTCTCCTCATTAGTCTACTAACATCTATATGTAAGGCAACTGAGCTAATTGTGTACCTCCTTATGAGGGTGACTATACGAAATAAATATTAACATTCTTCCTTATTGCAAACTCATTTTCCTTTCTTTATATTAATACAGAGACTAGAACTTGATAATACTAAAACCGTACAAGTTTCGAATTTTGGGTACATGGTGATAAATTTGTGCTCAGCAATGTCTGGGTATAAGATAGTGTGAGAGCCCAACACCTGAGTAGCAATCACTTGATTCTTAAAGTCCTCATTTCTCAACATACCAAAACGAGGGTAAAAGAATAAAAATAAATGGTTTTCTTGGGATGTCAAAGAGCATATTTGTCCCGTTTTACTAATATGGCTGAGATGACGTTACCATATAATACTACCCTTCCACTTGTGGTACCTCATGGATTAATCTTGAACAACCCTTCCCACATTATTTTGGTGCATCCACCGGTAGCCTAAGCAAACCTAACCTTGGTGGAGGAGGATGGAAGATATTGATATTTGGTCGAGATGGGGGAAAAATTAGTGAGGCTTTGGTGAGGATAGCTCTAGTTCAAGGTGTTGACCTCAGCTTAGTCTTTTCTAGCAAAGCCAAGTAGAAATTCTTAATTCATACCCCGCCTCAAGGATACCTCATGTCAGCTTTGATTCTATTAATGTTCAAGTGGGCTAAAGCCAATTGGTGCGAACTTGCTCCCTTAAATTTTGGGAATTGAAATTCAGCACATACCCATGAAAAGAAAAGAAAGTCCAGATTTACCTAAAGACTCCTTTGAATGCTGGCCTCCATTGATAGTCAAGAACATTGATCAATTGAGCATAAAAAAACTAGTGACAATCTTGTCAGTTGACGATCCGGTCACCCAAAACCTTTGTCATCTATATATATGTATATGTATACACAGGCACAGACACAAAATTCCTCAATAATAGTTAGTAGTTCTTTACAAAAATTGAAAAGCAAACTAGATACCATCTTCGTGGGAAGTAGTCGTTTGGTAGGAACCCCCTTAATGCATACTTAGAATATTGTGGAAGAGGATAATAATTTTCATATTAACTAATCGATGCTACAATATTTTTGATGGGGCTAGAGGCTTTTCGTCGTCTCGACCGGTCATGACCCATTTATGTTACATGACACAGCTCAAAGGATATAAAGTTCAAACCCCAAGTGTGTCTTGCTCCATCCAATGCACCACGAGTGTCTCAGTACAATAAATTTAGACGATAATTTCCAATGTAGTGAGAATTTGGTAGGTGGTAGGCTAGACTTTTTCAAGCACACTCTGTGTATCTCAATCAAAGGCATGGTCTACTATTTTGAGCCTTGCCGGTAGATTTTCATCTTACTATTTTATATGATAAATGAATGCTGAATTAGATTGAATAATTTATGGATTGACTTTTTTATTTTTTTTATTTTAATAATTTGGTTAAATATAAATTGTATTTTGTTTCTTTTGGGGGGTTACTAGGCATCGTCTCTGTTAAAAGAAATGAAAGGAAGTTTACTTTTCAAAAATAAAATAAAAAAATTAAAGGACAACAAATGGCATCACAAATTTCTCACCAAAAATTAGGAGTCAGGCTTGGTTTGCCAAACAATGAAAGCGTAATAGAAAAAATAAATGAAAAATTACTTCTTTTCGAAGCATTTACTTCCTTTCATCAGTTATAGGGAGAGAAAAAGATTGGAAGGCAAAATAAGCTCTCCTCTTTTCTACTGATTTTGATAAATAACACACGATTAAATTAGCCTGTTCATAATAGTGTGAAATGTACTTACACTTGGCATATAGAAAAAATACTTCGAAGTGTGCACAGAGTACGGAGGGTTCATGTGAAATCCCCCGGATTTCTACCCCTTTAACCCGTGGTTTCAAAATCGAGAACCTGAGCCTTGATTCGGCGACAATCATGGACCATTCATTTCGAGCCCGAAGGATTGGAAATTAAACCAATGTTGGTAGATGACCCTTATAATGACTCAAAAACTCTCCTAGAGTTTAAGTGAAGAGAGAAGATTAATCCCGATGGTGTAAAAAGGGTGATCTTAAAATGTTCATAGGTCAACGATGGAGAATCCGATTGACGCGAATAAGGTATCAAATCGAAAATCATCCAAAGACCTTTTCAACGAGCCAAAAATCATCAAAATAGGAGTTTGTTTGGGGGTCCAACCATGGACCAAAAGTTTGGGCCGTTTGGGTGAACCAACCCCCACCCCATTTTCTATTTAGGGGCAAAATTGGAATTTTGGATTTTTAAACCCTATTTATGTTTTATCTCATCCGTAAATGCATTTTTGGAGGCTAGAAAGAGGCAGAGGCTTTGGAGAAAAGGAGAAACGAAAGAGAGGAGTGATTTCCATCCTTCCGAAGGTTTTATGATCCAAATCTTCGCAAAATCACTAGAAAATGTTAGTTTTCTTTAATCTTAGTTGGTGAGAGTTTATCTTCTCTTCTTTTGTAGAGATTTTTTGAAGGGGAAGGTTGTTAGGTATCTTAGATGCTTTCCTTTCTTGTATTAATGTCCCTTCCTAGTTTGTGGGAGTAATTTCTCTTCTCTTCTTTTGAGGGATTTATGAAAGGGAATAATGATAAGTATCCTAGATGCTTATCTTTTGTTATATTAATGTTTCACTTGAGTATGGGAGTAATGGTAAGATCCTATGCTAAGGTTGATGCATTTTGACTCTCTAGGTCACCCACGGGTGATTTATGTGAGTCAAATTCGGGGCTTTTTGAGATGGGTCAAATTTAATCAAATTGAAGGTACCCGTAGGATCCTTTTGTTGCCAATTAGACTTTCCCAAAGTTTTGTTCCGTTATAGACTTCGAATTGGTGGCAAATTAGTGATCATTCACTAGTGACCCTTTTTAACCTAGTTTTCAGATTTGGGTTTTCGTGGGAAGATTTTAGGATATCCTTTGAAACCTAAATTGGCTCTAATTTGTGATAATTATTTCTTTTGCATAAATAGATTAATATATCTTTAATCACTAATTTGTGAGAAGGAATTACTGATCATTGGAGAAAAGAACAAAGTAAAAAGTGAGGAATATACTTAACCTTATCTTGCATGTTTAATTATGTTAATAAAATTTCATTATTAATATCTTAATTTGCTTTACTATTATCTTGTGATTATGTCTTCTATTTTTCAATATCTTGAATGATATGAGAGTGTATGAGATGGATGAGATTGAATGGATTGAGTTTTTCTTGTTGAATCCTAAATTATTGATATAAAAATACATGGATGATATTGAATTAAATTTCTCATTCTATTTCATGTTGCAAACTAGGGTTGTAGGTTCACCCATTGCCCTAGTGACATTATGCGATTGCTTAGATTGTGATTGGGAATGGGGAATGCCCTTTTGGCATTTCTGCCATAGGATACCAAAGGAGGTGGGATGAGACGCATTCCTATGGTGCCCTTGGCTCTTTCTCGATTACCGATTGACATATATAGGGTATATATAGAAGTGTTTGGTTATGTGACCTCATGAGTACTACTGCCCTTTCGGCAGGGGTATTGAAGCCGGTTAACCCGTGATGTTAGTGGCTAGGTCCTGTGTGCCAAACAGGCCCACTATCATCATAGAGAGGTAGGGTTGTATATAATAGATAAGGGCTCATGGGCGCTCAAGACCGGTGAAATGACCCGTGAGAGGACATGGAGATCATTATGTCTATTATATGTGGATGACCACTGGGTTAAGGAATGGGATCCAACAGATGCCTCCCGTTGAGGATTCCATTCATAGGTGGGAATGTATTGAACCAACAGAGCACTAGGCATGAGGGGAAGTATCCGGACCATATGTAGTACGAGACCGTATGATTTTGCATGGGCCTAGGATTATCCTTGACACGCGTAGATCTTATACCAATGGTGATGTGAGAGAGTGGTGACCTAATCCCCAACCATGGCTTGGCAGGACTGTACACAACAACCGCGGAAAACCCAACAGACGTGCTTGAGTGCCGTGAGGGAAAAGTGATGAGATTGCCCAAAGAAGACTGGTGTGTGACTTACTGCGTGTCTACCATAGAGACTTCATGATAGAGTTAGGAGCATAATCATTCATATATCATATCATTGTCATTAATTACATTATCGATATTCATGTTATATGTGTGGTGTGGAATCTTGTGAATGAATGTAGAATATGATGTTGAGTTGACCTCACTGAGTTCTTTTGAACTCATTCCTTTTATATGTCTTTTCTATTAGATTATACTGCAGATTATGAGGACTTCTTCCAAATGGAGGATTCGTTGCTAGTATATCTTCTTGAAGAAGTGACCGAAGAAGAAGTGGACGCACTTGGAGCTTAATGTCAGTGTGGATTCCATTAGAGAACTGGTTTAGTTTATTTTTCCGCTGCAAATAAAACTATCCTCTTTTCTTTTCAAAACTCTGATGTTATACATTTTATTTTGAAGTAATGGATGATTGTAACCATTATTTCGATTTTGATAATTTATTACCTGAACTTGATTTATTCTTGTCTATTTAATTATGCTATATCATGTTTTGTATAGATTTGTCACTGAACCTAGATCTTGCGGTGTATCACCCCCACGGGTATTCGGGTATGACTGGATCCTGCTGGGTGGGGTGTGACAGTTCACCATTATGGTGTAGTGACTCAAGAGAATTGAAATGGAAACAATCAAAACTAAATATCGGCATAGCAAGTCATGCAACAATAGCACAGAACAAAGATCTAGAAACTATTATTCAAAAGTGCAATGTGCCTCAACAGATAACAATGAAGCCTATTTATAGTTTAAAAAAAAGCCTAAAAATATTTGGGAAAAACGAAATGATGCAAATTAGGAATCCAAATCTAACTAGGAAACTGAAAGTTCCTCAAAATCCCATTAACAATGGAATTTGACAGTCAAACGGGCACCAACCCGGCAAACCTGGGTTGTCACACTATGGTGCTTGAAAAGCTGGTAGTTTTGATAGGTTGTGGGTCTCGTAACTCTTCCCGGATGAAAAGTTGCGCATGTTTTAAGGATTACCGTAAAACCGCATCAGCAAGACCACTTAAAATTGTTTTAACCCCTTTGTGTTTAGATCTTACTCTATATGTGTTCCAAATATCTCTCTCTAAATAAAAAAAAACTAACAAAGGAGATGTATCCCTTTCAGGTGAAAGTCTAAAATTGTGATAGGATAGTGACGCAATCAATTTATAAGGAGAAATGAAGAAAAAGAAAGAAAAAAGAAGGGTGTATTTTTAAGGCAGAAGTAGACTCGAAATAAAAATAAAATCTCGTCTTGATGGCCCCATTCATTGGTTTTTAGGATTTTCAATGGATATTCCGAATGAATTGGTATGACTAGAAACGGGAAATGAATGATATATCCCTTTTAAGTGCTTGGTAGAGATAAATAGGGCCTAGATTTGTCACTTGTCGAATTTTATATCAAGTTAAATATGGCAGCTAATCCCGTACGTGCGATCTGTATGTCCATGCATGTACACCCAAACTTTCAACATTACTTTTGAACACACTTCACCGACTGCATAAAGAATATAAGACTATAGTAAAGTAGAAAGGTCAAAACAACGCTAGCAGATTGTGTGGCGCATGTTCCAACATGGAGATAAACGAGACTGTAGTGGAGAAATTTGGTTTTACGGTATTTTCAATTCCACTGGGAGGCATGGGGGTTTAATGGTCCCTTCGCACACTTATATATATGCCTCATCTATATGGGACAAGAATCATAAGACTAATAATCATTAACCTGGATGATTGAAAATCTTACAGATATGTATACACAGCTTAAAAGCTAAAACAAAACCAAACTTACACCATCAAAATCTATCCCCTCTTTTCTCTAAGGGTTGAGAGGGGGGGGGGGTTAGTGTAGGAAAATGAGTCAATTTGCATTATAAGAAATAAGGGGTCTGATTGAACTTTCAAACTTAATAGAACCAATGCATGAAACGATTTACTTAGGATTCAGATTATTTGTTCCCATGGATCTTCACATCTTTTTCATTGTAGGTTTGTATGCCATGTACGTGAGCTAATCTTCCCAAAATAGTTCGCTGGGCTTGCAATTTTGTTAATTATAACTGCAAATAAAATAATAAAAAAGAATTAATTAGGGAGAACATTTAAGCTTCCAATTTTAGAGATACTCCAAGTAAGAAAAACAACAGACACATAAAAAAGCATTCAACTTCAAATTGCCTTCCGTTTTCCTAGCAAGAAAAGGAGATCCACACCAACCAAATTAGTTCTATAAGTGTCTGCACAGAGAAGAGTATGTCATTTCATTGATCAAGCGAAACCCTAATAGGAAAGAAGGAGAGTGATTGAGCGTCAAAGAGCTTGCAAGTGTGGGCAGCTACAGCAAATTCCGGAGTCATGAAGGTTGTGTGCTTTGTTCTAGCTTGCATGATTTTGGCAGCACCACGTGCGGCAGATGCGCTTACATGCGGCCAAGTTGTATCGCGACTTGCTTCTTGTGTCACCTACCTACTCAAAGGAGGCAAGGTGTCTTGGGCTTGTTGCGACTCTGTGAAGGCACTCAATTCCGCTGCTAGAACCACTGCAGACCGTCAAACAGCTTGTCGCTGTCTCAAGAGCACCTTCCTGGAAAATGTGGCGTGCACCTTCCCTACAAGATCAGCCCTTCCATTGACTGCTCCAAGTATATTTTCTTCATCTAAATAACCCTATGAATTTTCAAATCCATTTTGTTCCTATAAGTGATCTCAAACTCTTAACCAAGAGAATTTGATGATGGCCTAGCTGTTCTTTTATGGCTAATAATTTGGCTTTCGTTATGCTTGCAGGGTGAGGTGAAATGAGGTTGCTTGATGCTGAAAGAAACCAACAAATTTGTCTAGATCCTGCAAATCCACATTAATGATAGAGAAGTTTGGAAGTCTCTCCTCTTCAGTCTACTAACATCTATATGTAAGGCAACTGAGCAAGTTGTGTACCTCCTTATGAGGGTGACTATATGAAATAAATATTAACATTGTTCCTTATTGCGAACTCACTTCTCCTTCTACTCATAAAATTTTGCTTTCTTTATATTAATAAAGAGACTAGAACTTGAGAACATTAAAACTGTACAGGTTTCCAATTTTGGGTACATGGTGATAAATTTGTGCTTAGCAACGTTTGGGTATAAGATAGTGTGAGAGCCCAACACCTGAGTAGCCATCGCTTGATTCTTAAAGTCCTCATTTCTCAACATACCAAAACAGGGGTAAAAGAATACAAATAAATAGTTTTCTTGGGATGTCAAATAGCATATTTGTCTCGTTATACAAATATGGCCAATATGACGTTGCCATATAATACTACCCTCCACTTGTGGTAACTCATGGATCAATCTTGAACAACCCTTCCCATTATTTTGGTGCATCCACCCATAGCCTATGCAAACCTGACCTCGGCGGAGGAGGATGGGAGATATAGATATTTTGTCAAGATGGGAGAGAAATTAGCGAGGCTTGGGTGAGGATAGCTCTAGTTCAAGGGATTGACCTCAGTTTAGTCTTTTGTAGCAAAGTCATGGTGTAGAAATTCTTAATTCATACCTTTCCTCAAGGATACCTCATGTCAGCTTTGATTCTATTAATGTTCAAGTGCGCTAAAGCCAATTGGAGCGAACTTGGTTCCTTAAATTTCTAGAATTCAAATTCAGCGTCTATACACGGAAAGAAAAGAAGTCTAGATTTACCTAAAGACTCCATATGAATGCTGGCCTCCACTGATAGTTGAGAACATTGATCAATTGAGCATAAGAAAAGCTAGTGACACAAAATTCTTCAATAATAGTTAGTCGTTCTTGACAAAAATTGAAAAGTAAACTAGATACCATCTTCGTGGAAAGTAGTTGTTTGGTAGGAACCCCACTAATGCATACTTGAATTTTGTGGAAGAGGATAATAATTTTGATATTAACTAATCGATGCTACAATATTTTTGATGGGGCTAGAGGCTTTTCGTCGTCTCAACCGGTCACGACCCATTTATGTTACATTACACAGCTCGAAGGATATAAAGTTCAAACCCCAAGTGTGTCTTGCACCATCCAACGCACCACGAGTGTCTCAGTACAATACATTTAGATGATAATTTACAATGTAGTAAGATTTTGGTAGGTGGTAGGCTAGACTTTTCCAAGCACACTCTATGTATCTCAATCAGAGGCACGGTCTACTATTTTGAACCTTGCCGATAGATTTTCATCTTATTGTTTTATGTGATAAATGAATGCTAAATTAGGTTGCAAAATTTATGGATTGTTTTTTCTTTCTTTTTTTAATAATTTGTTTTAAAATAAATTGTATTTTGTTCCTTTTTTTTTTTGGGGGGGGGGTTACTAGGCATCGTCTCTACTAAAAGAAATGAAAGGAAGTTTACTCTTCAAAAATAAAAGTAAAAAACTTAAAGAACAACAAATGGCATCATAAAATTTCTCACCAAAAATTAGGAGTCACGCTTGGTCTGCCAAACAATGAAACCGTAATAGAAAAACTAAATGAAAAATTACTTCTTTTCGAAACATTTACTTCCTTCTCATCAATTATAGGGAGAGAAAAGATTGGAAGGAAAAATAAACTCTCCTCTTTTCTATTGATTTTGATAAATAACCCACCATTAAATTTGCCTGTTTATAACAGTGTGAAATGTATCATCCTTGGCGTATAGAAAAAAAGAATTCTAATTGTGCACATACTATGGAGGGTTCACCATTATGGTGTAGATGACTCGAGAGAATTGAAATGAAAATAATCGAAAGTGAATAACGGCATAGCAAGTGATGCAACATATAACGTAGAACAAAGATGTCTAGAAACTCATATAAACTAAAAATTATTATTCAAAAGTGGAATGTGCCTCACAAGATAACAATGATGCCTATTTATAGTTTATAAAAAATAAAAAAAAATAAAAATAAAAACTTAAAAAATATTTGGGAAAAACAAAATGATGCAAATTAGGAATCCAAATCTAACTAGGAAACTGAAAGTTACTCGAAATCCCATTAAAAATGGAATTCGACAGTCAAACGGGCACCAATCCGGCAAACCTGGGTCAGCACGCTATAGTGTTTGAAAAGCCAATAATTTTGAAAGGTTTTGGGTCTCGTAACTCTTCCCGAAAGAAAAGTTACACATGTTTTAAGGGATAACTGTAAAATTGCATCAACAAGACTACCTGAAATTCTTTTATCCCCTTGGTGTTTAGCCTACTCTCTACATTTTCCAAATACCTCTGGTGTTTAGCCTACTCTCTACATTTTCCAAATACCTCTCTCTCTCTCTAAATAAAAAAAATTAAAAAACTCTTTCAGGTGAAAGTCTAAAATTGTGATAGGATAGAGACGGAAACCATTTATAAGGAGAAACGAAGAAAAAGAAAGAAAAAAGAAGGGTGTATTTTTAAAGCAGAGGTAGACTTGAAATAAAAATAAAAATAAAATCTCATTTTAAGCAAGACACCAAGAACTTTTAAATTATTGTAATCAACAGGTTTACCTGACCATACCTCCTTTGGAGTTTTGCACTCAATCGTTGTGCAAGGAGACCTATTTACCAATCATGCTGATTTACTGATTGCTTCCGCCCAAAACTCCTTGCCTAATCTTGCATTTGACAACATGCACCTTGTCTTTTCTAACAAGGTTCTATTCATATGCTCTGCAACTCCATTCTACTGAGGTGTTTTCACAACTGTATGGTGTCTTGCAATTCCCTCTTTCCTGCAAAACTCATTGAAGTCTTCTTCACAAAATTTTAGGCCATTGTCTGTTCTCAATCTTTTAATTTGCTTCCCGGTGTGCTTCTCAATCAAAATCTTTCATTACTTGAAAGTAAAAGATAATTCATTTTTGTGCTTCAAGAAGTAGACCCAGACCTTCCTAGAATAGTCATCAATAAAGGTAAGTAAATACCTGGCACTAGCAGCAGCTCCTTTTGAAAATTACCTTGGATGACCCTCAAAATCTTAATGAATGTAGCTCAGAAATCCTTTGGTCCTGTGAATAGTAGTACTGAAACTAACTCTCTTATGATTTTCAAACTCACAATGCTCACATAACTCCATATTTCCTGTACTCTGACCGCACAAAAGACTCCTTTTGTTCAATGCAGTCATCCCTCTTTCAGTCATATGGCCTAGTCTTACATGTCATAATTTTGTAGTATCTGAATCAGAAACTGATGAAGTTGTTGCAATGCATCCAATGATTGTAGTTGTGAAATCCCCAAAGATCCTAACCCGAAAATCAATATTGTAGGTACAAGAACCCGAAGTGCAGGTAAAAGACAACTGTGGGTCACAGGTAGAGACCATTGGATTGGAATATGAACCAATGGAAGTAGATAGAGATGATGATGAGTTGGGAGTTCTATCAGAGTTTGGAAGGAGATCTGACTCGAACGTTGACAGGTTTAGTAGATGGATCAAGTGCTCATTGATGACACATGAGGAAGGTCCTAAAAATCAGGTAAAACTCTTTTAGAGTGTAGAGGAGCTAGGGCATAGCCATGGGCTTTTTGGGACTCGATTCTCCTTCTAGAACTAAGTTCCATGGGCTGGTCAATTAGCCTACTCACCCCAGGCAACCATCCTGGTTCTGAGAAAAAAGGGCAAAATTGAAATTTCTAAAATTGATCCGTAAGATTCACAGATAAGTTAGAGTGAATGGGGACTCACTCTAGAGTAAAGAGGATAGAAGAATTAGGTTGATACAATAACTAGGAGCCTTCAACTAGGTCTAGATAGTAGGAGAAAACAATCATAGAAGAGAATTAGAAAGAAGAAGATGAATACTAAACTTCAAGAAAGTAAATCGTTGTTTAGAAACTATTTCGAGTGACTTCCACATTGCCCTTCACCTTCATGTAGAGTTCTCTGGATAAGCTCGACATTCTCTCACGACTTTGGATCATAATGATATGTTTTAGTACGAACACACCTTAATTAGGGCTTAAAAAACTAAAATTCTAGAAAGCCTAGGGCTCTGGCCTAGCTCCTATTCTACTCTCCAAAAGGGTCTTACCTGATATTCGGGCCCTTCCACATATTTCATCAATGAACACTTGATCCATCGACCAAATTCGTTGACGTTCGAGTTAGTTTCCTTCCAAACTCTGATAGAACTCCCAACTCAGCATCATCTCCATCTACTTCCATTTGTTTGGATTCCAATCCAATTGCCTTCTACCCGTACTTCGACTTTTTGGACCTATAGTATGGATTTTTAGGTTAAGATCTTAGGGGATTTCACAATGGTCATGTTCCACAACTGCTTATCTTTACGATCCAAAACCTCAACTAGTTCTTCTTCATAGGAGAGGTCCACACCTAAACGTTCAGGTTCTTGCTATAGAAGATGTATTGTCATAGCATCAACACATGGAACACGTTATGCACACCCGCCAATCATGAGCCGCCAATTTTTGAGGCCCTATTTAAGGTGTTTTCATTCTAAAACGTGTCATTATGATCCATACTCATCAGAGAGTACTTCGCAAAGGTAAAAGGCAATGTGGAGATCTTTTGAAATGCTTTCCGTGCAGCGATTAATTTTCTCAAAGGTTAGTACTCATCTCCTTTCTTCTAACTTTCTTCCACCGTTGATTCTTCCTACTAATTAGACCTAGTAAAAGGCTTCTAGTTATTGTATCAACCTAGTTCATCTCTTCTCTTTGCCCTAGAGTGAATCCCCATTCACTTTGGATCATCCGTGATTCTTTAGGATTGATTTTGAAAAATACGTAACTTAGGATTTGCTAGGTTTTTGTTTATCTTGCGTTGTTGTATCCCTAAATCATGATAGATCATGTTCTATTACTATTTTATAATCTTTTATGCGTTTTTGGAGTAGTTTAGAACCCAATCTGGAAGCCTACTGTCCATCTGAGTTGACTCTGTTAGTAGTCGAAGATTGGTTGTCTGACTTGGTTGCCCCAAGTGACAAGCCCAAGCAACCAAGTACCCCTAGTCAGCTGCCTTGGTCCCCCCAGGCAACCCGCCCAACTAACCACTCCCTCTGTTTCAGGTTTTATTTCTCTTTTCGATATAGGACCTCTAGGGTTCTTTCTAACATTGAAGCATCATGTTATTAGAACTTTATGGGAAGCATGAAGCTACCCTCTAAGTGTCGTTCAAAGTTGCGAATCAATAGCAAGGTGAGGACATCTGTTTGAACATAACCATAGTTGCTCAATTTCTTATTTGATTTGAAACTTGCATATTGATATACATGTTATTGTTATAAGACTTAAAAATGATGATTATGTTCTGAAATTACATAATACAAGATGATTGTTTATGGGACATTGTTTTTTGATGCCCCCAGCACTTTTTACGGTTACTGTTTGCCATGACTAGGAGGTCTAGAAGAGTATGGTTAGGTACCCTGTCACATCATCACTCTATCGGTGGGGGTATTGATGTCGTGCGACCCATGCCAGACATCAGTTAGAGTTCTGATAATATCATCATGCATTCTAATTCTGATATTCTCCTTCCCAACTGTATTACAAGGAGAATTATTCTCCATCGATACAACTTCACTTCGAAAAGATTCGTAAGTAGAGAACCATTCACGGTTAAAGCACATATGGTGGAAACACCTAGAGTCAAGGATCTATTCTTTTGTGAACTGACTCTTTCATCAGACACCAATTACATCTTAGAATCACTTCCATCTTCAGCGACACTAGCTTTTGCAGAGGTTTCTTTCTTTGGTTTATTGGTACCACCACTTGCTTTTGGTTTGTTCTGAAAGCTTGTAGCATTCAAATTTGGTATGCCTCTTTTTCTTACAGTAACTATAGGTCAAGTTTTTGTTGACCTAGACTTCTTCTTGTCACTATCAGAATTCCTCTCAGTAGTTCTACCTATAACCGTCAAACCAACACCCTCAGATTTGGTTGATGTCAATTCATCATCAATTTTCTGTTTACTCAGAAGATTTGTATTGGCATCTGCAATTAAGATTGTCTCTAAAGTGCTTGTCTAATGGAGGCAATGAACATAACAATAATGAGGTTAAAACTTCATCATTAATTTTAACATCTATCTTTTGCAGATCAGTAGTGATAGAGTTAAAAGTCACAATATGAGATTTGAAAGAAGCACCTTCACCCATATGCAAAGTACATAATTATTGCTTTAACCTCAACTTGTTAGTCAGGGATTTCGTGACGTACAAACTTTCCAACACTTACCACAATTTTGCCGTTGTTTTCTCCGAGAGAACTTCTTGCAGAACTTTGTTCTATAGGTATAACTGATTTGCGGTGAGGGTCGATCATCCATATCATTCTAATTTTCTTCAGAAATAGCCTCAAGTTTCTTTGGTTTCCTAAGTATGGTCTTCTTCACTCCTTGCTGAGGAAGAACCGTTAACATCGGAACTTGCCATAAATTGAAATTGATGCTCCCATCAAATTTTTCAATATTGCATTTCGTTGATGTAAAAGCCATGGATGTATAGATTGAAAACAACTAAAAGCTCTGATACCAATTTGTTGAAACAAACACCATGAAATAACTAATCGAAAAATAAACAAAAATGAAAATACACAAAGATTTAATGTGGTTCACACACTGATATGGTATGCTACGTCCACGAGCAAAGAAGAAGAGTTTTCACTATGTAGAAGAAGAGCAAAAGGGGATCTCACAATCAATAGCCAAGAATGGCATTACAAGAACTCTCACCCAAAACCCTAATAAAAAAAATCCCAAATCTCTCAATAATGTGGTGGGTGAACATAAGATATATATGTATAGACTCTAATCGAGTAAATGGGTCAACCCATCGGATTGGGTCATACCATACCGCAAGGGCTCCGTCCCTGCACCCCCTCAACTGACCGAGATCAGTGGTGGGCTACAAGCAGGCCCAAGCCCTCCACTTCAACCACAAATCTCCACAAACGGGTCATTTGGGTCGCCCACCAAAATATGTTGGTGCAGGTCCATCTTCCAAATCGGGTACAAGAATTTGGATCAAAAGAGAACAACCATTGGTAGAAATATGTAGAAGTTATACTACTACTTAGTAAGGATAAAAGGATAATAACAACAAAACTATAAGAAAAAATTTTCCTCTCTGTATGTTTCTCTAAGCTCCACCTCACTCCAAATCTTCAATTCTATGATATTGTAGAGATGTTGATTGGCCTAAACAAAACAAACTGGGGTGAATTAGCCAAATTAAACTTACTTGAAACCAGAGTCAAAGATAGGGTTTAAAATCGAGAGAAGCCAAGAATTGATCTTTCACACAAAACACAACTAGTTTCTACTTGACATCTTTATCTTAAAAGTTTTTTCTAATCAATAAGCCAAGTACTGATATTTCACACATGCAAAAGAGAGTTAGACGGAAATTTTCAAAATTCCAGGAAGAGAATGGGTGGTAAATTTCAAAAAATTGGTGGTAAGTGCTAATATTTAACATATGGAAAGAGGATTGTAGGGAAAATTTCAAAAAATTGGAAAGGAAGAGAAGGAAATTTTAAAAAATTAAAAGAAAAAAAGGAGGGGGGGGGGGACATGGCTCCTTGGCCCCAATATAGCTTGGCCCATGCTTGAAACACCAAAACTAAGCCAAATAAGTTTAGTACTAGATCATGTTTTCAGTCAAGATTTTGTAAAATTGGAACCAAATCAAGCCACACAAAGCTGTGAATTATGAAGGAACTTAAAATCTTCGAACATTAAAACAGATACAATTCGATAGATACTTAAATCTGCTTCAAACTTATTAAATATGTATGTTTATTTTAATTGCTAAACATATTTACAAGGTAAAACTGAATCGATAATACATTTAATATTCTTTACTCAACTAGAATAAAGTCACCAAACATGCTTTTTATTTTATAATATAATACATCATGTCAATTAGTTGCCAAACGATTACTATTTGTAGCTCATTATGCTATTCTCACAAATTGCCCTCTTTTTTTTTTTTGGTCAAGGTTATTCTCATAATTGATGATTTATAAATGAGATAATTACTATTGCCCCGCTGTACTTTGATTTTATTACTACTCTATCCCTTGTACTTTTCAAAATTACTAATTTAACCTTTAACTTTGCCTACAATTACTATTGCCCCCCTACTGTGAAGTTCCATTAGTTTATTGATGATGTGGCATCTTTATATTTTCTTAAAAACCCCAAAATACCCTTATACTTATCTCTTCATTTATTTACCCTTTTGTCAAGTTACAATGGTATCCTTAATTAACTATGGAGAATATATATATAAAATTCATTTTATTCTCAAAAAAAAAAAAAAAAAAAAAAACCAACCAGGTAAAGAAAGAATGATTGAATAAAACTTAAATAGAAACCGAAAGAGGAAGAAAAATCGAATTCAACTCAAATTGGAAACTGAATATCACCTAATATTTTCAAAATAAATGAAGTTTAGGAAGGTGGGAAACCAATTGGATTTGAATTTTGCCCATTTCATTAATTCAAAATAAATGTTAGGGTAAAATTGACATTTAATTTGGTTTTTATAAATTGGATAGTATCGCCTTTTGATTTCTTAATTTTAATAAAGGGCAAATTAGACATTACATATTCAAACTTAACGGCTACTTAACACCGTTATAAGGAAGGGGGCAACAGAAATAAGATTTTATTAGAAAAAACAAGAACAGTAATTATCCCTTTATAAATAGTTTACAACCGCAAAACATAAACTATACGAAAGAGAGAACTAATGGGTCATCCATAATTTTCCTGTGTGGTCTTATCCATCATGTAGACACATACCTAAATGGAGCAAGAACGCCCAAGTTGCCCAGAGAAGTACGATGAGGACCAGAAGAAAGAGAAAAAAGGAAGTTCAAGAATAATGCAGGTCTGAGTAAATATGTCCTGAAACAAAAATATGGTGGAGGCACAGTTAATTTAGCTCGAATGAAACCTAAAAATTGGTTTATTTACACGCCATTCTTTGTTACCATACGTACACAAACTATACCCTAGAAGCCTAAAGCATCTGTCTCATCATCAAAAGGAAAGAATGAGTTATCCCATGAGAAGATTTCGCTATTCTTGAAGTCTTCTAACGAGGGACGTCGTTCTTTCATCTCCATGCATGTGTTGGTCGCTACTATGTTTTCCTTTTCCTGTTGACATGTTACATTGAGAAGTTGGGCCTTTGTAGTTGCTAACTCCATCTGAAGCTGGTTTATGTGTTTCTGTAAACTGCAAATTACACCTGCACATCCATAAACTGGGTCTCTAATCCTTGTTGTTGCCTCGTACACCATGCTTTGCACTGCATCTGCCCTCTGAGACTCTGGAGTTCCCTGCAATTACAAGTACAGTGGTGCACCCATGAACCCTAATAACCTTTTGAGGTGACAAAGACACCCAGAAGTAGATAGCTTACCTGCAAGAACTTGGAGACATTGCTAGCTCCAAAAACCCTGTGCACAGCCCAGAACTTGAAGGGTTGGGTAGGGGGGAAATATGGTGCAAGGATACATGTCGCGACACATCGCCGACGGAGGCCTTTGCAAGCGCCACAAGGTCTGATCACAAGAGGAGGAGATTCATCTTCACGTAATGGATCATGAGTGGCAAGGGATGATTGAGGTGAAGGTGATGATGAAGTAGAGATGGAAGAAAACAATGAAGATGAGGCCATCATAGTTTTCATAATGTCATGTGAGAACATAGCTTTGCAAGAGATGTTCAAATGATCAATAGTGAAAGAAGTTGTGGTGATAAGGAGGATGGGTGCTTGGGTGTTTGATTTATATAAGTGATTGATAGCATGTGGAGTTTAGGGTTACATAGCTATCAAATTTACCAAATGTCAATCTTATTAGAGACTCTGAATCAAAAATTTCAAAACCATGAAAGGACTTTTGGGACTGAAGACCTTGGGCTCCAATAGATTCTCTTTTTCTTTTTTTGTGTCGCGGTGCTAGCTAGCTGTGGTGCTAATTCTGGAATCTAAAATTCCTAACCCTCAAACTGGGAAGGCTGGTGCCTTAAGATCACCTGGGCTTCTGGGAACTACAGCTGCTAAATCTATGGTTCAAGGAATCTAGATTGAAGCAGTCGATTCTAAGTGGGAAATGTTTGAGTAATTAAAAGGAAATATGATGGGAGAGATCAATTTTCTTTTGGGGTAAGGTGGTGAGAATAATTAAGAGAGTTGCTTCTTTGACTACTTCTAAGGTGTTTGAAATTTGATTAGACATTAGCCTGTCACATTGCCAAATCCCCTTTCAGTACTTTGTTTCCTCACCAATTCCAGGGCACGTAATCAACTTAAATAACGTGGAAATTCAATGTTTTATAGTTTTCAAAAGATGTTGAACTTCCCCGCCTCTTAAAACTATTTTACCAAATCGTTAATGTAGGCCTTTCCAGAAATTAGTACTTAGACATGCTATGAGTTCATCATGCGTACCCAGGAAAAAAAAAGGTTCATCATGACGTCTCCAGAAATTAACACTTAAACATGCTATGAGTTCATCATGACGTCTCTCTATCTCTGATATAGTTACAGTAATATATCATTTCGGATGAGAGGGATAGAGATTGAAAACCCAGAAATCTAACCAAATGAAACAAGTTCAGTTGTGAATATGTAAAATTGTCAACTTAAATTTCAACAGCAAAGACTGACTGACTGACCAACTGGGTTATCTCTAATGCATGGGCTGGGAAGACCAGGGCACCACAGCTTCTTCTGAATTAGGCAAAAGCAACTATTGCTTGATTCATTAGGAATTTACCTAAGACTACTCGAGGGGAGCAGGTGTTTCAACCTTTCCACACAAAGGGAAAAGACATGCTATAGAGCCTAGTTAGATTAGATTAGATAGATCGGCAAAATATAAAGCACATGCCTATTATTTTAAAGTAGGTCAATCTTCATTTTGTTACGTGTAATCAAACCCAGGTTTTATCTTTCCTTGTGTTCCAGTTCGTTGCAATGTCCACAGGAAAATGGGATCAGGTACATGCACTAGCTGAGCTGTGCTTATCACAACAGTTATTGGATAAGGTGTTCATCCTCAGCTTTGGAATCGGCTGCTTGAGATTTGACCAGGGATGTCAATGGGCTCAGCTAATTACAACAGTAACTCGATAAGGTGTTCACCCTCAGCTTTGGAATCAGCTGCTTGAGATATGACCAGGGATGTCAATGGGCTGGGCTGGGTTAGGTTCACTCCAATTCAGTCTGGACCAAATTGATTCCTCATTGGTGTGGTCTGGACCAATTCAGTTATTGGTTCGACCAAAGCCAGCTTGGATCCAATTGATATTGATTGGGCTGGGCTGAGCTAGGCTAAGCTGGGTTGGCAATGTACGTAGGGAGTGATTTGTTCTTTTGTTCTTAAAAAACGAACCGGTCAAAAAAGTGGAGAATGATTTTTGCAACATATGTAAGACATGTTGCTTTCTCTAGGGAACGGAAACTCAATAAATTTAATAGTCGTTAGGGGGAAAGTCTCTCCATCCCATCTCCACCCACACCCCACCTTGAAAACCCATGTAAATATGGTTTTAATTTTAAACAAGAACAGGTCTACTCCGACAACCAACCTGCAATAGATCGCTGAGATCGCTCAACCTGACCTTGCGGGTAACCTCTCTTGTCTCTCCTCTGAAACGGCAGCGTCCCTCTTCAATTCTGAATTCCACCATCTTATCTCCTCTTTACTCCCAACCCTAGCATCAGTCTCTCTCATAAACCCTTTGCCTTCTCATCTAATACCCACCATGTCCCAAACAAATCTCACACAAATACCCACAAGCCCAAGCCCATATCCTTCACCACTCCACTCCCCACCTGTAAGCCCACCCTCACCTAATATACAATCTACCCATCCTAGCCCATATTCCCAAAGCCAAATAATGCTACCAACCCAAAATTACCCATCTCAAACTTTACCCACAACCCAGAATTTTTTATTTTCATATGCCACCCCGAACACTCAAGTCAATAATATTCAAACTTCCCACTGCAAAAATCAGACTTTGACCGTTGCTTCCTCTCTCTCAATCGAAGCTAGCCTTCAAACTTCTCTCTACTTTCAGGGTGAAAGTGATACTCAACATGAGATGGAAATGGCTAATGAGAGTACAAAAAAGAAGAAACGAAAAGGCACTCATGAATTAGACTCTCAGAGTGGTCAGGAGCAAGAGGAGGATGGTTATCCTTTTTTACAGCTTACCCCCATGGTGCATCGTGGAGACCAGCATTACAGATCACATTGATAATCATCTCTTGGAATTGCAGGGGTCTGGCGAACCCCCCTTCAATTCGAGCACTCACAAATCTCACCAAGAAGTGGCAATCAGACATTATGTTCTTGATGGAGACCAAGATCAGTGCAACTGAAATAGAAAAAGTAAGGAAAAAATTGGAATGGAATGCAGCATGACGGTGGATCCTTTAAGAATGGCAGGGGGTTGGCATTACTCTGGAATGGTGATGTTAAGATGGAAATTCTGGAATCAAATAGAAGAGTGATTGATTGTTTCATTACTTACAAGAAACAACAATCTTTTCTAACACTACTATATGGGGATCCCAAAAAACATAAACGAAAGAAAGTGTGGGAGGCATTGACCAAACTGAGTGAAGGAAGACAGGGGAATTGGTTGTGTGCAGGTGACTTTAATTCCTTTCTTTTTTGGCAAGAAAAAAATGGAGGTGCATGTATAGGAAGTAAAGATGTATGGCAATTTCAAGAAATGGTGAATGGATGTGGTTTCAAAAACTTGGGCTCACATGGTGCAGCCTATACTTGGAGTAACAAGACAATTGGTGCTGGTAACATACGAATCAAGTTGGGTAGAGCTTTGGGTAATTCTGAATGGCTTTGTAATTTTTTAGAAACTGTAGTACTTGTGGAGACTGCATTCTCTTCTGATCATGCCCCTTTGGTGATTGACTCGAATGGGAGACCTAGGAGAGCTCCTCACCCATTTAGATTTGAAGCTATGGGGCTGAAGAATCCAAACTGTGAAGCAGTAGTAAAGAAAGCACGGTTAAGAGATCCGAATACCCCACCTCCCTTATTATTATTTAAGAAGCTAGAGTGGTGTCAAGAAGACCTCAAATAATGGAATCAAAATTCTTTTGGCAATATTCATATTCAAATTGAAAATCTCAAGAAGGAGTTTTCTCAATTACAAGGTAATCGACAAGAAGCTTCTCAGCTCAAAGAGAATCAAGTGGCTAAGGAATTGGAAAAACTACTGGCTTGTGAGGAGACATTATGGAGACAAAAATCCAAGGTTGATTGGCTCCAAGATGGTGAGAAAAATACATCTTTCTTTCATGCAACGGTTGTGGCAAGAAGACGACATAACCGGGTCTTTAAAATAAAAAATGAAGATGGAGAATGGTGTTCTAATGAAGAGAATATTTATAGCCTATTTGAAATCTACTACCAAACTCTCTTCACTTCTGAAGAGGTAGAGGATAAGGATGTCACTTGTGTACTTCAAGGCATTCAACCAAAAGTTTTGGAGGAGCAAAACTCTATGTTACTTGTAGCCCCTACCATTGATGAAGTGAAAATTGCATTGTATGCTATGGGTCCCTTGAAAAGACCTGGAGTTGATGGTTTCCCTCCCCTATTTTTTTCCAAAGATTTTGGAATCTAACCCATGACAAATTATTCAAATTCATTTGTGATTTTTTTTCTCATCAGGTTTCCTCCCCGAGGGTACAATGACACCCTGGTATGCTTAATCCCAAAGAAGGATGCTCCTGAGCTTGTGGAGGCCTTTAGACCAATGAGCATGTGCAGTGTTGCAGTGAAGGTGGCTACCAAAGTGCTAGCATCCAGACTCCACCCCCTGTTATCTGATCTTGTCCCTTCAGCCCAGACGGTCTTTGTGAAAGACCAACTCATCTCCAGATAATATAATTATGGTACATGAAGATTTCCATTTCATTAGAAAAAAGAAGAAAGGCAAGAAGGCAATGTTGGCACTCAAATTGGACATGAAAAGAGCATATGATAGAGTTGAATGGAGGTATGTAGCGGTCATCCTTACTTACTTGGGGTTTAATATTAAATTTGTTGATTTAATATTAAATGTGTTATCCTCTGTGAGATAGTCTTTTTTAATCAATGGATCTGAGAGATTTATGGTAACTCCGAAAAGAGGTCTAAGGCAAGGAGACCCTTTATCACCAGCCCTTTTTGTATTATGTTCACAAGGCCTAACTCAGATGATCACACTTGGAGAAAGAAGAGGTGACATTAAAGGAATTTGCATCAAGGGAAAAACAGATCCACTTACACATTTGATGTTTGTAGATGACTGTGTACTTTTCTTTGAAGTAAACTTGAAGAGTGTTCATGCTTTGAAAGAAGGAGTCACTGCTTATTGCAAAGCTTCTGGCCAGCTGATAAACTACAACAAATCCAATGTATGCTTTAGCCCCAATACGTTGCAAAGAGTGAAGAGGTGGTTCTCAAAAATTCTGAAGGTATCCTATGGAGAAGGGCCAACCAAATATCTAGGTCTCCCAACAGATTTTGGGATATCTAAAGTGGCCTTATTTCACTCCCTTAGTGATAAAGCGGAGAGTCACTTCCAAGGATGGACACACAAGTTCTTGAATCAAACTAGCCGAGAAGTACTTTTAAAACCTGTGGCTCTTCCATCTTCTATCTATGCCACCTCTCACTTTAAAATCCCCAACTCCATCCATAATAAGGTGAAAGCCCGGGCTGCAAGATTCTTTTAGGGAGGCACAAACGAAAAATCAAAAATACATTGGATGTCTTGGAAAAGATTGTGCAAGGAAAAGGCCAAAGGGGTATTGGGTTTCAAAGATCCCTTAATGCAAAACAAAGCTATGCTAAGCAAGGTAGCTTGGAGACTTCTCTTCTTAACCTGATGCATGTTGAGCTCAATTCTTTAAAAAGATCTATTTCCCAAATACAACATTTTTGGAGGCACGCTTGGGCAATAATCCATCATGAACATGGATAAATATCATTGAAGGTAAGGAAGTACTCAAAAAGGGGCTGATTTGGAAAATAGGAATGGGAAACCATATTGATGTTTAGAAAGATCCTTGGATTCCTACACTTAAGAATTTCAAAGTCCTTTTTACAAAGCCGGATGATTGTGGGGTTTCAACAGTGGCAAACTTGATAGACCAACAGTCAAGAACATGGAACAACACAAAACTCATTAGATGGTTTTCTTCTGAAGAGGCTAGTGTGATCCTAACATCAAGTTGGCATTGTTCCCTAATGAAGATGCTCTAGTTTGGAGCTGCAGTAGAGGTGGAAGATTCTTAGTGAAGAGTGCCTATAAAGTGCTTGTACAACACCAAGAAGAGGGGAAAAAGAAGATCCCTTCTACATCTAAAACTCATAGTTGAAATGAGTTGAGGGAAGAATATTGGCATGAAATATGGAAGTGTAAAACATGGAAAAAAATCAGGAATTTTCTATGAAGGGCTTGTAAGGATTGTCTTGCAACTACATCTAACTTACTTTCTAAGAAGATTGGGGTAGATGCATTATGTGGAGAATGCGGTCTAGAAGAGGAAACAACTTCCCATGTACTGCTACACTACTAGTTTGCGAAGAGTGTATCGTTTGGTTCTCCTCTCTCTTGGAGAATCTCGGATGACAAGTGTAGATCTCTTCAAGAATGGATATCTATATGGAAAGAATTCAGCATGCTAGGCAAGCAAGATGTAAAAATTATGAAAAATATTAGTTCCTTTGTAGTGTGATGGTTATGGAAAGTTAGAAATGATAGGATCATGGGAGAAAGGAGTTGGAAACCTCAAGAAGTAGTTGAGAAGGCAGTCTACACCATGCAAGAGTTTTGGGACAACCAAACCAACTTCAGAAAGGGGGGCGGAATATGAAGAAAATGATCGGTTGATTTTGGAACCTCCTCCAAGAGGTTTTGTGAAAGTAAATACAAATGCATCATGGGTTGCAAGAACAAAGAAGGGTGGTGCGTCATAATTATTAGAGATGCTGAAGATAAGCTCTTGGGAGCTTCGTCATTACCTGGAAACTATAATTCTGCTGAAGAGGGAGAAATTCTTGCTTTTAGAGCAGGACTATTGGAGGTGCTTACATATAGATACGAGTCAATTATAATTGAATCAGACTGTAAGGAGATAATCAAGTATCTTGAAGGTGAGATTGAACCTCCGATGGTAGTGGAGCCTCTGGTCCAAGATATTCATTATTTAATGGATAACTTCATACGTTGTATCCCTGTCTTTATTCTTAGGAGTTCTAATGTAATTGCAGATCTTAGCCAAGAAGACCCTTTCGGTTTCGGGCCCAAAAGAATGGCCGTCTTCCACTATGTGGTTGGTGGAATTATGTTCCCCCCCCCTTGCCTTGCTTTGAATAAGATTGTTGTGTACCAATATATATGTGTGTGTGTAATAAGAAAAAGTGATGATTACAAGCATAGCTTAGTTTTATATATCTATATATATATAGTGGGCTAATCTGACAGTTAGCCATACAATCACAAAAGAAAATTGAAAATATATAAGGGTATTTGGCCATTTTAAAATTAGGGTGTCCTTAATTAAGTTTTTTTGGATAATAGAGAGGAGGCAAATGAAATGAAATATATCATTCTTTTCAGGTTAAAAGTGACTTGGATCAAATTCAGGAGTCTAAATAAAAATTAACCAAAAATTAAAAAATACATGGAAATATACATTCTTACAAAGAAAGAAAATGAAGATTCTCTTTAATAAAAGGTAATTTGATCATTTGGGGGTGCCATAGCCTTTGCTTTCCTATCCTGCAATCCTCTAAAAGCTTCAGTTTTCTTTGGTACAGACCTACAGTATGAAGCTAACTTCACACTTGTGACAAGAAACTGAGGTTAAAGTTGAATTTTTTTTTTTGGGGAGGGAGGGGGTTAGGATCCTCTCTACCCAGTCTGCCTGTCAAATCATCCACCCACACTACACTCGCACAATCTATCCATATCAGACAAGGCAGTAGGGATCCACATTCATGTGAGTGTGAGTGCATGATCTGACGGTCAGATTAGGTGGAGAAAATTTCTAAGAATTTTCTTTCAAAGGCGAATGCATATACTAAAAGAAGAATCAAACCCTCATCTCTTCACTAAGAGGTGTCAGTCATTCGTGACGAAGCAATCCCTCAATGATAGTGGTTAACAACTTCTATTTGCAGTTAACGCCATTAAATTATGTGGATTTTGAAGTCCCTGTTTGGCAAGAGAACGATCAACCACTGATGAGATCTTCGCTGACCATTATAACCGTTGGTCACCCATCAACAACGAGCAAAATGCTCCCCACCACGTCCACACCCACAAAAACCCATCCAAGAAGTTACTGAACCGCACTACATGAACATCTTCCATCTTCCATCTTCCTTATATATATTGCACCTGAAAAAATTCAAATTGCCTCATCTATTAATCAACATTTACCCAAAACCAGAAGCGAGGAAACCCTATAAACAGAAGAAGAAAAACCAGTAACAAAAGGAATCAAAATGGCAAGCTCAATCACATTCCCCAAGGTCCTACCAATTTTGAGAAACAACGCCTTGAGCCACAGGTCATTTGTTACCATTGCTCGACCTCTACAGGTGAGTTGAATCTTTCTTGGTTTTAATTTATCTTTGATAGTTGGTTGCAGTACTTCAGGTGACTAAGTAATGTATCTTTGTTATCAAAGGCAACTGCAGACCAACATGCTTCGGAAGCATGTAAGAAGGCAAACGAGGTTCTAAAACATGGAACCCAAGGTGTGAAAAATGCTAGTGGAGACATGATGGACAAGGCTGGAAGTACAGCAGATCAGGTAAATTTGAAGACTTCAAATATTTCATGTTCTAATAGTTCCAGAAGGCTGAATTCTTTCTCTTTGATGCATTTGATTGAGTCTAGATGAGACAGAAAGCCAAAGATATGGCAGGGAAGGCCTCTGATTCAGCCAGCGAAAAGGCCAAGGGCGCATGGGAAACAACCAAAGATACCACCGAAAAGGTTAAGGATACTGTCACCAGCAAGGGCCAAGAGACAAAGGAATCCATGAAAGACACTGTCAAGCAAGCCATGAATTAATGCCAAGAACAGATATCCTCTACATGCATTTCAATCAGTATCTATTTTTAACTAAAATTTCTTCTTTCGTTACCTCTCTTTCCCTGAAAGAGTGGACTATTTTTTGTAAAACTGGAATAGAATGCAATCTTTCCATGTAGGATTTTATGGATGCTCAGGTAATTCTTGTATTACCTATCAACCAACATTGGGTTATCATACTTTTGATCTGGTAACTGATGTATTGGGTTGCCTTATATGAAAGCTCTCCTCAATTGTTGGGTGAAGCAAAAATTAATGAAGTTAATTTCTATTATAGCATGGAATCAGAGCCAAGAACTCCACCAAACCTGTTATTTGTTCATGTTTCATTTTCTTCTCCATTGTCACTACAATAGGCTTCTATTTTTATAATATTATGCATGTGGAACTGATTTTGTGTTGAATGCGGGTGGTAAGAGGACAACAGATCCACCCCCCCCCCCACAGTATCATGACACCTAGCACAATAAAAAATAGGTGGCTGGATGGGTCGCTAGTTTAGTTATTAGAGTTATCAAGTCTAAAAGTTTATGAGAATTACAAAAACTAACCCTTGAAAGAATCGAAATTCACAAAAATAGGGCTGTTGAACCCGGAACCCAGAACCCTAACCCCTATTACTTGGTTTTCTCATCTCCGGTGAACAAGTTCATCATTGGTTGTCTTCTTTGTTCAAAGATCCTTCATAAAAATTGAGGTTCCTTTCAGCTTCAAGAGGTGAAATCTCCTTAGAGGGGAGCCAGAAGAATAGTCTACTCCCGAAACCAAAGGTGATGTACGTCTCGCCAAGACTCAAATTCTACGAGAGCTTTTCTTCATTTGAAATCCCAAGCCATGGCATTATTGTCCAAGATGTAGCCTATCTTTGAATTCCCACTCTTGAATTCATCAATATAATTTTGAATATTGTTTTCTTTGATTGAGTTTTTACTTCTATTCTTCATGCTTTTGATTAATTGACTACTTTTTCAATTGATTTGTTAATCATAATTAATGAACTGAGAGGGGATTTATGTGTTTAGTTCATTGGAGTAAAAGCCATGAATTACATGTAAGATAGAGATATACTTACATGGTTTGTGTAGTTGTTACATGGGAATCCATAGAGTTTAATGATTTTTCAGTTGTTTTAACCCACATAGAAATATAGTGGGTTAGCAATTGAGGGAATTTATATTGATACTCGAGAGAGACTAGTAGATAGCGAAGGGAATCTCGACTATCAATCAGAAAAATATTTCTCAAATTATAAAGATGAATCAAAGGGTGGGAATGCTGGTGAAATCTAACCCCTAGGTTCTTAGCTATTAATAATCTCAATTTAAATTTCAATATTTCAATTTGCATTATAGTCTAGAATAATTCTCTTCCTTATTATTTGTTCATAAAATTAGTATAATTAATTTGGTACTTAATCTATAGTCTTCGAGGGAACGATCTTTTATCATTATATTACTTGTTATGACAACGTACACTTGCGTTGTTATTTTTCACAATAGGTATAGAGTGGGTAGTAAAGTTAGATATTCAACGTTTATGGATAGAATGCGATTCAGTGGCAGTTGTAGTTTTAATTCAACAAATGAAGATTCCATGGTTTTTCTTGCAGTGTAGGAGAGGTGTTAATTTTTTTCTTGCTAGTCGTATTGGAAAATTTCGCATTGTTATAGGGAAAACAATCATGCGGTTGATTTCTTGGCAAATCGGGTGGCGAGACGGGGTTCTTCAGCTATTAATATACCCTAGACAACATTGATAAAGAGTGAACTTGATTTAGAGACTTCTGGTCATTCTCATTTCAAATTTTGATTTGTTATCCATGATTATGTGAGTTGGATCCAGTGAGGTTGGGTGTATTTGCGGCCAACTGATGTTGCGGGTTTGAATGATGGCTCTTTAATAGTATGTTTGTAATTTTTCTTTTCGCTTTTTAATACAAATGATCCATTTAGTGGGGAAAAAAAATGTTAATTTCTTTTAGTGAAATCCATCACTTTTTTAGGTTGATATTTAACTTGATATGCAAAGAAATACCTCTGGATTGGATAAATATTTACTTAATTTAAACAACTTGGTACATTCAATTGGGCATTCATGCTTAATAGTTTTAATTGTCCTTTACAAGTAGTAGAAGACTATTTGATCTTTGATTTCATGCTCAATTTTTCGATAGTCTATACCAACTACCTAATGGTAATATGATATTCAAACAATATTTAATGTAAAACTATAAAACGAGTTGCAAAACGGTTTATAACGGGTTGCAGTTTGGGTTCGGGTTGGTGCGGGCTCTACCACCATCAGCCCAAACACAACCCATTAAGGTTCAATCTGGGTCGGTTGGGGCTACAACGTGCCGGTGTAGTTTAGTTTTAACGGTTTGGGCTGCATTTGACACCCCTAAGTAGCTGAATGACTATGCATGAGATTTCATTAGGGCGTGGATTTCTTATTCGTTGTTCCAATTCACCACACAAGGCCTCCATATTCATATTAGGTAGAAGCATAGAAAAATTTAACCTTTTGTTCTCCATATTGCAACCAATCTAATCCTAACTATTGACTCTCATCGGTAATCTCTTTTGTTAAGAACTATACCTAAAAATGTAGCGGAATAAATAGTAGAAAGAAAACACAAGAACAAGACACAGTGGTTTATTACTTGGTTTGGTCATTAGGACCTACATCCAAGGATGAGTTAAGGAACTCATCAAGCTTTGCACTATAGAATATTAGAGAAAAGATTAAAGTACTAAATGCTACCCAACATGAACCAAGAAAAAGATTAACCAAATCAGAACAACCACATCTGATTAAACGAACAACACAACTTCTTCTTCAATGCAAACTGAATCCACCAAGTCCAGCAGATCATCCAAGCCTTAGAAGCTTCATTGCTTCTCCATAACCACGCTCAAATAGTTCATGTAGCAGCAGCAACAAGCACCTTCAGCAGAGCTCCAAAGCTCAACTCACGCAGAAATAGAGTGAATACAATAGAATAGAATGGAAAGGAATGAAACACTAAAGCCCCTTTTGTGATATATATACAAACCACTGAATGGATTCAAATACCCTCGCTAACTATTAAATAAGACATTCATATCCCATAAAAGACAGAAATGACTATAATACCCCTAATGTATTTTCAACATTCTCCACCTTGACTCTAATATTTTGACTGTGTAAGAACTTGAGAGTAAACAAAAAACTCATCAAATAATAACAAAACAAAAAACAGATTATAGAGATAACAAATTCATCATGTTCAAAGCAGATTTGGACTTTCCAATATGAACAACTTTAGTCATAATATCAGCAGGATTGATAGATGTATCAATCATGCAAACATTAACAAGACCTTTAGCAATGATATCTCTAATAAAATGAAGTTTTACATCAACATGCTTTGTCATTTCATGATATACATTATTCATAGAAAGACACAAAGTACTTTGAGAATCAAAATGCACAAGAGAATGATTAAATCCAAACTCACCAAGAAACCCCTTAAGCTACAAACATTCCTTAAGAGCTTCAAATAAATTAATATATTCAGCCTTAATGGTTAAATGTGCCACCACATGTTGAAGAGTGGACTTCCAACTCACTAAGTTCTCACCAATGGTGAACAAATAACCAGTTAAAGATCTCATTTTATCCAAATCAGCAGCCAAAATCGAGTCATAGAACCCAACAATGCTAAGATTATTAACACAAGAATTATCATGAACAATTCTCTAAGAAGCAAAATTTTTTAGATATCTTAATAACTACATAACAATATCCCAATGTGCATCACAATGCCTACTCATGAATTTAAAAACTAGTCCAATTGAATATGTAATATCAAGCCTACAACACACTATTGAATACATAAGGCTCCCAACACATTCTTGATATGGTATACTAGTTACAGTAGCATTAGAAACAGTTCTAAGCTTAAAATGTGCACCAAAAAAAGTATCAACAATCCTACTATTATCATTTTCAAATTTATTTACAAGTTTATGAACATAATCAACTTAAGACAAAGTTAAAACACCATTAGATCTATCTTTATGAATATCAATGCCAATAATTCTTTTAACAATCCCTAATCTTTTATGTCAAACTCGGATTTTAACATTGACTTAAGTTTATAAATCTGAAATTTATCCTTAGATGCAATCGCATATCATCAACATAATGCAAAAGACAAATGAAAGAAGTAGGACTGAATTCACAATAATATATACAATTATCATAATAACTTCTTTTATACTTATTATTGAGCATTAATTCATCAAATCTCTTATACCATTGCCTAGGTGATTGTTTTAAGCTATACAATGACCTCAACAATAGGCAAACTTTGGTCTCACTTCCTTTAACAACAAAGCCTTCAAGCTAAAACATGTAAATATGATCATCTAATTTTCCATTTAAGAATGCAGTTTTTACATCTAATTGTTCAAGTTCTAACTTCTAAGTAAAAAATAGCAGCTAGAGCCAGCAACACTCTAATAGAAGTGTGTTTTACAACAGGTGAAAACATCTAATTATAATCTATTCCCCTAACCTGAGAATAACCCTTAGCCACTAATCTAGCCTTAAATATTGGATGTTCTACACCTGGAATCCTAGCCTTAAACTTATAAACCCACTTACAACGTATAAGCTTCATCCCCTTGGGTCTATCTACAAGAGTCCAAGTCTGATTTTTGGCTAAAGAATCCATTTAATCTCTCATGGCAGCAAGCCAATATTTGTTGTCCACACAATCAAGAGCCTCTTTATAAGTTCTAGGCTCACATCCTTCAAGCTGATCAGCAACATTAAGAGCATAGGAAATCAAATTTGAACTAGAATTAGACACTTCACTCATATTGGCATATCTAGCAAGTCTTCTAATCTCTCTTCTAGACCTATCTCTAGCCAATATATAGTTATCTAAAGAGTCTTCATCCTCAAGTTCTTCTTTAACATCTAAAGAACCACTACCAGCCCCTCATCACCTATAGGATCAGAAGTATCTAGATCATCTTTAGATCTATCATCTAACTCCACCTCAAGAAAAGTATTATTTAGGTCATGGGAGTTAGAGATAACACTAGAAGAACTAATTTTCAGGAATTTCTAGTTCATTAAACTCCACATCCCTACTAATTACAACTTTCTTCTCCTCTAAACACCAAAGCCTACACCCCTTTAACTCCTAAAGGGTATCCTAGGAAAACACACTTCCTACCTCTAGGCTCTAGTTTACCCTTACTTTGGTGAACAAAAACACACACATCAAAAGGGTTTTAAGATATTATAATCAGCATTAACTTTGCTCCACCTGAAATTAGGTGTACATGGAGAATTATTTATTATAAAAGAAGTGTACTTACAGGCTTCAGCCCAAATTTTTTTACTTAGGCCAGATTCAATCAATATATATCTTACCCTATCCATAATAGTCATATTCATCCTTTCAACTACTCCATTCTGCTAAGGAGTATAAGTGCATGTTCTATGTCTAGTTATACCATGATCCTTACAAAAAATTAGAAAATTATTATTCACAAATTCAAGCCCATTATCAGTCCTTAGTTTCTTAACTTTCTTTTCAGTTTGATTCTCAACTAAGGCCTTCCACTCTAGAAACTTATCAAAAACACCTGATTTATCCCTAAGAAAATACAACCAGGCCTTTCTAGAGAATTGACAAGAAATATTGGGCACTCGAAAGAGATAAAAGCACATTAGGACATCCCCATAAATCTGAATGTACATATTCTAGGATTTGAGTGGTCTTATATGAAGAATGAGTGAATTTGATTTTATGGAGCTTACCCATAGCACACACATCACAAAAGTTCAGTGGACTGAACTTGCCACTGAACTTTTTAAGGCTTATTTGGCCACTTTTGTACAAGTGTCCAAGACCCTTAGTACTAATGTGGCTCAATCTCCTATGCCAAAGCTCCACCTCACTAAGAACTCTACTAGAGACTGATGCAGCCCCTAAAACTACACTTCCATTCAAGAAATATAACCCACAGTCAATGTTACATTATTACCCCTCATAACGCTAAGAGAACCGTCCTTAGAGGTACATTGAAAACCCCTATAATCTAGTTGACTTAGAGACAGTAGGTTTCTCCTAAGTCTAGGTACATGTCTAACATTTTCAAGACCTCTAATAGCCCCATCATTCAATCTAAGTCTAATAGATCCAATCTCCACAACATCACAAGTATGGTCATTTCTTGTTAACACCTTACCACCTCTAATAGACTCAAAAGTAATAAACCACTCCCTCCTAGGAGTCATATGAAATGTACAACCTGAATTTAAAATCCAAGTATCTAGATGACCAATTGGGGATATTACAAGTGCATCACTTGTAACATTAACTACATTTGTAGCCTCCATTCTCTCATTTCCATTTTCATTTTGTTTATTTGAAGTCTTTCTCTACAATATTTCCTTATATGCCCCTCCTTCTTACAATAATAACAAATACTCATATTATTATTATACTTACTATTATTATTACTTACATTATTATTATTTTCCACAAATTTCTTCTTTTTCTTCTTCTTATTATTGAACCTCTTTTTAGTTTCAAAACCACTTCCATTTTCAGAATTACCAAATAACCCCTCACCCACTTGCTTTCCCTTCTTTTCAGTTTTAAGTTCTATATCCCGATTTTTAAAGCTTCCATAACATCATCTAGGGTTATAGACTTCCTACTATACTTAATAACATTTTTAACACCAACATGAGAATCAGGCAAAGAGTTTAATAACAGAAGAACAAGAGAATTATCAGTTAATTCTTCATCTAAGTCAGCCAAATCATATGACAATTTATAAAAGTCTTCTACATTATCAGTAAGAGACTTAAATGCATCCATTTTGAAACTAAACAATTGTTCCTTTAACAGAGTAATATTAGGAACAGATGCAGTCAAATATAATTGTTCAAGTTTCAGCCAAACTTGAACTGCAATCTTACAATCCCTTACCCTTCTCATAACAGTGTTGCTTAGGTGCAAAATAGTTGTACTATAGCACAAGTCTTGCATATCTTATTTCTCTTCTTCATACACGGATGAAGACACTTCCTTATCCCCTTTCAAGGCTTTATGACAATGATTTTGGACAAGAATGGAATGCATTCTATTCTTTCAAACCATATAGTCATCATTCTCATCAAATTTCTCCAATTCATATCGAGTTGAAGCCATGATAGAAGAACAAAGAGACTAAGTCAGGGTATGTCTAACCAAATCCACCAAGTCCAGCAAATCATCCAAGCCTTAAAAGCTTCATTGCTTCTCCATAACCATGCTCAAATAGTTCATTTAGCAGCAGCAACAAACACCTCCAGCAAAGCTCCAAAGCTCAACTCATGTAGAAATAGAGTGAATACAATAGAGTATAATGGAAAGGAATGAAACCCTAAAGCCCCTTTTGTGATATATATAGAAGCCACTGAATGGACTCAAATACCCTCAGAAACTATTAAATAAGACACTCATATCCCATAAAAAGACATAAATGACTATAATACCCCTAACGTATTTACAACATCTTCATTAATGTTTAGTTCTTCTCCCAAATTGTTCATGAAGTTCAACTTCATTTGCTTGAGTAATTTCCATGAAAGGCAAGCCTTGTAGAGTGTAGTAATTCTTCACTAAGGATTGAATCTCTAGTTGTCCATTACCATTAATGGATTTCCATATACAAACTGAAGGAAAATTTTTAGCACCATTCCTTAAGTTACCCCCTAAAATTAGTGTCATCTCGTAAGTTATCCAGTTTATAAATAAAACCTCCTATAAGGTAAAAGGGATTGTTAGGAAATCACGGTTTTTTTCCTTCTCTTTTTTTTTTGGGTGACAGAAAATCACAATTCAATGTTGATATATACAAGTTAAATATTTCAAAAGGAAAGAATTATTTGAACGAAAAACTCATGCTTGACTTAGTTTCTTAGTCTCCCAGTACCATCAATGATTACTTCCTTTTCCAATTATTGTAATCCCTTTAGGCCCCTCCACCACGCATTAAGAAGAAAATCCACCTTCAAGTACTTACAAAATGGACCAAAAATCACGTAAAGAAAACATACAGAGGCCCAGACAAGGATACGAACCCTTGTGAAGGCAGTAATGACGAAATCACATAAGAGAAGTTACAGAACTGCTGAAGAGGCAACCCTTTACCTCTTCGGCGAAATGGAGTTCCTGACCAGCAAGGACAAATCCCTTGCACTCAACGGGAAAATATCAAAGAAGACAACAAGACAAGCCTCTATATGCAACTCTCATCTTATCATCCTTCACCATGCCTTCAAATTCTCCTGGCCTTATCGATGAACTCCAAAGCCACCACTAGATACAAATTACAGGGATTTGGATCTTCTATCCATTGCTTGGGCTTGAATGCCAAACGTGTTGTCATCAATCCACAGGAAACTGTGGTGTGTGGATTTTGTGCCTATCTAGCAATTAATAGCCGAGCTCTTCAATTCATGATCGGTGACTACCAACTGCAGGTGAGTGATAGTACCCTAGGCTCCGAGGCTTGTAAGGGTGTTATGTTTATATTAAGCAGGTTAATTAACCCACATACCGTTAGGGGATTTATGATCTCTTCTGGAGACAGATTTCAGTTTTTTCTTCTATTAATTGCTAACCTGTGAATCTACTCTAATTAATTGCTAACCCTAGTACCTTCAAACTTCAAAGTTTAGATCAGAGTTAGGGAAGGAATAGAGATTCTAGTTCCAAGTTCTGGAAAACTAGCTACTCATCTTTATATCTTTACCCAATTTCCCAGAATATATTCAAAACCAATTCCCAATAACCATGTACCCCATGGGGAAAAAATGGCATTAAATCCCCCCTGACCCTCCTATTCAAGCTTTTCTAGCTCTGCTAACATGATCATACATATCAAAAAGCAAAATAAAGGAAAGGAGCAGAAGAAGGTTCAACCTACTAGCCAACACATTGTGGCCCCCCAAAGAAAAATAAAAAATCTAATCCTAGATAAGCAGATTTTTCGACTGGTTGCAGGCAATCACAAACTGCACTCCTGTACATCCTTGAGTATATGAATAGGACTGTGGGTTGTACAGAAATTCTTCGTTGTTGCAGTCTCCTTCAATACTAAAATTAAACCCACAGAGATAGTGCAACTGATGATCAGAGTGACCACTTGTTCTACTTAGCTCATAATTTCTTTCATGGGAGAAGACGAAGAGAGACCATTGTCACAATCCGCAGATGGTAAGGTTGCATGCAAATTTCTTTGCTGCTTTCCTCCTCTTTTTGGCTCCATTTTACATCCTTGTTGTGGTACCTTCACTCCTCTTATCATCTGTTCAATATCAATCCTCCATTAGTTTCTCTTTAAATTGATGAAATTCTATAGTTAACGAGATAGAGTTCATCATCTTACATATTTGCCACATTTTACGTCCGAGTAAATAACTATGAAGTCTCCCTCTTGGAGGCCATTGGAACGGACGAAATCGCCTGATTCAAAATCAACATAAAATGGATACAGCTATGTTAATTACCAAGCAAAAGAAGATAAACTAAAAATGAAGTTTGAAGAATTTTAAAGAACAAACCTGTATTCTCAAGAAGATACATCCTACTTTTGTTGTTAGGCCAGAATCTGAAATCCAACACCCATAGAAGAGCAGCAATAAGTAACCCAAATGAATGAAAGATGAGTTCTCTCTGGATGAATACTATTAATAAAATCTAACCTATAACGCATGTTCCAGATGCGAGAGGTTACGATATCTTCCATGGCTATGGAGATCCCATCCCTTGCTTCCAGCTCCGGCAAATGCATTTCTGCTTCCTTCTGTTTAAATATTTCAGACCAAATTGAGATTCTAAAGACAAAACCCATAATAACTATTTAATTCAATTCCAAACCCTAATCCCTTGATGATGAAAAAGATAGGAACTTACTTTTGGCAATACTATTCTCCCTAGATTACCCACATCACTTTGTTTCAACACTTTCTGCAGCAGAAATTTCAAGTTCTTCTCTTGTTTCAACCCCTACACAACATTTACTTGGTTAGTATAACTGAATTAACTAGTTAAATTAATGTGATTAAGAGAGAGAGAGAAGAGGACCACCTGACGCCTCTCAGAGTTGAATTGTCTCTGATGATGTGGTTGCAGAGTTGGCCGATCTGAAAATGGAGTTGCCGCTGCCACTGCTGCCACATCAGATGGCTCCATAGATGTAATGGTGGCAGCAGCAACTGCACCACTGGTCTCAGAAGAGGGCCAAAATGCCCAGTTGCCCGCTGGGTTGTCATGACTTGAAGTGGTGCAATTAGCATCAGAAGCAATCCTTGCTTCTTGTTGCTGCTCCTGATCAGCAGTACTACTGGAGTATTGCTGTTGGTGGTGATGTAGATGATTCTGATTCTGGCTACGGTGATGCGATAAGAACCGTTTCTGCCTAGCCATTCTCTTCTTCCTTGCTTCTTTTGTTGCAGAAGGACCCATATTCACAAGTCTTTCACCTGTCCCTTGCATCAATGGTGTGGAACCTGATGGGTAGTGGTTCCTACCAGAGCCAAACAGTTGTACCTGTGGCGGTACAGGAATAACATTCTGATCTCTATATGAATTATATAAAGGAAAATGTGGCTGAGGTAGTGGGGGAGTAGCCCAAGTTGCTGCACCATTGACCATGGGATAATCAGGCTGACAGAAAACCCCTGAACCATTGCCAAAACCCGGATCTCCTCCTCCTCCTGTGTAGCCCATCATAGGTGGAAACCCTACATTTGCCGTCTGATCAGCATACAAGGATTGATGGGGAACCCAAGTAGAGGAGTAGCAAAGGTTAGATTCTAGAGAGAGAGGGTTAGGGTTCTGGAAACAGTTCTGTGGAGGGTAAGGATTAGGAGATGGTGACGGTGAGGACACTTCTGCTGCTTCTGTTCCTCCTGATCGCATAGGACGCTTGTGCAGGTGATGATTCTGTACCCACTCAAGGATCAGTTTTAACAACTGCGTCATCCCTTCTTTGCCTCCACCGAGTCGTTGAGCCGCACACTCTATAGTAGATCTCTTAAGCTTGATACTTCTTAGATCCTCTGCAGATATGGATTCCTTATTCGATTTCAACCACTCCAAGAACATCATACCTAGATCTTCATATGGATGTTCTTCCTCTTTCTGCTGCTGTTCTACTTCAGGTTTCTCCATACCAACAGATTCCCAGATGCCATTTGTATCGAGAATGTCCATATCTCCGAGCTCCTGCATGACATTGATGCAATCCACATCGATCTGAGGATCAAATGACTCTGGAATCTCCATTGAATCCCCAGACCATAACAAGGGTTCATGTTCTTGTTCACTTTCTCGCACTGTTGCATCCATGTTGTTCCATAGAGAGGAAGAAGAACAAGATGAGGCCGAAGAGACACATGCACTTGTATTGACCTGTGGAGGATTAGAGGGAGAAGACGAAGAAGAAGATGAAACGCATGGGAAATCAGGAAGAGCAAGGAAATCAGTGTAAAAGATAGAAGAATCATCATCAACACCAAGTAAATCTCCTGGGTCTCTATCAAGCCATAAATCTTCATCTTCCTTAGCAGGGATGAAACTAGGATCTTGATCACCAACAGATTCAAGCCTCTCAAGGGCATATAGATCTTTCTCTGCTGCTTCATGCATTTCGATTTCCATTTCCATTTGCATGTTGTTCATTCCTTTCTTTCCCAAAATGGATTTTCAAGATATAAAAAGATATACTTTCTCTTTGCTGATCTGTACTTCTGTTGCCCACAGATATTAAGTTTATATAGGGATCATAAAAACCACTAACCAGAGTGGTATGTGGTTAAGGAAGCAAAGAAGGAGCAGGACCCACTGTTAGGATTATATGAAGACGACATTAATTACTGATTACCCTAATTAAGATAACAACAACAACATCATTAATGATTCTTGACTCAAACCCACCGTAAAAGGAAAGTTTCTCCTCTATCTCTGTTTGAATTTTATATAATACCCATAAAATATGAAACCCTAATTAATATACAACAAAAGTTTACACCGGAAAAAGTTATAATATAATGATGAAACAAAACCAGATGATAATCGGCGGCGAATTCCAGCATTCCGGCGGTTCTCACTGCATATTTGCTTCATTTGAAGATCGTCGTTTTGTGGATAAGTTTAAACCGTTTTAGGGTTTTACCGAGATAAAAGAGACAGAAGGAGACCAAAATGAAAAAACTCGTGCGCTACTGTCTCCACCTACTTCAAGATCATTCTCCAGATGCCACTTGTCAGCATCTGATTGGTCCTAACAACGGTGCCTCAGAGATGTTGCTTTCAAAGAGATGTAAGCGGCTAGTTCTAAAATACGCACGCGCCCACATTAACACGCTTGGATGGGATTGGTCCTTGAAGCGGTAGATTCTCTAGGAAGACCATACGTGTCATTTCGTCCGTTCACCTGACCCTCCTTTCGTTTGTCTTCTGTATCTATTGTCGTTCTCTCTATCTCGATCTCTAAATTCTATTTTCACATCTAATATTCCATTTCACATAATAATTTACTATTTATGATTGGTAACGTACTTTTTTTCCCAATAATACCCTTACATTTGTTGTCATTTTACTAAATAAGTCTAGGGTTGGTAGTTTGACTGGTCTATGTTCAAAGTTCAAACTGTTGATTATCATTTATTAAGACTAACTTATGCTCGATGCAACGTGGCAAACATGCAAGGTGGTGGAAACCGTGGAATGACTTTAACCATGCCAAAATAAGGTTTTAAAAGAATAAGAAAAAATCAACAAACCCTAAACCCGTACGTTTCATGGGCCGGTTTGGGTCGACCTGATCTAAACCCGGTTTTATGCTAGAGAAGTAAACCCTAAATAGGAGATTTAAACTCTTAGTGTCTTATCTCATGATGAAATGTTTTGCTGTATCACTTAAATAATTACAAAAACACTGCTAGAGGCATTCTTGAGTATATAATATAAATTAATCTTTCATTCTTTACCCCTAAAAAAAAAAAATTGGTGTTTCATTCTGATGTTATGCATGGAAGACCAATGGTATGGGGGCACAGACTCGATTTACCTGTTGGGTTGTCTTTATGTGCGATAGACAATGACAAAAGCGACAACAGAGAAGATACATTACTCTTTGGGCATGAAGTCATGAACTTAAAAACAAAGGTTTATAAGACTCAGAACAAGTAAAATAGATAATATTCTCGAATGGGACAGTACATTTGGAATCATATGCAGCACTGATAAAGTACAATCTCTTATATTTAAAAAAAAAATAATAATAATAATAATAATAATAATAATAATAATAATAATAATAATAATAATAATAATAATAAAATTGCAGCCCTCTTCGTCTTCAGAAAGAGATAAAAGTGTATTCTCTACCCAAAAAGATAAATGAAAATAGGAAAATAGGAACCAATCTAATAGTCAATCGCATGTAATAATCAATCTAAATTAGGCGTATATATATACTTTATATTATATTTTCACCTTCTAGAATATCATATTATTTATGCTATTATATAAAAACCTGTACTCCTTGACAAATGTTTTTCTGCTCTTCTTTTCTAGAACTAGAGTACTTTTAGTTTTTTATTGTTTATTATTTTTTATATATTTTTTATTAAATATTTTTAACATTTTAGTTACTAATTAATAACTCTTAAAAATTAAAAAGAAAATCTTCTCCTAAATTCTATCATTCTCTCAACGATTTTTGTTTCCATTTATCTATTGGAATCTTTGAGAAAGAATAATTTCCCATACTCCAGATTTTTTGATGAAATTATGATCCTATTTAGAGTTTTCCAAAGAAAAAAACGCAGTAGTTTTTAGTTTAATTCTTTTTTTTTTTAATTAGGGAAAAACTATCCTGAATTTCATCCAAATTCGTGACATTGATTATTTTATCCATCAAAGTATAAATTTTTATATAATGATCAAATGACATAGTTTTTTATTATTTTTGTTTCATAGAATTCTTGGTACCTTTTATATACATTTTTTTTTATTTATAAAATTTATAAAATATAAGTAATTAATAGTTAGCTTGGTTTGTAAAAAGTTCTTCCAAATAGTATTCTTTTCGATCCCCACCTTGTATGGTAGTGGGTTTATACAGAGTTTTCCCTTGGATTTTTCTTCGGATGAAATTATGATCCTATTTATTGTTTTCCAATTAGAAAAAAAATCGGTTGGTGATTATTCCTTCTATGATTATCCCTAATTGTGCCATCTTTAGGGTTACCCTATTCCATAAGTAGGATTAGGGCACACTTTCCTAAATTTCATTCAACCTCTCGTGAATTTAGTTTTCGGTTTTTTTGCTCGACCGGGTCGAGGGTCGAAAGTATAAACCCTTTTTATCATAATCTCTCCGATCTTTGTCTAAAAAATCTTCATAGTGATCAATCTGATAGTCATGCCATACAGAGAGCATGTATGAAACATCAAGATCATTGATCACATGGTTCAATTCCCATGCATCATCAGGACCTATTAATCGATCTGGGATATTGTTGAGATCAATGTTGTTGTATTCAACCATATCAACTTGAAATTGATGCCACTCTTCATGATAATTATGATCACGTCGGTGTGGGTACAAGTCATGGTCTATGATGGCATAAACAAAATGGCTAGTAGGATAAGCAAAGTAATGGTTCTGATCTGGAGGAGTTGGTTCCATGAAATTTGGATGAATATGGTATGGGTCACGGTGAAAGACAATGATTGCCTTTTCATCATAATGGGACTGGAAAAAGGTAAGCCATTGTTCAAGTGGTTGGAATTCTTCAACAAGTTTGGCAAGATAAGCTTCTCTAATTCTGGGGTAATATGGCGGATCATGGTAGGCTGAGGGGAGACGATGAGGATCCCGGAGACAATGTTGGAGATAATGTGTGATGGCATGGCAAGGGAAGCAGAGGGCTGTTTTGTGCACAAAAAAAGAGATTTTGAAAGAACACATAATACTCCTTGCGGTACGTCCAAGTATGATGGATTGTGAATAAAGTGAGATAAGGAAAAGCTGGATGGCACGTTGAACCAATCATCTCTTAAACCATACTTAGAGATGAGAACTGCTAAAGCATCCTGATAAGTGGTTCTACATCGGCTGATGATAGTACGGCAAGAGATGTCATTGTTTATTGGTGGAGGTAGGTTAGAGAGATGGGATGGTCCAATGTCATCATCATCAAGCGGTTCATTATTTGGGGAATTCGGTGGTGGTCTTGAGGATGAAGCACTAGGAGTAAATGGGAAATAGAGAGAGAGAACATATTGGGTATCTAGGAGTGGCTTTAAGGGTCTAGATAAGAAATCTACTAGCGTGTTTACCCTTTACATGTTTGACTACGAACGACCATTTACTAAACCATTGTGCCCACTTGAGTAGTTGGGAATCTAGGAGCATTTTTGGCTTGAACTGAAGCATACAAGGGAATGTTGTCATATCCATTTCAATTTGAAATGTATGACCAATGAGATGGAACTGGAACTTTTCAATACCTCTTTTGACAACAAGAATTTCTTTGAATGTGCTATGGTAAGATTGTTCAGCTGGAGTGAAGAGGCCACTCTTATATTCGCAAACCTGTCTTTTTCCATAAAGTTCTTCTAAAAGGACTATTGCCCATAATTTGTCACTAGCATCCGTCTGGAGAATACGAGTACCCGTAGAGGGAATTGCCAATGGTGGGAGATTTTGAGCAATTTGCTTGATCTTTTTTACTGCTACAATGTGTTGCTCTGTCCATTTCGTGGCATTTTTCTTGAACTGACCATACAATAGTTGGGTGTATTTAGCCTTACGAGAAATGAACTCTATCATGTAATTCACAATGCCAAGAAACTTATGAAGTTGAGGAATTGTGAGAGTGTCAGGGAAATCAAGGAGAGACTTGCCAATGTGGGGCTGAAGAGCATAAGAACCATTGCTGATGGTGACTCCTAGGAAATCAATGGAGGATGTAGCCATAGTGAACTTTGTGGGGGACAACATTACGCCTGCCTCTTTAGTGATCTTGTAAAATTGTTCCAATAGTTGTTCATGTTCTTCAAGAGTATCTGAAAACAATAAGATGTCATTAATGTAGATGAGGGCCTGGTTTTTTATAGGAGCATACAGTCATAACATGGCCTTTTGAAAAAGGGAAGGAGCTGTCTTTAGGCCAAAGGGCATGATTGTCCATTGGAGATGATGACCTGGAATGCAAAATGCCATTTTGTGCCTTTCATCAGGATGAATGCCAAGTTGCCAAAATCCTGCCTTTAAATCAAATTTGCTAAAGATTCGGGCAGAGGAAGACAACTGTGCTAAAAGTGTTGGCCTATGGGGCAGAGGAAATTTATCATCTGCAAGAAAGGCATCTAGAGGCAGATAATTAATTACAAGGCAGAGTTTGCCTCGAACTTGTTTTGCTCTTTTATTGACATAGAATGCTTCACAAGCCCATTGGGAAGTGGTTGGTTCAACCAATTGTTGGGTCAATAGTTGCTAGATTTCTTGTCGGGCCATGCAAGATGTGCAGGGTTCATTCCAAAATGACTCGCTTTTGTTGGGTTGATATCTTCGTTCTTCTTAAAAGGGAGTCGAATGAAGAATGCAGAATTATGCCAGAGGGGAAGTGCAGACTTTTGGAGGAATTATGTATGATTGGAAGCACAATAATCCCTTAAAAACTGCTAACGAAGATCATCAAGAGGGAGAGTGAGGAAAAGCCGTGGGATTGTAGTCCATGGAAGGAACTGTTCCTGATTGTCCCCAATGAAGTGATGGCAACTTGCTAAGGATATCAAATCCTATGAGAAGATCTTTTCCTAAAAGATGAGAACCTAAGACAGTGTGATGGAGGACTAATGTAGGGAAGAGTTTGATTTTGATGGGATTTTTGGTTACAAGATTTACAGAAAAGGATTCTCCATTTGCAGCTAAAAGGGGCTGATAGCAAGACTTCCATGAATTAGAAGGGAGAATATCAAGAGAGAGCATGGTGAAGGAAGCACCAATATCAAAATATGCAATCACCTTGATTGGTCTTGTCCATGTGGTTTCTTGAATGGTTATAGGGGTTAAGGGTAGAATAACTGAAGCTGACTTACAAGCTGATTTGGATTGAGAAGGGAGAGAAGGTAGGTCATCTAGTGGAGTTACCTGATACATAAGACCACTATCTTCATCAAAAGTAGAAGATTCTTGTTCTGAGAGATCCTCTGGTAGATCTATCATGAAGAGTGTTGTTTCATCATTATCATCATCACAAAGACTGTAAAGTAATTCACATCAACATCAGTATCATCTAAAGATGTGGATTTGAGAAGGAACTGATGAGCCATTTGAATGAGCTTCTCTTTGTTTTGCTTGAGATCTTTTCTGGGGAAGTTTTTGGCAAAATGACCTTTCTGACCACAAACATAACATTTATCTGAAGTTTTTCCCCGAAACTTCTTTCGTCAGAGGAACTTCCATTCTGCGGGAGTTCCGTCTGAAAGATGATCTGGCCTTGAATTTCTTTGTACATGCCTTCGATGTGAATGGGAGTCTAGGATTACCTTATTGAAGTGGGATTTTTTCTTAGTAGGGCATGTAAAGTTGGAACCTTTGCATGTGATATGGAGATGGGATGTATTGCAAGAAGTACCAAGTTTAACTTGGGTTTTCTCCCATTGCTGCAAAATGTGTGTTGTCAGCATAGCTTATCCAAAGAGGATAGGATGGCTTGGTAGAGTTGGCCAACAGAACTAGAATCAATGGTATGTCCTTTGGCTGCAAGATCTTTGATAGCATCATTGCCAAGTGGTTATGAAAAGGAATTGACAAAGACTTGCTTAAGATTCTGATCATCAAGCCCACCAAGGACAAAAAACTTGGGTAGCATGCGCTTGTAGTGTTTTTGGAGGTCTTTTCTATCCAAAGAACAACATTTCATGTTGAGAAAATCTTCTTGCTCTTGAACATTGCATTCAGCTAAGTCTCCAAGAAATTGACTGTATAGGGCAGAGATGAACTATGACAGGGGAAGTTGAACCCATTGCAATTGCCGATGTGCTCCGAGACCAAGATAACGTTCTCTCAAAGTGCCTATAGCTTGCGCTAAGAACTTACAGATGGTTGGCTATTTGTGGAGCCTTCATGTAAGCATTCCGCCGTGAGCCAAGCATGGAATTCTTGAAATCTAGAAGGCCATTCAGTGACTGGAATATCATCCAGGGTGAAGAAGTGCTTGGGCTCATGATTACCAAAAGGAATATACGCAGGTGTGAATGGTACTTGTTGGGGGGCTGGAGGTATTGGTTCTTCTGTCATAGGGTCTTCTACATCATCTACAATAGGAGGATCTGGTGTAGAAACTTTTGGATTGGCTGAAAAAAGATGTTCTAGAATAGAAGTTTCAGAGGTTTTTGACTCCTTGTCAAATTCAAGATCAGATAAATCAAGAGATACTGGTTTTGTAGAGAGCACCAAGGGTTTTGGAGTTTGGGCAAGAGCATGGAGAAATGAAGTTAACACATTTGAATTTGTCGGGGGCTCAAGGGATCCACACTAAGGAGGTGTAGAAGATATGGGTGGAGGCTTTCTCTTTGCCTAGTTTTTTTGTTGTTCGCATACTTCTAATAAGAGGTCTTTAGGAAATTCTCTATCATTAGAAGAGGGACCTGGAAAGCCAGAGACTGGGGGAACTAGAGTCGGAGAGGATTGTTGGGGAAAATCCCAAAGGAGGTCAAAAGAAGGATAGGAAGGTCTAGGAGGTGATGGTGGAACATACTGGTATGGTGTCTGAACCTTTTTGGGCATGTATTGAGGAACTGTAGAGAAAGAAGGAGAGGCAGTTGTCTTGTGTTTCTGTAGTTGTTGTTGCTTATGCTAGAGTTGGGACTCATAAAACCGTTTCTCCTTTTCTTTAGAAGCCATAGTAGAAGAAACTTCTTGGACATTAGGATTCATACCTAACTGCATGAGCTCATTGTGCAATTGTTCAACTTTGCCACGTAAGAAATGGAGATCATTATTGATTTGCATAAGTTGCATGGAGGTATTTTCTTGATAAGCAACAAGCTTTTGTAAGTACTGATTCTGAACAAGGGTATTTTCTGCTTGCCAATTCAAAGCTACTTCCAAAGAAGAATTCTCAATCCAATGGCCATATGGGGTAATAGTGTTGGGAGGAGTAATTTTCCACACATGCCTTCGATGTTGCTCATCTTCAAAGGTGTCAGCCGCTGGGAAGGACTTACTAATAGAGGAGGAGCTTCCATGCATCATAAAAGATGGAAGATGAGGTGGATATTCTTTTAGATTTTGGCAACAACCAAGGGGCCATGGTTTCTTGGATCCATATTCAAGAATGAATTGGTACTTACCAGGTGTATCTCCAAGAGGACCCACATTAGGGCATCCTCGACAATATCGAACCCAAAGAGGATCACGGATCTGGGAATGAGAGGATTCCTTTTTTGGTTCCAAAGAGGCATCTTCTTCTCCAAGGCAGTCTTGACAATCGTAGACAAAGAACTTGTGGCTTGAAGAAGATTTAAAAGCATAAATGGGAGATCCATCTGAAGAAAAGGACTTTATCGGCACCCGGGGTAGTTGTGGTTGCTGAGGGAAGTCCACCGGAAGGATCATGAAAGCAAATGGCTTGGGGAACCGGATCTCAATTTGTCCTTCTTTAAGCTGCCTATAGGTTGGATTTGTAGAAGTTAAAGCCGGAGACTACTCTGGTTCAGCATGGATAGCCTCATAATTGGTAATCCATGAATCAAGAAGAAGTTAAGCAAGTTCTTCATGAGGTATCTGCCAGGGCACCTGAGTTGCAGTTACTAATTGGTTGGCATCTATCTTAACAAAAAGAGCATCTTTGGTATGTCCAGTATGCAAATCACAAGAATGATTCTAGAGTGTATAACACATCTGATAATAAAGAGTCGCTGCAATTGATCCGGTTGCCTGGGCAGCACCAATAATATGTACCATGAGCTTTAAAGCTTGAGGAAGTAATGGATCTGCCAACGGAATATTGTAGTTGGGAAAGATGGTGAAGAACATTGTGCCAGCATTTTAAGTAGTCTGAACATGACTGATAATTGCATCCTTGGTACTTAAAAACCTTGAATCAAGAACATCAACATGAGAAACCATTGGAATGCCTCGTCTTCCATAAAAAGTGATGGAGAGACGGAATGCCCCTAAATGAAGGTGTGTATAACCCTAAATAAGTCATTGCTTGATGAGATCTAAAGACACATCAATGATAAAATATTGTTCTTTTCCTGATGAATCCACATGAAACTGTGAAAAGCTACTGGCTTGAATTATCTCCTTAATAGCATGTGTCTTGTGTGGCTTGAGGAAGGTTTTGATAGTTTTGGATTAAGAAACTTTTGGGAAAACAGAATATGGATTTAAAAGAGGGAAAGTTGTGGGATGAATTTGATTTGCAAAGGTACTTTCTCCTAGGCAGGGACATAATTAATCTTGTAAAGGAGATCAACCTTAGGGTTTGAAGAAAGTGCAACTGGGGTTAAGTTGGAAGTAGAAGATGACGAGGAAGTAAATTTTCGTGGGGGTTGGAGAAGACTCATGGGAAGGAGACAGAGCGCCTTAAGATAGGAGATGCAGGAAAAAGATCTCAAACATAAAGATCAACAATAGCTAAAAGAATAGGCAAATGTGTTGCTTAGTGAAATCAAAGGTGTAGATGATCCATTAACTAAAGTTCCAACTCATTCCGAGCTTTCAGGGCATTAATCACCAATAGAAGAAAAGCCCTTCATTGCTCAAGGACCTGTAGTCAAAGAACCCTAGAAAACTAGATCCGGCACCTGGATTTGCAAACACATGAGAAAACTCAAGAAGCCATTATAGATCTAAGATGTCGTAGATCAAAGCACTGCACCTTCTAGCTTAAGGACTGCAACAAGATTAGAACATAATAAAAGAAAAGAATGTATGCAACACCACCGGTCACCAAGTCAGGCAGCAGAGCCGTCCATGTCTGGTTATATGGTCCGAGAATATGCAATGCAGGAAAGGAAAACAATGCTTTGATACCAAACTATGAATGAAATAGTCTAGAAAACATTCAAGAAATAAAAAGATACTTCAAAGAGCAAAGTAGAGCACGCAACAAGGATAAACTATGAATGAAATTGACTAGAAAACATTCAAGAAATAAAAAGATACTTCAAAGAGCAAAGTAGAGCATGCAACAAAGATATCATATTCCAGGTCCAACTTGAGAACTATTACACAATACAGAAACCCCTTTTATAGATTAAGGAGGTTCAAATGAAATGCAAATACAGCACAAACGAAATTCAAATTCAACCCAAACGTAGATGAGATGCAAATGCAAGCTAGTTTAATAATGCAAGGATGACGTCATCACCTGCACATACAATATCGCAGACCTACAATAGAAGAAGAAGTATAGAACTTAAATCCTTAATCAGAATCTAAATCCCATTCGTATTTTAATTGCTTTTATTTTCTTATTACCTTAATTTATTTTTATCACAATCTCATATTTTAGTTAATATTTGTTTTCAAGATATTCTTGATAATTTTGTTTTTAAAATTTTTATAGAAAAATCATTATAGAATGTTCCATTAACTTTCTTTAAAAATATAATTTTTCTTAAATTTTATCCCACTTTAACTTTCTTTTCCTTTTAAAGTTTTCTTATGCTAATTTATCCAACCCTTTACGGTTTCAATTTATTTTATTTTCTTTAATCTTCTTTCTCCTTAATCTTTTATATTGTTCACCAAAAAAAATATATTTCTGACCTTTCTTTCCTTTTGTTATGTTAATTGGTATTTTACCTTTTTATTTTCATGGGAATGACAAATTAGAAAATCTCGCATTGATGGCAAACATACTTTTTATGCTTTTTTTTTTCTTGCTCCCACTATTCAAATCTTTTCGACCAGCATATGATGTCATGCATGACTTAATGCAAAATTCTTTCACAACTGTAATAATGCGTTTCAGGTTAGTTTATATCCATAGATGTATTGAATATGCAATGGATTGTTATTAGTAACTGATATGCCTTTTAATCTTGTTGCAGTGCATTGGCAAGGTCATCTCATATTCACTTTTACAAAAAATAGATACTAGGTGATAAGAAAAGTAGTTATTTAATCATTTTTATGGTAAGATCATCATTTTCACTCATAGTGATATCTTTGTAGATAGTCCTTTGAGATCTGCTTACTCGGATCAACGAAAATGTTTCTTTTTTCAGATAAGTATTTGTTATGATTTACTTTTCTTTCATATCATTTTCTAATTTATCATCTTTTTTCCTCACTTTTCATGATTTCTTGAATCTTCTAAACCAATTATCTTCACTTCTTGTGATCAACTTGGGCGTGATGAGCGGAGACAATATCAAAGAGAAACATAGACAAACAAGAGATAATAAAATTAGGGTTGGGGGAGAAAGACATCCAAAAGATCGACGGAGAAGGAAATGTAAAGCAAACCCCGACACCCCCACCCAACACACGAGTGAAAAGTGAACCAGACGAATGAAATCTCCGGATTCATGTAACCAACGCCTTAAGGATTATATGAAACAGCCCCCAGCAACAAGACCCGACAAAACAACACCCAACGCTGAAACAGCCCCACAAACGAGAAAGAGAAGGCATATATTATAAAACCCAAAAACCCAAGCAAATTATTTACAATATAAAACAACACGAAAAAGGGAAAACAAACCAAAACAACCCAAAGAGAGAAAATCAGGAATACACATTCAATGAACCAATTGGAAAGTATACTTCAGTTAAGCACCCAAAGAAATTTATTTATCTAATTTGATGTTAGCATTTGAAGCCACACCAAAGGGCTCAACAAGAGATAAAAATACACAGAAATTATTTCAATGATTTTTTTCTAAAGAGGATAATATTATTTGGCATTTTTGTAAAAGGGCAAAATAGACATTAAACATTCAACCTTAACGGCGCCCGTTAGAATTGAGGGGGGCAGAGTTTCATAAGGAGTAGGGCTTTGAGTAGCATAATACGGGGGCAATAGTAATTATCCCTAGATTTTATAGTATTTGACTTGAAAGTTTATTTGAGGTTAAATTGGTAACAAAAATGTAATGCTTTTGCTTTTCCACAAAAAAAATTGATTTGTGTTTACATAAAAAAATCCTTTAACATTGCATGGATCTCACTTGGGATTCTTCATAGGAAAACTTTGGCTGCATCATTGAGGGCTCTCACAGAAAGTGATAGCAAAACAGCTCATTCAACTTCCTTCAAATTCAATTTCTTGAATTCCTTGGCTCTTTGCTTCTTCTTGGTTTCATGATATCATCTACATGTGTGGTAGTACTGGTTATTGTCATTATTGCTATTATTGGTTGTCTTCTCTCTCTTTTGGCTCTTCTAAGAAAATATGATTTTGTCTATGTTTAAACGAGTTGGTTTTTGTATGTAAATTCAATCCAAACTCCTAAGTATATTATATTGACCAATGTCTAAAGATTCAATCTGCTTCAAAGTTTTGACAGAATTCTTTGGTTTATATTGCAATCCACATTCTTTTGCAATTATTTTCTCATGTAATCCACCATTTTTATGATTGTGTAAGAAAGTATCAGTTGTCTTGTTGATTGGGTATCTAGATGGGCTTATTAAGCCATCCAACCTCCATCAACCAAGACCTATGGCTCTCCCAACAACCCACCTCTGATCCTTTTCAAGCAATCAAACATGATTAGACCCAGAGAACCTCTTTGTCAAGAGAGATAGATCAACCAATGGTGACGTTATCCTGAAGACAGGGATAGATCCACCTCAATAGCAAGAGCCTTTGTGGACCTAGATCGAGACCTTTCCCCCTAGTCCCCCACTAGTATATTTGGACCCATTAAGGTTTCATCTATGACTTTCGTTTTCTTTTGATTTTACTTAATGAATGTGCAACCATATAGACTGCATTTATACTTGAATATCTACAACCATGCTATAAGATGAGCAACAACTGCTTGATCATTCTTTATTTAGGCAAGTAGACTAACCATTTTGTTAGGACATTGTGGGGGCGCAATCGCCAACATCCAATGGGTGCAGCAATGGAGGTAGCGACAAGGATGGCCAGAGGAGGCCATCAATCATCGATGGTTTGCTTGGTGGGTGGAATCACAGGTAGGCCCATTAGGGTTCTTTGATAGGGAGTTATGTGGGTTGATTTTGTAAATTCAAAAAAAATAAAAAAATCACGTGATTGTTATAAATAATATTTATTTGTGGATGTCCATCACCCTAAAGAGATAATACTTAATTTGAATGTCTACAACTATCCTATAAGATGAGCAACAACCGCTCGATCATTCTTTCTTTAAGCAATTAGACTAACCATTCTATTAGAACAATGTGGGGGCGCAAATAGACCTATGAATGGATAAATTAAATCTACCTCCAAATTTGCATTCGTATTCATTTAAGAGCATTTGAATCCGAATTTTTTCTTACCGGAAAATATCTGAATCCATCCGATGATCAAATGGATTTGGATTTGGATATTTGCTAAACAGATCGGATAATATCCGTTTATAATAAAATATATCTTTTAAAAACTAAAAATTAAAAGGTAGGAACTAAAAATTTAAACTCGTTTAAATTTAAACTTTCAAAATTGTAATTTCTTTGTTTTGGTAATTGATCCTCAATGGATCATTTACCAAATACAAAAACATCACTCAAATGTGGAAGTTTAAACGTCTCAAATGCTCAACCAATTTCCTCTCAGCTAAACCAAAAAAACAAAAAGGTATTTCCTTCCTCTCAACCAGCGTCTTCTTCAAGCTTGGAAAAGAAAGGCAAAAACAACAAGCAACGGCAAAACCCTAAGGTCTCTAACTACTACAATATTTCCTCTCAACCAAAGGCAAAAAATACAAGCAGCATAATTCTTCTTGCGGTGATTCTTTTATTTTCTATTCTCCTATCTATTGTTTTTTGATGCAACAATTACAGTCACGGCTAAAGCTCGTGAGTTTTTTTTTTCTTCTAGGTTATTCTTGTCAAATATTATGTAGTTGCTTGGGACAAAGTGGAAGAATTTGAAATCAAGATTCAAAAGATGTGGACCATATGTGGTGTGCTTGAATCCCCAACTCCATTCAAAAGGTGCGATACTTTTGTCTTTTGCTTGAAAGTTGAAAACTCATTTCAAAATTTCAAAATTTTTTCTTTTGAGTCCCCACCAAATATTAGTGGATTTTCATAAAAAACCCATTTGTTTAAAATAAAGTTAACTTCCAGATAGAGCCATTTGCTTCTTTTATTTGTTTTTCTCTTGTTGTTTGAGCCTTTAAGGCAAACTTTCTTAATTTTTTTTTTTCTTCTGCTGTCCGAAGCACGCTTTTGAGCATAACAGTAAAATATGTTTCACTTTAGGAGAAACTTACCATAACAGTAAATGGGATTAGGAATGAATGTTTTCCTTCTTTTTTATTTAATAATTTGTGCCCAATTCTACTATGATTCAACAGTAAATATAGTTTACAGAGGTTATAAATAAATTTTATTGATATATGTATGATAATTCTGTGTTAGATGTTAGAATTGAGTTGTTATTGTAAAACTAATCTAATTTTCAATCGATATTGAGCTTTGAATCTATCAATTGATGATAGAGGTTATTAATCGAATATGAGAGTTGTAGACTTTTTGATATTTTGTAAGTGACTGATGTTTTGTCTACATCTTCAAGAGTATGATTAGAAGATAAGATGATCACAAGACTAAGCTGAAATTTGAAACTAAATTACATATTGCATCTAAGAAAATCCCAAATTTTGCTTTCAAGATGATGTCATATATATATATATATATATATATATATATATATATATATATATATATATATATATATATATATATATATTTTCAAAAATCCCGATAAAAATGTGGATCACACATAGGTATGTGGCTACATGTATGAATGCTCAAGAGACTTCTTCCAATTGAATTTGAGACTTCTCTTTTTTTTTTTTTTTGGTACTTTTATAGAATGCAATAGGTTCAATTTTTCTTGAACCCCTCACCTCAATCTTAAATATTCTAGCATAACCTTAACTTTGATCTTGATTAAGATGATATAATGTATTTTTTTTTCTTTTTTAATTTCATGTGCATATTTTTGAGCACATTAACACTTATACATAAAATTTTTATGTATGTTTTATATATTTATAAATGTAGATTGTTAATTAATAATTGTTTATTGTACACTAGACATGGTTGATCTTCATTGTAGTTCTGCTACTGCATCAACTAATACTCCTAGCAATGTTATAGCTACCTCTAATACTAATGATAAGGAGATTGAAGATGTGAGTACACTAAAAGATAATGAAGAAGGGAAGATTGATAGTTGTGTGGATATACCCAAACCTAAACGTCGCAAAACAACATTCGTTGTTTAGAATGACTTTGATAGGATTTTCTATGATGACAATAAGATGACAGCCACATGCAAGCATTGTAAAAGAGTATTCAATGGTACAAATGCCTTACGAACATCAAACTTAAGTAGCCATAAGAAGACTTGTAGCAAGAGATTCACCACTCCTATTAGTCAACAACTTCTCTCCATTACAAAAAATAGTACTAATGAGTTTTGTAAGGTGGGTAACTACAAGTATGATGCTGATTATTCATGAAAACTTTTGCTAAGATGGTTGCTAAGTATTTTTATCCATTCATCATGGCTAAGTATGGTTATTCTGTATTATATTCAAAAAGTTTAAACCTTTTATACAAGAAGTGCTCGAGGAACACATTGAAAAAAGATATATTGGTTCTCTATAATTGAGAAAGAGAGAAGTTATATAAGGAGTTAGATAAGTTGGCTTGTAATGTTAGTTTCACCATTGATTTGTGGACATCAGAACACCAGAATATTGACTATTGTGTTTTGACATGCCATTACATAGATGATGAGTGGAACTTGCACAAAAAGATCATTTCTTACAAGATGCTTTCAGCACTCCACATGAATGAGGCTATTAGTGAGCATGTAAAGGCTCAATTACTAAGTTGAAATCTTGACAAGAAAGTATGTTCAATTGTAATGAACAATGCTTCCTCAAATGATGTTATGATAAGCTATTTAAAAGAATGACTTAGTCAAAAAGGAGTATTAATGGGAAATGGAGAGATTTTTCAAGTGCGGTGTTGTGCACATATATTAAATCTCATTGTTCAAGATGGATTGGTGGAGCTTAGAGATGAGTTGGTAAAATTTTGACACATGGTCAAGTGGATAAATGCCTCATCCTCGATATCTGAAAAATGAAAATATGTTTTATCCTAGTGCAAGTTGGTTGACAAAAAGAGTGTCTCTTTGGACATCCCAACAAGAAGGAATTTCACCTATGAAATGCTCCATAATGCTTTAATGGTAAAACTAGCTTTTGAACGTTTGACAGAATTAGATAACAATGCCTAGAAATCTTGTATGATGCAACTATGCATATGTCAGGCTGCAAGTATCCAACAACAAATTTTTATTTGAAAGATGTATGTAATGTTCTTTCAAGGTGACATGCTTGGGAAAAATAAGAATAATTGCATTAGGTCTATGACAATTGCTATGAAAATCAAGTTTGAAAATTATCAAAAAAATACTATATTGTTTGTACCACTTGGGGTTATTCTTGTTTCTCATTACAAGATGAAATTAATTAGATTTTGTATGCGTAAAGTTTGTGGGAATGTTGATGCAGAAAATTATGTCTTACAGCTTACATTTCATGTAGGTGATCTTTATGCTGAGTATGTTATCAAGTATGACAGTTCAAGTGAACACAATATTGAGGATGTTTCTGAAAATTCTATTAGAAAAGAATCTGATGGAAGTTCTAGGAGAGAAAATAAGAATTACAATGATGATTTCCATTATTTTCTAGTACAAGAGAAAGATGATTTCATGCAGCCCCTGAAGTCTGATTTAGATCAATATTTGGATGATGGCTTATTTCTATTATAGAAGATGATTCTCGTTTTGACATTTTGCATGGGTGAAAAGTCAATGACCACAAGTTTCCAATCCTCTCTAGAATGGTTTATGATATCTTAGTAGTTCTAGCTTTAACAGTTGCTTCTAAATCTGCTTTTAGTACTAGATGTAGATACATCACTAAATTTCGCTCATCTTTACTCCCTGATGTTGTTGAAGCTTTGATATGCCTGAGCGATTGGTTTGCCTGAAGTTAACTTTGGTAAGTAATTATAAAAAGTAACTTTATATAATCTCTTTTTTATATGTGCATAGTGTAATTTATAGATATTATTATTTTTTACTAATTTAGGTATTTCTATTATGTTATTTGGTCAGATTCAATTGTGGATGAATGAACATAATTACCAAATGCTAATGACATGAATAGTTGGATATTTCAGGTAGACATTTTCTATGTTAATTTTTATTAATTATGATTCCATTCTATTGTTGTTATAATTTTTTATTAATTTTTATTCTAGTTCTTATAATTCTAATTTTTTTATCTTACATGATTTTCTCAATGTTCAAATGGTTATGGATAGTTGTGACAGATTATAGTTTGCAGGGCTGGAGTATGTGTACTACATTACTTAGTACAAAATAATTATGTTTTTTTAAAATTCTAAATATTATGTACAAAACTCTTCAACAAAATATTACTTCTTTTTTTTTTTTTTAATACCATTGTTATTATAAACATGCATACATTCTAATTGAAATGAAGTGAAATTTGTATGGCCTAAAGAAAAAAAAATTGATTATGCAAAATTTTTTTTAACTAACTTGATGCAATCTTATCTAACTCGTGGGGTTCTCCCTCTTCTTCTTGACTTCAATTTTTTTTTTTTTCGGGTTGGGGGTGGGGATCTTATTCTTATATACTCCACCCTATATATATATTTTTTCCTTCTTCTTTTCTACCTAACAATAAACATAAATGGAAATTCTTAAGCATTTTGCATTCTTCAAAATTGTGTTGATTTTTTTTTTTGTACAAAGGGGCTTTATTAAGCCGGGAATAGGGATATTAATATGCCTCAGCAGAGTCAAACCCACGACCTATTCACTAAGAGGTGTTGGTTTCAACCACTAGAACAGCTCTGCGTTAGTAAAATTGTGTTGATGTTTACTTACTCCTATCTTTATCCTTTAATTTTCCTTTTACATATTGTTTGTTATAGCTTTTTTGGTTGGATGTGACTTTTTAGCATGAATATTAGCAATTTTAAGTTCTTGAAATTTCTTACATGACACTTTCAAAAGTGTCTCATTCAGATTTTTATGTTACTTAATTGATTATATATAAAGATGTGTAACATGAATGTATGCTATTTATTGTCTTTAGAAGTCTTGTTTTATCATGTATTTTTGTTATGGATTTTTGGATTTGATTGCACAATTGACAACAATGCTAAAAATTGCTAGTTGTGTTAAGCTAATTCAACAATAAAATTTTGATTTAGTTAAAATTCTAATTTGTACAACTAAGGAACCTAAACATAATAGGATTAAATATGTTCTCTTTAATAACTTTACCTTAGATAAGATGTTTATCTCTTTGGACAACTTACCTAACTCTTCACTAATTGTTTTGTAGGTATTTCAAACATGGAGAATTACGGGGTGGTGGGCATTTTTTGCTTGTACAGAATGGCCAAGTCGTGACCATTTTACTTGATCCTAATCTTTTTTAGATTTGATCTAACTTAATATTTATTTTAGAATATGTCATGATCTATTTTTATATGTTTTGTATTAGCTTAAAATAGACTTGGATAGTTTGTTGTACTATAATATTTCTCTCATCAAAAAAAGACCACCTATTATAATTCAAAAAATTATAATAGGTGATTTTGTAACAAGTTACGGCATTTATGGATGGTATTTTAATTATAACTAGTAAAATTCAATATGCATACGCACGTTATTTTTGTTTTTTAATTTTTTAAAATAAATTATCATATATTTTTTCAGTAGGTTTTTTTTGGAAAAAAATATGTACTTTTCATTTAGTATATTTGTAGATGGTAGATTGGTGATTGCCTTTTTTTTTTGAAGTAAAGCTACTTATTATTATTCTCCTCTCTTTTATATCTCTCATTTTCTCCTTAAATTTCTTTCTTTTATTTGGTGGGTTTTTTGCTTTTCTTTTGTCATTTTCTCTATAAGAATCTATTATATGTGCTTATTTGGTTTTATATTATCCCATTAGTTTATATTAATTTTTATTTTTTGGTTTTATTATATTTTTATTTTTCCTTTTGTGATTGTTGTACAAGAGGGAGAATTTTAAAAGGGAAAAAAAATACATCTGATGGCATTTAATGGATTCATGTAAAAAGAGGGAAAGAAAGGAGAAATGCAAAATAATAATTTTCTATTAAAGAGGAAGAAAGGAAAAATATAAGAATTGAAAAAATAATAATAATAAATAAATAACTACATCTTGGAATGGATTTCCATAAAGAGGAAGAAATGGATAGGTTGCGGAGTTGCAGCTCTATTTATATTGTCTGCAGCTTGTGGTTCTCTTGTTTAACCATAGAATACTATGGAGTTTGCTGGCTTTTTTTCTCAATGAAGTGATTGGCTTTTTTTTTTTGGAAGGTAGGAAAATATTGATGTTGTGTTTGTTGTGAATTATGACAGCATAGATGCATTTAAGTTTGAATCTACATGAGCAAGAATGTGGGAACATTTTGTACTTGTATTCTACTTGAGGTGCAATATTGATCTCATGTAGCAGAATTATGACCGTAAGTTTGGGGTGTTGGGAATTACTTTGTTGTTTGTTTGGCAAGATGCAGTGTGAAAACCTCCATACGGGGGAGTTCAATTGGTTGCTTTGGGTTGTTTACTTACTCTAAACTAAAGGGTGGTGTTTATGTTCCTTTCTTCAAGGTGCATATGTTTGGTGTCTTTGTTTTTTTTTTTTTGGCTGTTCATTTCAGGACAAATGCTTGGTATTGGTTGTGTGGTTTCAGTTATTTCTTGTGGTTTTTTTGGGGTTGTTCAATCATTATTTAATGGTTGACGTGGTATGTTTTTTATATTTATGTTATTTATGTTATTTCCCTTCTTTTTTTCTTTTTTGGGTATGTTTACTTAGTTTTATGTGTTTACTTGTTAGGATGTGTGTATATGGCTGCCGAATATGCTAATATAGTTTCTATTCACATGATTGGCTGTGCATAGGAGTTGCAGAGAGCCTGATATGGGTTAGGGCATTGGTTCTTGAATTCCAAACTTTTTGGCAGGCCTTCTAAGTTGTGGGTTTTTCCCTTTTATGTGGCAGATTTTTTCTTGGTGTTAGCTAGGTATACTTCTTGGCATGCATGTTTAATTCTAGCCACTGCATTGATACGTGGCCATGCATGTTCCATGTTTCGTGTATTATGTTGGGTATGTGGGTATATTTCGTATGTAGTTCTTCTAATTTTTGTGTTTCTAGTGCAGGCGATGCTGCATGGGCAGGAGGTCGTTGGTAATGCCGTGTGTTGGTATGCCCTACAAGGGGTGGTTGGAGGGAGTGGGAGGAGGAGTGGGTAGGGCTGCTGACCTCTTCATCTAAGAGTATGACCTTTTGGAGTCAGTAGGATCTCTTAACAGTGTTGTATTCATGGATGCCACTTTTTTTTTAGTATGGTGGCCTTGAGTTTCCATTTTTTTTAGTGGAGTTTGAGGGCGTTGATGTTTTGCGATTCGTTCGTGTTTGTTGATGCATCCCTTAAAAAAAACATTGCTAGACGCATTCTTGAGTATATACTCTAAATTAATCTTTCATTCCTTACCCCCAAAATAAATTAGTGTTTCATTCTGATTTTATGCATGGAAGACCAATGGTATGGGGGCACAGACTCGATTTCCAAGGTTCTACCAGTTGGGTTGTCTTTATGTGCGATAGACAATGACAAAGGCGACAACAGAGAAGATACATTACTCTTTGGGCATGAAGTCATGAACTTAAAAACAAAGGTTCTCAAAATTCAGAACAGTTAAAATAGACAATCTTCTCGAATGGGACAGTACATTTGGAACCATATGCAGCAGCAGCACTGATAAAGTACACTCTTTTGTTTTAAACAAAAAAAAAAAGTTGCAGCCTCTGTCATCAGAAAGGGATAAAAGTGCATTCTCTACCCAAAAAGAAAAATGAAAATAGGAACCAATCTAATAGTCAATTGCATGTAATAATCAATCTAAATTAGGCGTATAATAAGTTATAAAGAAATTAAGTCTACATATATATCCTCTTCTTTATAATTATTACATTTTCACTTCTTAGAATATCATATTATTCATAGTATTATATAAAAACATATACTTCTCTTTTGAATTTTTTTCTACTCTTTTTTTTTTTTTTTAAGAATACTTTTAGTTTTTTACTGTCTATTATTTCTTTACCTATTTTTTATTGGATATTTTTGAAATTTTAGTTACTAATTAATTACTCTTAAATTAAAAAGAAAATTTTCTCTTAAATTCTATCATTCCCTCAATGATTTCGGTTTCCATTTCTCTACTAGAATCTTTGAGAAAGGAGAACCGCATGTTGAGAAATTAACTAAAAGAATTAAGAGAGAGAGAGAGAGAGAGAGAGAGAAGAAGAAGAAGAAGAAGCTAATTGATACGGGAAGTTTGCACCCAATTGTACCCGGACCCGACTGGGGCTAAGTCAGCCTCTCAGTCGGGAAATTACCCGGTCGTATCTAATTGAAAGCTCAACTTACGCTGGACCTATATGGCAACATCACTTTGAATGGAAGGTCAACTATGAAGATTATCAGATGGGATAACCGACGAGGGTGTTTGGCCATGGCAGATTAGGCAGCCACCATCAAGGAAGCCTGCCTGTATTCGGAAAGGTAACCTACACACTATTTAAACAAGGACTCACCCCTCCGGTAAGCAATGAACTTATTCTGAGAAAACTCCCGTGTAGTTCTTGCACGGGATCTTAACCTGATCACTATCTGACTTAGCCATCAGAGGCGGTTGCCCGGCATTCTAGCCGGCCTGCATCTAACCATTTTTGCAGAACTCATCGTCTCTATCCACGGGAAGGCACTCGGGATCTAGTGCGGCTTAGTCGGAATCACGATCAGAAGCTGAGACACATTAGTTTGGTGCCATCTATGGGAATCGACAAACAATCTTTAAGTCATGGCAAGACAAAAGATCAACAATGGTCGAACCCTGCAAGAGACTGGAACAAGTGACCTAGACGACCAAACTCTTCAAGATAATGGGGCCAATCACTCTACTCGGGTAGAGGAAAACCCTCCCGAGGAAGATCACATACCCCAAGGTCCTCATGGAGAAGGGACGTCGACAAGGCATCAAGGACCGGCCACCGTTGCAGATATAGATGAAATACAAAAAGGAATGCTCGAGATGCAGGGGGAATTGCAGGGTTTGGTCCATCATGTTGGAATCCAACAAGGACCCACGCCCAATACCCAGCGCGGGAGGTTGCGCAGAGCTTCTCAGGCAATAAGAGGAAACAGACTGCAAGGTGGGAATCATAGTGGTGGTCGAACCGAAGTTCATCGGACGACCTAGTTGTGTCCTGAGGCCAACCAAAGACAACAAAACGGGGCAAGAGTCAGTGCTTTTGACCGAATCTTGGAGCCTGCACAGATGGAAGATCTTCCTTAAAGAAGTCGGCTAGTCGAGAACAACTAGGAGGTAGGGAGTCAACCCCAAAGAGCTCGATCCTATGCATTAGTCGCCCGAACGCAATCGAGACGAGCTAGTACCGCTAAGTCGGGCAGAAATGGATCGAGGCAAAATCGACTCCGAAGAAGGGTGGCGAAGTAGAATGAGGCTGGAGGATCGAGAACACGACAAAGATTTCGACGTAGTGGACTGAGAGCCTTTTTCAGATGAAATCATGAACATGCCTCTCCCCCCTAAATTTCATCATGCCAACCTTCACCCCATTTGAAGGAAAAACAAACCCGAAAGAGCATATCAATTACTTCAAATCAGTAATGATTGTTCTTGGTCGAGAAGACAAGTTGCTTTGCTGAACATTCCCTGCTTCTTTGAAAGGACCGGCCATAAAATGGTTCAGAAACTACAGCCGGGATCAATATATAATTTCAGGAGAACTTGCTCGAAGTTCATTGCCAAGTTCCACAGCGCGATTGAGAGCAAGAAAACGTTTGATAGCCTATTTGCTATCCGACAAGGCTGGAACGAGTCAATCCGGGATTATATAAACCGTTTTGATGAAGTGGCCATCGAGATCGAGGAATTAGATGACCAAGTGGCATACAATGCTTTATGGAGTGGCATCACACACCAAAGGCTTCTGGAGGTCTTACTGTCAGATAGACCCAAAACCTATGGGACTTTACTGCGTAAATGCCAAATACAGGCCAATGTGTATGAGTTAATAAATGCTCGGGTGAAAGGTGATCGAGAATGTAGGCCAGAGAATAAAAGAAGTCATCCTAATGATCGGGATAGAGGATAGAAAAGCAAGTGGAAACAGGACCAAGGTCGGGAAAACTACACCCTACTCAATGCAAAGCCATAAGAGATCCTAATGCAAATACGGGACAAAAAGTCTCTGAAGTGGCCCGGGAAAATACATTATCATCCCAAAGATCGGGACATGAGTAAGTATTGTTGCTTCCATAAAGATTATGTCCACAACACTGACAATTGCCGTAGTCTCAAATCTGAGATGAAAAATTGATTCAAGATGGAAAGCTTGGTCAATATGTCAGGGGCATGGGACGTCCCCAAGAAAGGTCACCTGACTCAAAGAAGAGGGCCCGGTCAACAAGCCTGGAAGAGGCAGCCAAAAAGGCCGAAAAAGGAAAAGAACGGGTGGAAAGGGAGGAGTCTCCCGTCTATGTGATCATGGGTGGCCCGACCATGGAATCAATCCAAAAAGCAAAGCAGAAGGCTCGGTTCATGGGAGATGTACACCTGCCCAAGAAGAGAAAAAATCCTACTTGTCTTGAACCTATTACATTCACAGATGACGACTTGAACGGGATAGTGGCGCCTCATGATGATGCCATCATCATCAAGCTAAAGATAGCCAATCGGGAGGTTCACTGAGTCTTGGTAGACACGAGTACCTCCGTTGATCTACTATCATATGAAGTTTTGAAAAGGCTAAAGTTAGCCAACGATATGCTAACCCCCTGTGTGACCCCACTCTATGGCTTTGCGGGATCGTCAGCAATTGCAGAGGGAACTATCCACCTTGATCTAAGGACATATCCTCAGGACACCCTAGTTTGGGTAAACTTTATGGTGGTAAAGGACTTGCCCGCATATAATGTGATACTCGATTGACCAACTCTAAATGCTTTAGAGGTAGTTGTATCACCCAGACATATGAAACTCAAGTTCCTGACCGATGCAATCAGAGTTGAAATAGAGAAACCCGAGAAATCAGGTTTCATTGAACCAATTGAATGCCCGACTTGGCTTGCAAATGTAGTAATGGTCAAGAAAGCAAACGGGAAATGGAGGATATGCACCGACTACACAGACCTAAACAACGCTTGCCCGAAGGATTGGTATCCTCTTCCCATAATCGACCTACTCATTGATGCAACGGCCGGGCACGAAGTTCTTAGCTTCATGGATGCTTACTCGGGGTACAACCAAAATTTTAATGAGCCAAGATGATGAAAGGCATACCTCATTCATGACAGATCGGGAAAGTTATTTCTACCGAGTAATGTCGTTCAGTTTAAAGAGCACTGGCACCACCTACTAGAGTGTCATCAACAAAATTTTCAAAGATCAGATCGAGAGGAACATGGAGGTGTACGTCGATGATATGCTTGTGAAAAAGTTTAATTCGGGCCCAACACTTGACAGACTTGGAGGAAGCATTCGATGTATTAAGGACCCATCGGATGCGTTTAAACCTAGAAAAGTGTGCATTCGGGGTTTCATCCGAGAAGTTTCTCGGGTTTATGGTATCACAAAGAGGGATTGAGGCAAATCCCGAAAAGATTCGCGCCCTAATTGACATGCAACCTCCAGGAACCATACAAGATATTCAGTGCCTAACCGGGAGAGTGGCCGCACTAAACCGGTTCATCTCCCGAGCGGGGGGAAAATGTAATTCTTTTTCCAAAGCACTTAAGGCCACACCAAACTCAAGAGAAATAGCGTGGACAAAAGAATGTCACCAAGTGTTTGAGGAGCTCAAAAAGTCACTTGGGACAACCCCCGTCTTAGCACAATCTGTTACCGGAGAGAATCTAACAATCTATTTGGTTGTATCACTGATCGTAGTAAGTGTGGTATTGGTCAAGGGAGAAACCACACAAAATCCGGTCTACTAGGTGAGTCATGTACTCATTGATGTGGAAACAAGGTACCTGGATATTGACAATAAGCTCTGGCCCTGTTGGTAGCCTCGCAGAAGTTACGACCTTACTTCTAAGCACATCCAATTACCGTCCCGACCAATTTCCAGCTTAAGAAAATCCTACACAGACTAGACATAGCCGGGAGGATGGTTGGATGGGCGGTCGAGCTTAGTGAATATCAGATTGAGTTTAAACCAAGAACGGCTATCAAAGCTTAGGTTTTGGGGGACTTCATTGTGGAAAACAACGTCCCACGAGTTGGAGAACCAGATTCAACTCTGCCCAACCGAGGTGATGACCTATGGATATTGCATGTAGATGGATCGAGCAACAACTCAGGTTCGGGAGCAGGACTTACTCTTAGAAGTCCGAGAGACTTCACAATCAGCTATGCGCTAAGATTCGATTTCCCAGCCTCCAACAATGAGGCCAAGTACGAAGCTGTACAAGCCGGATTGCGAGTTGCCCGAGTGCTAAGAGCACGGGACCTAGAAGTTAGCAAAGGATGATCGAATGGCAAAATACCTCACGAAGGTCGAGCAACTGCAGAAAGTTTTCGATCAAGTAATGTTCAAACAAATACCCAGGAAAGAAAATGAAAGAGCAGATGAACTTTCCTGACTCTCCTTGGCCAACTACAAAAACTTGGATTTAGCAGTCTACATAGAGGAATTGGACTCCCCAAGCACACAAGAGATTGAAATCATGGAAGTCGGGAAGGAGCCCAATTGGACTTTCTCACTCATATCTTATTTAAATGACAATATACTCCCAATTGATCTGAAGGAAGCCCAAAATACTAGAAACAAGGCGGCATGGTTCACCATCTTAAACGATCAATTATACAAAAAATCTTTCTCCGAGCCACTCTTGAAATGTGTTGGACCATCTTGGGCAGATTATGCAATGGCGGAGGTTCACGAAGGCATATGCGGCGCTCATATGGGCGGGAAGGCATTGGTGCAAAAAATCTTAAGGTCGGGAATTTACTAGCCAACCATGCAACAAGACACCCTTGAGTACGACCATAAATGCAAAAAATGCCAAAAGCACGCAACCGTCCTGAAGGGTCCAGCAGTGCCTCTCTCGCCGATCTTGTGCCCAACTCCTTTTGCCATGTGGGGGATGGACTTAGTCGAGAAGTTACCAAAAGCTTTAAGGAATTGGAAATATCTTGTCATGGCTATTGACTACTTCACAAAGTGGGTTGAGGCTAAACCTTTAGCTTCCATCACAGAAAAGAAAATGGAGAAATTCTTCGAAGGAAAGATCATCTATAGGTTCGGAATCCCCCGAATTCTTGTGACTGATAATGGGAAACAATTTGAGGGATCGGGACTCAAAGCATTTTGCGAAAGATATCACATTGAACATTGGTTATCTTTGGTTGCTTACCCACAAAGCAAGGGCAAGTTGAGGTCACAAATAGGACTTTTCTAGACGAGATGAAGAAAAGGCTGGATGAGAGCCGAGCACTCTGGGTCGAAGAGCTGCCAAGTGTCTTGTGGTCATACCGAACCACGATCTAGGCTCCTACAAGGAGAGACACCTTTCCGCCTAGCATACGAAACTGAACTTTAGCTCTAGTAGAAGTTTTAGTCGGGTCCATTCGTTACCAAACTTTTGATGAAAAGCAAAATGATCAAGGCCTAAGAACAAACTTAGATTTTCTACAAGAAACTTAGGAAAAGGCTCATTACAAGAACCAGCTGTACCAGAAAAGGGTAGCTCAATACTACAACACCCGAGTGAAGACACGAAGATATAGAGCAGGAGATCTGGTATTATAGAGAACAAGGGCTTCAGACCCCAGAAACCAAGGGAAGTTATGTCCGACTTGGGAAGGTCCCTATATCATTGACAAAGAAACAAAATCGGGAGCATACCGACTGAAGGAGCCAACAACAGGAAAACCAATCGACCGATCATGGAATTCCACCAATTTGAGAAGGTTCTACCAGTAGTTTTGTACATTTTTCAAAAATAAAGATCTTCTTCCCAAGTTCATCACCAGAATACTCAACTACAAAATATTTTGCACCTTTATTGGGGACTTAACATTTACAAAGCTTGGGAACAAACCCGGCTTTATCCATAGCACCTCTTTTGAGGACTACAGAAATAGTGACACAGGAGTTAACCCGATCACATCCTTAGCACCTCCTTCAAGGACTACGAGTGATTTGGGAAATGACCCGGTCACACCCTCAGCGCCTTTCTTAAGGACTATGTATGAACAAGTACAGTGACACGGGAGTAATCCCGATCACATCTTTAGCACCTCCTTCGAGGACTACAAGTGATTCGGAAAATGACCCGGTCACACCCTCAACGCCTTTCTTAAGGACTACGTACGAACAAGTACAGTGACACGGGAGTAAACCCGATCACATCTTTAGCACATCCTTCAAGGACTACGAGTGATTCGAAAAAGACCCGATCACACCCTCGGCGCCTTTCTTAAGGACTACGTACAAACAAGTACAGTGACATGAGAATAAACCCAGTCACACCCTTAGCACCTCTTTTGAGGACAGAAAAATTCCTACCCATGTTAATTTCCCGAGTAGGACATGGTGATAAAGCAAAAAAGAAACAAGGGGTAATTATCAAAAGAAGACAAGACTGCAAAACACTTAGTCAAATTTTCATTCATAAAAAGGTTTGGGAATACATCCATCTGAATACCACGTTCAATTACGAATACTCAAGGTACAAGAAATACAAATACTCGGGATACAAGAAACTACATGACTCGAGATACAAGAAATTAATGATCCTAGACATAAGAAGCTACAATACTTAAAGAAATTCAGCATCTTGTAGTTGATATATTGAAGCATCTTTGAACTCTTTGCAAGAACCGGGGAGGATTCATGTGCCAATCGAAATCCATGAACATACCAACGAGCTGACGACCTATTCATGTGCCGATCGAAAGCCATGAACTTACCAACAACCTGATGGCCATCTTGGATTGTCACTCGCATCCTTCCTCGAGGGTTTTAATTGATCTTCAAGGATGGATTGGGGTGGATCTCGCCTCGGTAGACTGCTCAGTGAGAAGTCCTTCATTTGACACATTAGTGTCAACAAGGTGTTGCTCAAGTTTCCTCCACCTTCATCCTGGGATTTCTCAGCTGGTCCATCATCAACATCCACCGGAGAAGGGGGGGTCTATGAAGTCTGTAGGATCGGGAATCACCAAGTTAGCAAGTTCATGAAGACCTTTGGGCTGAGGAATCCGGAGTTCATCATACAACTTCAGATCAAGAAACCCAGAAAGCTTTGACACATTTGGGATAGATGTCTTCTCCAACACAAACTTGAAGGCCTGACCCATCCCTTTCCTAAAAGCGGAAGTCGAGAGAGCCAACTTCAAGCCCCTAAATTCAGGAGTTTGGAAATAATCCTCCAACACCTTCCTCTTGGAACTCCCGGATGTACTGGCCCTCAATTCCTCGACCGTCTTCAATCAACTTTGAATTCTACTCCTCCTCCTCGCTCAAGAGTGTCTTGGCACTATCCAAATCCTTAGTGACTTTCCCGAGCTTTTTCTCGAGAGACCTAACTTTTCCCCTTTTATTTCCCCCAGCTCTTGGAAAGATTAGCCTTTTCCTTCTTCAGAGAAGCAATTTGTTCCTGGGCCTCCTCAAGCTCCTTCTTGGCCTGGACTGAACTGTGGTTAGCTTTCCGAAAAAGGTCCTCGGAAAGCTTAAATCCTCCTACTGGCATTGAGCCCGATTCAACGCCTCAACAAAACAATGGGCTGCCCTAGCCAGGAACCTAAGGGAAAGAAAACATTAGTCGGGATCAATAAACAAAAAGGAAAAGATACTTAGGTGGAGAAATTACCAATAACCGTCAGAGAACTCCTTGTCCCAAGTGTCCTTCATGTACTCCCGATCAGCCGAAAGAGTGGCACCCTCGACCCAGCGTTGAGCAACGCTCGGGTTAACGAAACTGAATCCCGATTGGTCAAGTTCCACTGGGGAACAAAGGCATTGGAAGAGCCCACACGGGAGTCGGACTCATAAATCCTCACCTTCTTGGCCGAAGGAGCCCGAGGAGGATCCAAAGCTGGCTCCATTTCGCCCTCGGGGGTGCAAAAGCAGCTTTTCTCTTGGGACTCTTTACGGTCCGACCGCAGCTGCAGAAGGCTGACCCATGACCACAGAAGACTTGGCCGCAACAACAAGAGCAGAAGGAGGCTTTGGTTTTGAGGGCGACTTCCTCACCCGAGCAAGAGACATGGCCCCACTTGCGACAACCAAAAGATCACTCATAGGGACATCCTCATCCACTGCACAACAGAGAAAGATGATCAGGTTAGAAAACATAAAACACAAGAAAAAGATTAATTAGAATGAAGGCTCACCCGAGGAAAACCCCATAACTGAAGAACAAACTCATACTCCATGAAATACCCATGGACATCAAACTCATCCCCTTCAACCCGATTGATCATCCCGACTATATCCTCTTCCTCGGGATCTAGACCAAAGGGAGAATTCAACTGATCAATCTTCTTTGTCCTCTCTTGGAAGTTGGTAAGAAAGGGCTAGGGAGAAGGAGGACGGAAAAACAAGTAAAATTCCCTCCACTTTTTAGTTGTGGACGGGAGAGTATCCTTTTCAATAAAATTCCGCTGGAAATCAAGGGAAGAAGATGCCCTCTTGGCCAGATAAAACTAACCCCGCCGAGTATGGGGATGCAACGTGAAAAAAATATGAAATAACCTAAAGGTTAGGACGACACCCATGTTACAGCAGAAACCGCAAATCCGATAATGTTGCACCAACTATTCGGGCTCAAATTGGCTGAACTAAGGGGAAAATGGTTCATGATATCAACAAAGAGTTCATGCATAGGAAGACGCAGCCCCCCGATTAAAGAATTATAATATAAGGGATAGAAACCACTCGGGGGACTGTTTACCCGATCGAAATCAACCGAGAGGATGACTTCATAACCATCAAGAATAGAAAAACAAGAAAGAAATCTGTCTAGATCAGTGGAAGAAAGAGAACACTAATAAAATTATGGTCCCGATGTATTCAAGATGTAATCAACATGCCAAGGGGTCCGGGGTTGAGCCTGAGCTTGACCTAGCGCCAAAGCTCTGGCATCTAACTTCTTTCTATCTGGTTTACGAGGGATGGCACCTCGGAACCCACTCGAGCACTGAAAAGGAGGATGAAGAGAGGCCCTGGATCGAGAAGCAACGACCCCAAAAGTAGACCCAGGAGGATCATGAGAAGAAGTGGTCGTTGATTCCGACCAAAGAGCACTCTGAGCAGAAAGAGTGGCGGACTCAAATTCACCCTCAAACTCAAAGGCATCCCGAGAAACATTGCTCAGAACCTCCTCAACAGGGACTTCCTCAATCGGGACAGAAGCCAATGTACGGGCCATCTCAACTATCTCGTTATAAGCCCTTGGGTCGTCATCAAGAGGACTATCACCCAAGGAACAGCTAGACTCATCGTCTGAGGATTGCTCATGCAATTCCTTTAGACGATCCCCCAAAGGTTAACAGCTCTCGTTTGATCGCTATCACCCTCACTAGCATAACCCTCATGAGCGCGGCGTTTTCTCTCATGTTCTTTGGGGACGGGAATACTAGGTTCATGTCTAAACCCACCCTTTGGCATCATGATCGGGAAAATAAACTTACTAGTGAAGGAAAGCTGAAGGAAATTCAAAATGCTGGTCGGGATCAGGTCTTGGCCGAGAGCTATGAAAGGGATGGGACAAAAACAAAGATGGAAAGGGGGTATTTATACTACCGGAAGAAGAAGAAAATGATCTCGATTGAACGATTACGAAACAATGAAATCAACGGTTTGTAATAAGAAACTTTTGGACTTCTCGAGGACGTATTATGATTATTTACTCTGACATTTGACGTGACAACACCAGACTGGGGGTGGCACTTGGGGAAGCCCAATCGTAACTGTTAACTCCTCAAGGCGAGAGCAATTAATGAACACTCCTCAAACATGTCCCGAAAGGCTACCCCGCACAATGCATTCATTGCATGGGATTGGGGGCTAGTGATACGAGAAGTTGGCACCCGATTGTACTCGGACCCGACTGGGGCTAAGTCAGCCTCTCAGTCGGGAAATTACCCGGTCATATCTAATTGAAGGCTCCACTTACGCTGGACCTGTATGGCAACATCACCATGAATGGAAGATCAACTATGAAGATTATCAGACGGGATAACCGACGAGGGAGCTTGGCCTTGGCAAATTAGGCGGCCACCGTCAAGGAGCTTGCCTACATTCGGAAAGGTAACCCACACACTATTTAAACAAGGACTCAACCCTCCGGTAAACAACAAACTTATTTTAGTTCAATTTTCATTTTAAAAAAAAATATTTCCTAAATTTCATCCAACTTTCGTGAATTTAGTTTTCTTTTTTTATCCTGTCAAAGTATAATTTTTTATATAAAAAAATTTCATACGGAAACTTTGATTAACTTTCTTTAAATTTGTATTTTAATTACTTTTATTTTCTTATTAACTTAATATTTTTTTTCACAATCTCATATTTTAGTTAATATTTTTTTCAAGATATTCTTGATAATTTTGTTTTTAAAATTTTTATAGAAAAATCATTATAGAATGTTCCATTAACTTTCTTTAAAAATATAATGTTTCTTATATTTTATACCACTTTAACTTTCTTTATTTTAATGTTTTCTTCTCCTAATTTGTCCAACCTTTTACGGTTTCAATTTATTTTATTTTATTTTTATTTCTTTTATCTTCTTCTCCTGAATCTTTTATATTTTTCATGAATAAAAAAATCTTCTTACTCTTCTTTCCTTTTGTTATGTTAATTGGTATTTTACTTTTTATTTCGTATGGGAATGACAAATTAGAAAATCTCACATTGATAGCAAACATTTACTTTTTATGCTTTTTTTTTCTTGCTTCCACTGTACATCTCTTTTCAACCAGCATATGATGTCATGCATGACTTAATGCAAAATTCTTTCACAACTGTGATAATGCATTTCAAGTTAATTTATATCCACAAATGTATTGAATATGCAAGACTAAACTGTTAGTAGTAACTGATATGCCTTTTAATCTTGTTGCAATGCATTGGCAAGATCATTATATTCAGCTTTACAAAGAATAGGTACTAGGTGGTAAGAGAAATAGTTATTTAATCATTTTTGTCGTAAGATCATCATTTTCACTTATAGTGGTTTCTTTGTAGATAGTCCTTTGGGATTTGCTTACTTGGGTCAACGAAAATTGTGTTTCTTTTTTAGGTAAGTATTTGTTAATATTTATTTTTCTTTCATGTCATCATTCTTTGATTTATCATTTTTTTCCCTCACTTTTCATGATTTCTTGAATCTTCTAAACCAATTATCTTCACTTCTTGTGATCAATTTAAGGATTATATGATAGATTTTATAGTATTTGACTTGAAAGTTTGTTTGAGGTTAAATTGGTGACAAAAATGCAATGCTTTTGCTTTTCCACGAAAAATTGATTTGTGTTCACATAGAAAAATCCTTTAACATTACATGGATCTCACTTGGGATTCTTCATAGGAAATTTGTGGCTGCATCATTGAGGGCTCACATAAAGTTATTGTCATTATTACCATTCTTGGTTATGTCTTCACTTCTATTTTGGCTCCTCTAAAAAAATATGATTTTTTCTATATTTGAACAAGTTGGTTTTTGTATGTAAATTAAATTCAAACTCCAAAGTATATTATATTACCAATTGTCTGAAGATTCAATCTGCTTCAAAGTTTTGACAGACTTCTTTGGTTTATATCTCAGTCCACATTCTTTTGCAATTATTTTCTCATCCACCATTTTTGTGATTGTGTAAGAAAGTATCAATTGTCTTGTTGATTGGGTGTCTAGATGGGCTTATTAAGCCATCCAACCTCCATCACCCAAGACCTATGGCTCTCCCAACAACCCACCACTTACATAGCTCTTAGAATAGGATTCAACTATTGAAGGAATTTTACCTACAAAGAGAGTGGAGTCTTCTAAAATAATCGTATATCTCTATTTGTTGCACATGTTAAGAAATATATGGGATCACATGCAATTTGTAAGACCAAAGACCTAATCACATCAACTTTTGATGTTAAGTTGACATTTGGTGAATAACATATGTACACAACCTTACCTGCCACAAGTTTCAAAATTGTAAACCATCAAAGACGATAAAACAAATAAAACAACTAACAAATAAAATTCACACTTGACACTCAATATATGTAGAACTAGCATAGCATTCCCCAAGCTACTGACCAAGGATCAACAACCATTTAAACAAATAGAGAAAACAAATGTGCATTTTCACGTGCGAGTTCTAACTAACTAACTAAATATATATATATATATATATACTAATAGAGTTAGAGAAACAATGACTGATTTTGAAGGTGAATAGCAACAACAATAGATTAAATATGCTAGTATGGATTAATTATGTGGTTATTGGTTGTGGATCCTTTTCAAGCAATCAAACATGATTAGACCCAGAGCACCTCTTTGCCAAGAGAGATAGATCAACCAATGGTGACGTTATCCTGAAGATAGGGATAGATCCACCTCAATAGCAAGAGCCTTTGTGGACCTAGATCAAGACCTTTCTCCCTAGTCCCCCACTAGTATATTTGGGATCATTAAGGTTTTATCTATGTCATTTCTTTACTTTTGATTTTACTCATTGAATGTGCAACCATACAGACTGCATTTTACTTGAATATCTACAACCATGCTATAAGATGAGTAACAACTGCTGATCATTCTTTCTATTTTTTATTTTTTTTGGTAACCCGATTATTCTTTCTTTAAGCAAGTAGAATAACCATTCTGTTGGAACATTGTGGGGGCGCAATCGCCGGTAGATCCAACAGGTGCAACAATGGAGGCAACGACAAGGATGGCCAGAGGAGACCATCAAATCATCGGTGGTTTGTTTGGTGGGTGGAGTCACAGGTAGGTCCATTAGGGCTTTCTTTGATAGGGAGTTACATTGGTTGATTTTGTAAATTCAAAAAAAAAAAATCTCATAATTGTTATAAATAATATTGATTTGTGGATGTCCATCACCCCTAAAGAGATAATACTTAATTTGAATATCTCCAACCATACAATAAGATGAGCAACAACTGCTCGACCATTCTTTCTTTAGGCAAGTAGACTAACCATTTTGTTGGGACATTGTGGAGGCACAATTAGACCTATAAATGGATAACTAAAATCCGCCTCCGAATTCGCATTCATATTCGTTTAAAAGCATTTCAATCCGAATTTTTCTTACCAGAGAATATCTGAATCCATCCTATAATCAAACGGATTCAAATTCGGATTTGCTAAACTGATTAGATAATATCCAGATAAAATATTACCTTGTTATAATAAAATATATTTTTTAAAAAGTAAAAAGTAAAAGGTAAAAACTAAAAATCTAAACTTGTTTAAATTTTAAATTTCAAAATTGAAATTTATTCTTTTTGGATAATTGATCCTCAGTGGATCATTTACCAAAAAAAAAACATCACTCAAATGTGGAAGTTGAAACGTCTCAAACACTCAACCGATTTCCTCTCAACTGAACCAAGAAAACAAAAAGGTATTTCCTTCTTCTCAACTTGTGTCTTCTTCAAACTTGGAAAAGAACAACAAAAACAAGCAGCAGCAAAAACCCTAAGGTTTCTAACTACTACATGTATGAATGCTCAAGAGTTTCTTCCAATTTCATGTGCAGTGTTGTGCACATATATTAAATCTCATTATTCAAAATGATTAGTGGAGCTTAGAGATGAGTTGGTAAAAATCCGACTCATGGTCAAGTGGATGAATGTCTCAACCGTCGAGATCTAAAAAATGGAAATATGTTTTATTCCAGTGCAAGTTGGCTGACAAAAAGAGTGTCTCTTTGGACATTCCAACAAGGTGGAATTCCACCTATGAAATTCTCCATGATGTTTTAGTGGTAAAATTAGATTTTGAACGTTTGGCAAAATAAGATAACAATTTCAAAAGTTTACCAACTAAGAAAGAATAGGAGAAATGTCAAAAAATTGAAGCATGCCTAGAAGTCTTCTATGATGCAACTATGCATATGTCATCCTGCAAGTATCCAACAACAAACTTTTATTTTAAAGATGTATGTACTGTTCTTTCAAATGATACATGCTTGGGGGAAAAATGAAAATGATTGCATTAGGTCTATGGCAATTGCTATGAAAATCAAGTTTGAAAAGATTGAAAAAATACTATATTATTTATGGCACTTGGGGCTATTCTTGTTTCTCATTACAAGATGAAATTAATTAGGTTTTATATGCAAAAAATTTGTGTAAATGTTGATGCTGAAAATTATGTCTCATAGCTTAGATTTGATGTAAGTGATATTTATATTGAGTCTGTAAATAAGTATCACATTTCAAGTGAACACAACATTGAGGATGTTTATGAAAATTGTATTAAAAAATAATCTGATGGAAGTTTTAGGAGAGAAAATAAGAATTACAATGATAATTTCTATTCTTTTCTAGTACAAGAGAAAGATGGTTTCATGCAGCCCCTGAAGTTTGATTTAGATCAATATTTGAATGATGATTTATTTCCCATTGTAGAAGATGATTCTCGTTTTGACAATTTGCATTGTTGGAAAGTCAATGGCCCCAAGTTTCCAATCCTCTCTAGAATGGTTCGTGATATCTTAGCAGTTCTAGCTTCAACAGTTGCTTTTGAATCTGCTTTTAGTATTGGAGGTAGATACATCAGTTCATCCTTAACCCTGATGTTGTTGAAGCTTTGATATGCCTGAAAGATTGGTTGCCTAAAGTTAACTTTAGTAAGTAATTATAAATATGTAACTTTACATAATCTCTTTTTCATAATGTGTATAGTGTAACTTATAGATATTATTATTTCTTACTAATTTGGTTATTTCTATTATGGTGTATGAATCAGACTCAATTGTGGATGAATGAACATAATTATCAAATGCTAATGACATGGATAGTTGGATATTTATCAGGTAAACATTTTCTATTACAATTTTTATTAATTGCGATTCCATTTTGTAGTTGCTATGATCTCTTATTAATTTCATTCTAGTTCTTATAATCTGATTTTTTTTTTTTTTAAATGTTTTGTTACAGGATTTTTTCAATATTCAAATAGTTATGGATAGTTGTGACAGATTATGATTTGCAGGGCTAGAGTATGTGTACTATATTGATGGTACAGAATCGTCAAAATTTTGAAATATTATAAACAAAACTCTTCAACAAAATATTATTACTTCTTCTTCTTCTTTTCTTTCATTTTATTTTCTTTTTTTTTTTTTTTTTAACCATTATTATTATTAATATTTATCCATTCTAGTTGAAATGAAGTGAAATTTGTAATGGCCTAAAGATAATAATAGATTATACTATTTTTTTTTTAATTGGCTTGATGCAATCTTATCTTACTCATGGAGTTCTCCCTCTTTTTCCTGACTTCTATTCTTCTTATTTCTTTTTCTTTCTTTTTTTTTTTTTTTTTTTTTTTGTATGATCTTATTATTATATACTCCACCTTGCACTGGGTAGGTAAGGTTTGTTTAATGGTAGTTGTGGTTAAAATGGATTTTGTTATTGCCATTGGAACTTGGGTTTTTGTATTTTTATTAGCTGTAGGAACTTTGGTGGGGCTGATTCTTGCTTTCTCTTAAATCTATTCACGTTGTTCTAAGTATTTATGCTCTACAGTTGCTTCCACTTTCTCTACTTTGTCTCCTTTTCTTAGAATAAATTAACATCTTGGATTTTGTCTATCTTTTTTCTTCTGCTGGTGACCTTGGTTTTTGCAGGTTAGATATCAGTTTGGTGGAAAATGGCTACCCCACTAGCGATTATAGAGGACTTTACTCCAGATATTGTGCTACATGAAGAGGACACCCCTACTCTTAATCCACTGCTGGATCGATGGGCAAATTTGGGGGAATTCGTGGTCATAGGAAAGATTATAACCTCTAAACATATCAGACCTTCAACGATCTCTCTTTCTTTGGGAAACGCTTGGAGTATTCCCCTCGAGCTTGAAGTGGCACAAGTTGGTTTTAACCTGTTTCTACTGCAACTAAAAAATTCAGAGGAAGTAAACACTGCTCTCAACCAAGGACCTTGGCTCATAAAAAATCAACTGATGATATTGAAGCGATGGTCTGCTGCTACTCCGATGGATCAGCATACCTTTGACTCTTATGAAATTTGGATCCATGCTATAAATCTCCCTCCTGATCTGAAAAATGCAACTATGGCTGCTCTTATTGGAAATAAAATGGGGATATACAGGAGCTTTCAATCTCACAACAGCCTCAGAGATGTGGGAAAACCGCTTGCGATTCGCATGACTTGTTCTATCTCCAACCCCATAAAGCCTGGCATCAGAGTATTTCGACCACAAAATGAAGAAATCTGGGTCGATTTACAGTACAAGAAACTCCCATTAATTTGCTATTTCTATGGTTATCTAGCTCATGAAGGCAGAAGTTGTATGATTCGTAGGAAACTTGAAAGTGGGGGTATACTTAGTTTTGAAGGAATTTCGAATGCTGAATGTGGAGAAATATGTGCAACAATGTTCGGTGACTGGATTAAGGCTGGTAGCTCTGTTCATCGACCTCCAAGAGATGTAACCCGGAAATTGTTGGCCAAAATGCATTTAGAAGAACAACATCTCCTCATGCCACCATCGGATGTGAATGCTACAACACATCTTCATCCCCAAATATTTCAGTTTGTTAAAGCACTTCTTAATCCACCTCCAAATCTTGGTGAGTCTCGAATTTTGCTTGTCGGCATTGATAATGAAGATCAAAGAACAAATGACTACCAAAATGAGATGCAACGGCCTTCCACAATTAATTCACAAGTTGTGGTTCCCCAACACTTTAATCTAGCAGCTGATGGTTTCGGTTTAGAAGCTTTCAACCCTTTGGATTTAGTGAACCATACTTCAGATGAGCAATCTATTCTAAGGCCATTTTCTCACAATGCTGTTACAACACTTTCTCAAGCGCATCAGCAGAGATTTGAGAGTCAATCTCAACAAACTGGATTGCTTTCTCACAGAGACTCAATTATCTCCATTTCAAACAAATATCATTCTGTTGCAGGCCCTTCTAAAATTCACAATCTTGAAGTAGGAGGGAATGAAGATATCTCTCCAGTGAACACACAGGAGACCATGGAAGAAGGGGAAATAAGGTTGGAAGATTCGGTTTCCCAAGGACCAACTCAAATTATTCTACCTAGAAAAATCTATGCACATCCATGAACAACAAAGTACATCCATGACTCTTGTGAGACCTCAACCAATCATCATTAGAACTACTGCTCAATCCATTCAAGTCTCTAACTCCTCAGTCCATATTGAGGAATTAGCTCCTTTGAGGAAGATTACAGTGAAGTGCTTCCAATGAATACAAGAAAAAGGGCTTGCTCACCCGAGCAAGTAACTGTGTTATTTAAGAGGATGAGGTTAGAAGAGTATGAGGCATCAAATATTATCAGACCCAATGTTGGTAATAGAATTCATGGAATGGCTTGTAGAGCTAGGGGGTCCAGCTGGTAGGTTTCGAGCAATTATGAGGTACCGAGGTACATCCTTAATCTCTTTTGAAAGGGTGAGGCAGGCTGCCCTAAATCAGCCCCCAAGATCTCCATGAAGCTCCTAATGTGGAATTGTCAAGGAATTGGCCCAACCTTGACACAACAATACCTACAAAAACTTTGTAGGAAGAGTGGGCCAGGTTTGATATTACTTGTTGAAACAAAGAATGATGGAGCTACACTATCTAGAGTAGCTAGGAAGATAAGGTTTGATAATCATTTTAGTATGGATGCCATAGGTAACTCAGGTGGTATTGGTTTAATTTGGAATAATTCTATTTCCATTACTTTTCTCTCATCATCTGCACATATTGTTGATATTCTAATACTTGTAAATTCTTCTGGTGTAGAATTCAGGTTAACTTTGTTATATGGGCATCCGCAAACTGAGTTGCGAGGTAGGATTTGGGATGAACTCTCTCAGCTAGGAACCTCTGTAAGTACTCCTTGGCTTGTTCTTGGTGATTTCAATGAAATTTTGAATAATGATGAAAAATTTGGAGGGAGACCTAAATCCCAAGCCCAGATGGACAGATTTAGGACTGCCATTGACAATTGTAATCTTTTTGAGGTCAAGTGTACTGGGCCAAAATTCTCATGGTCAAATAAAAGGCGGGGAGCTGGTTTAATTAAGGAGTGTCTTGATAGAGCTTTTATTAATATGGATTTTTTGGACCTTTTTGGAAGTGTCCAAAGTCATAGGCATGCTATGGTGGGATCTGACCATACCCCTCTTGAGGTTACCTTATACCCATCCAAGCGTCGCTCAATGAGGCTTCACTATGAAACCAAATGGGAAAGCCACCAAGACCTATCTCACCAAATATACCTCGGATGGGCAGCCCCAAACATTGGATCACCTTCCTACCAGCTACACCAGAAAATCAAAAATTGCTCAGGATCACTTCGGCTTTGGAGTAATAATACTTTCAAGAATGCATCTAAAGAAATTACAAAAATCTCCCAGCTTCTTGAAGAGTGTCAACAAAAATCTCCTTTTGATTCCAATACCCTTGAGGAAATTGACCTTAAGCAGCAATTAGAACAACATCTCCTGGCGGAGGAAAAATTTTGGTGCCAAAGATCTAGGGTTTTGTGGCTGACCGAGGGAGACCGTAACACCCAATTCTTTCATGCCTCGACTGCCCAAAGAAGACAAAAAAACACTATCCATCGATTAAAGGACAACTTTGGTCAATGGATTAAAGAAGAAGCCCAGATCAAAACCGAAATATGCACCCACTTCTCTTCCCTTTTCACCTCCTCTTCCCCAAGTGACCCTCAAAATTTTCTTCTAAGTACATCTCCATGCATTTCAGCTTCAGAAAACCAAGTTCTATGTGCTCCTTTCTCCCCAGAAGAAATTAAGAGCACTCTTTTCCAAATGAAAGGAAACAAAGCCCCAGGAATTGATGGCCTGCCCGCCAGATTCTATCAAAAGCATTGGGATACTATTGGGGATGACCTTATAAAAGGGGTGCAACATTTCTTTAGGAGAGGTCATATGCTCAAAAGTCTCAACAAAATAGTTATCACATTGATCCCAAAGAAAAGCAACCCTCAGAATGTATCTCAGTTTAGACCCATCAGTCTATGCACCACTCCCTTCAAAGTCATAGCAAAATGTCTAGCTAATAGACTTAAACCCTTATTGGGGTCCATTATTAGCCAGACTCAAAGTGCCTTCGTTCCAGGTAGAGCCATCTCAGATAACATCTATCTTGCCCATGAATATCTACACTTCCTTAAGAAATCCCAATCAACATCTGGATACATGGCTTTGAAACTGGACATGTGTAAGGCCTATGACAAATTAGAGTGGTCATTTATTGAGGATACTTTGAGATATCTGGGTTTTGCTGATCAATGGGTTCAATGGATAATGCAATGCATTTCAACTGTTACCTTTCAAATTAAGATCAATGGTTCCCTTTCTAGATGTATTTTTCCTCAGAGGGGTATCAGGCAAGGCTGCCCATTGAGCCCATGCATCTTTATATTGTGTCAAGAGACCTTCACCCAAAGACTTCAATCCAATAGAGGGATCCCTAGGTTGCCTGGTATAAGACTAGCACATCGGGGTCCAGAAATTAACCACTTGTTTTTTGCTGATGATTGTATGCTTTTTTCCCCTGCCTCGGTTCAAAATGCTTCCACAATATCTGCTTTGCTTTTGGAGTATGAACAAGTGTCGGGTCTCCATATTAATCTGAAGAAGTCAGCTGTTTTGTTTAGCAAAAGAACACTTGCAAATACTAGGGCTGATGTGGTGACTTCTTTGGGCCTAAAAGAAGTGCAATCTCATGGAACTTGGGTCTTCCCTCATCCATAGGGAAATCTAAAGTGCAAACTTTCTCCTTCATCTTAGATAGACTTAATTCAAAGTTGGCAGGTTGGAGGGGCAAACTTTTGTCTCAGGGAGGTAAGGAAATTTTGATTAAGGCTGTGGCTTTTGCATTACTAGTGTATGCTATGTCTTGTTTTATGATTCCCAATGAGATTTGCAACTTAATGACTCAAAAGATTAGGAACTTTTGGTGGAAAAATGATAAAGGACAAGGACTTTATTGGGTAAAGTGGAATACATTATGTAAGAGCAAAAAAGAGGGAGGGCTTGGTTTTAGAGATGTCCTATGCTTTAATAAAGCTTTATTAGCCAAACAAAGTTGGAGACTCTTGACTAATCCAACCTCCCTATGGGCACAAGTAATGTCTGCCAAATACCTTAAAGGCAAATCCATTTTGGAGGTTGAACCACCATCATATTGCTCTTGGGGTTGGAGAAGTGTTTTAATGGGGAGGGATGTGCTAAGACATGGTTTGATTAGACAAGTTGGAAATGGTTTACATACTCACATATACCATGATCAATGGATTCCTTCTCTTCCTTTTAAATATATATCCAGTCCCCCACAAACCAATGGGCCTTCACTTGTACATGATTTGATTGATTGGTCAAATCTTCATTGGAAAAAAGATTTGTTGGCTGCTTTGTTTTCTCATTTGGAGGTTGCTGCTATTTTAACAATTCCCATCCTTTCCATCAATACCATGGATACATGGGTGTGGTACAAATCAAAGCAAGGAACTTTCAAGGTAAAATCAGCCTACTACCATTGTTTGGCAATGTCTGATTCCCAAGGTAATATATCTTCATCATCATCACCATCTTTTTGTTGGAATAGAATTTGGAATATTCCTACCTTACCAATGATTAAGCACTTCTTGTGGAGAACATCTTATGAGGCGCTTGCTATAGGAAAATCTCTCTTTCATAGAAATAATGTTCAAACACCATTATGTCTTATATGTGGTAAGAATATTGAAAATTTTGGTCATGCTTTACTATTTTGTTCCCATGCAAAAGAATGTTGGAGAATGTCTCCTCTTAGGCTCGATGTTTCAGATTTCCATGGTGAATCCCTTCATGATTGGATATATTTTATATCTGATAAATTTAAAGAATATGGGAATTTGAATTATTTAGATCAAATGTGGAGCTCTCTTATGTGGTGTATTTGGAAATCTAGAAATTTCATTCTTTTTAATGGAAATGATCTTTCCATAAGACAGACACTCACATCTTTTCATACTTTATGTGCAGAAATTCAATCTTTTTGTACTAATACATCTCATGGAGACACTAGGGCAACATACCCTTTGCATAGAGTGGAAAGCATGGATGATGATTCGGAATTATTTTACCTTTTTGTCGATAGATCATGGGATTCTAGATCTCTTTATGGTGGCAGAGGATGCATTTTGTGGGACGCTCAACAGGTTTTCGTGGCAGCACAATGCATTGGAAATGAAGGTTCATCAACAGCTTTAATGGAATTGGAGGCAATGAGAGATGGTCTCCTCTTGGCAAAAGGTTTGGGAATTTCGAAGGTGCATATTAGCTCGGATTTTAAACCGGCCATTCAAGCTATTCAAGGTCTTAGTACCTCTCTTGATTGGCAATGTTTAAACCTTGTTTCTGAAATTAGGACAATTGCGTTGGATTTCACCTTTATTAGATTTGCTTACATATCTAGGTCTAGAAATAGTTTTGCTGACTATCTAACTAGGGGAGCTAATCTTTTTAAACTCTCTAGACATTGGTGGGGTTTGCCACCTTTCTTTGTTGTTTCCCCAAGCTTGTTCCTCTCCAAGCCTTTGTCTTTGGATGCTTTTATTTAATGAAATTTTTCTGTTGTTGACTAAAAAAAAAAAAAAACTTGCACTGCTTCCTTCTTCTTCTTCTCTTTCTTTCCTTCTTCTTCTTCTTCTTCTTCTCCTTCTTCTTCTTTTTTTTTTTAATGAACATAGATGGAAATTCTTAAGCATTTTACATTATTCAAAATTGGGTTGATGTTTACTTATTCCTATCTTTATCCTTTAGTTTTCCTTTCACCTATTGTTTGTTGTAAATTTTTTGGTTGGATGTGACTATTTAGCATGAATATTAACTACTTCTACTAATGTTGCTTAATCTTGCAATTTCAAGTTCTTGAAACTTCTTACATGACACTTTCAAAAGTGTCTCATTCATATTTTTATGTTACTTAATTGATTATATATAAAGATGTATAACATGAATTTATGTTATTCATTGTCTTTAGAAATCTTGTTTTATCATGTATTTTTATTATGGATTTGTGGATTTGATTGCACCATTGACAACAATGCTTAAAACTGCTATTTGTGTTAAGCTAATCCAACAATATAATTGTGATTTAGTCAAAAAAAAATTCTGATTTGTACAACTAAGGAACCAAAACAAAATAAGATTAAATATCTTCTCTTTAATAACTTTACCTTAAATAAGATGTTTATCTCTTTGGACAACTTACCTAACTCTTCACTAATTGTTTTGTAGGTATTTCAAACATGGAGAATTATGGGGTGGTGGGCATTTTTTGCTTGTACAAAATAGCACAAGTTGTGGCCATTTTCCTTGATCCTAATCTTTTTTAGATTTGATTTAACTTAATATTTACTTTAGAATATGTCATGATCTATTTATGTATGTTCTGTATTAGTTTAAAATAGACTTTGATAATTTCTTGTACCATTTGTTTCTCTCATCAAAAAAAGATCACCTATTATAATTCAAAAAATTATAATAGATGATTTTTGTAACAGGTTATGGCATTTATGGATGATATTTAAATTATAATAGATTGACTCCAAACAATTATGAATGGTTTTGTGACAGGTTATTGGTTCAAATTTCTTTGAATTATAATGGGTGATTTTTGTAACAGGTTATGGTTTTTATGAATGATAATGTGATTGTAATAGGCTATGGTTTAGATGAATTATAATTGGCTAATTTGTCATAGGATTTTATGTATAATACTTATAGATGATATAATATTAAGTTACTTGGGATTTATTAAATTATGCTTGGTTTTGTAATAGGGTTATTGGTTGTGGTCTACGAATGTATGGATTTGATTATTTTTAAACTATGGAGAAAATAATTTGTTAGAATATACTCACCAATGTCAACACATGAAAAAATCATTAGAACAAACATTTTTTTTTCTTTTTTTTAAACAAGATGATAATCGGATTTGAAAATCAAAAATCAAATAATGACAATTGACAACCAATAATCGGATAGTTTATCGGATCGGATAATTATCAAATATCCGATAGAGTTTCGGATGTGAATTCAGATACCTGTTAAAAAAATCGACGGATATCGGATCGGATTCGGATAGCGTGTTTTCTTATTGGATTCAGATTCGGATAGTAGTGTATCCAAGTTGAATCTGATCCGTTTACAGGTCTAGGCACAATCGCCGACATATCTAACAGGTGCAACAATGGAGGTACCGACAAGGATGGCCAGAGGAGGCCATCAATCATCGGTGGTTTGCGTGGTGGGTGGAATCACAGGTAGGTCCATTAGGGTTTTCTTTGATAGGGAGTTACATGGGTTGATTTTGTAAATTCTAAAAAATCAAAAATAAAAAATTTCATGATTGTTATAAATAATATTTATTTGTGGATGTCCATTAACCCTTAAGAGATATATTTAATTTTCAAATAAAGATCTCAATCATTTCAACGTACAATCTTGAAGATTCATATTCCCATATTAACTAAAGACTACAGTAATCTATCATTCCATATCACTAGCATCTTATTGTGTGCAAGAATAAAAAATATTGTATTTTCTTATAGATTCTGATTTTTCTATATTAGAAAAGATGTTATTTCTATTATAAATTTGTAATGCACAAAAGTTTATAAAGGAATTCAATTCACCTTGTCTTAATTTTCTTCAGGGGCGGACCTGCAGTGGGACCGGGGGGCCATGCCCCCCCCCCCCCGGATTTTTAAAATTTGTTATATATTCTTTAATTTTCTGGTTTTTATGCTAATTCATTTATTTTTCTTTAGCTTTTTCTCTGCCATGCCCCCCCCCGGATTTTTTAAAATTTGTTATATATTCTTTAATTTTCTGGTTTTTATGCTAATTCATTTATTTTTCTTTAGCTTTTTCTCTTTCTACATGTGAAATGTCACTATTTGGCCCCCCAATATTGAGAACCATTTTTAAAGGTAATATAATGGATGTAAATGTCATTCCAAATTAAAAACTAGTTTCTCAATCCCTATTTATTCTCCCCTTTCTTCTCTCTCATGTTTTTTTCCTATTAATTCTCTTATCTTTTTATAAACATGGGTTAAAGAAAATTTTTGAAAAAAAATCTTATTAGGTATTCAAAATTTCATTCCTAATTAAAAATTAACTCCTCAATCCGTATTTATTCTCTCCTCTCTCATATTTTCTTTCTATTTATTCTCTTCCCTTTCTATAAATATGGGTTAAGGAAAAATTAGAAAAAAAATCTTCTCCACAACTAGGTATTCTTTCTCTTTCTCAATTTATTTATCGTTTCTATTTTTTTTTTATTTAATTTTATACTATTTGTTTCTTTATTTCTTCTACAATTTTTGTTATTTGATTTTTTACTGTGAATAAAATGTCTATAGTTAGTAAGGTAAAACTACCATTGGTTTGCATCTACTAACAAAGAAAATTTTGGTTTGCATATGACTTTCTAGGGTTGAATTCATGTTTTTTTTTTTTTTTTTTTATGCTTTAATTTATCTATATTTGTCAAAAAAATTATTATCAATAATGAGCCCTACAAAATAAGCATTAGTGCTTCCCAACGGTAAGGTTATCTAGACTTTTATTTTTCGGCCGCCCCCAACTTTTGAATCCTGGGTCCGCCCCTGATTTTCTTCCTTGTCATTCAATGTTGTACATTTTTTCCACAAACAAAGTCTCGAATTCTAACTTTGCACGGACAGATACCCCACCCAGGCATGAATAAAAATCTGTTTGATTTGCACCATTGTTGCCCTATCGAAATTTCCATTCACCTGGTTTACCAAAATGAAAAGAAAAAAAAAGGAAATTTCCATTCACCTAAAGGGCTAATTACTTCTAAGGGTAATCACCTGAAGGACAGATTTTGACAGTTTGGAACAAATAAGGAAAATTTCACACACTTCACACCGTGAAGGCGTGAATCCATGATGATGCCCGCCATTCCCACTTCTCTCCTTTTTTTTTAGAGTTTCTTGGGCCCACCTTTCTCTCTTGGGCTCCCCTCCAACCTCCTTCCCCTGTCGTTCTACTGGCCCATTCGGCCTGTTTGTCCATCCTTTGCTTCTACCTCTTCTGGGCTGGGCCGAGTCCACTCCAGCCTCTCCACCTCTTCTGGGCCTAGTCCAGTCCTTACCACCCACCCTTTTCCCTCCCCGGCCCGCTTTCCCTCTTTTTCTTTTGGCCCACCCCTGCCTACTCCCAACCCAGGACCTTATTCCTAATTATCTCTAAAATTATATATAATTTGTGAGAATTGGTAATTAAAATGATTTACATATCGAAATTCTTAAAAATAAAAAAATAAAAAAATAAAAAAAAAAGAATATCAGCTAAATCTTAAGAGTTGTTTTAGTGGTTGAAACCAACACTTCTTAGTGAAGAGGATGTGGGTTTGACCTTCGTTGAGACATATTTATATCCACATTCCCGGATTAATAAAGCCCTTTTGTAAAAAAAAATTTATTAAAAAAATTAATAACTAATTTTTTGGAGTTAGTTATAAATTAAAAAAAAAAAACTTTTATTGTCCAAGTACCAAGTAAACCAAATTATTGGGGCTCACAAAATTAGGGTGATTGAGTTTATTTTTTTAATATTTTATTATTTTTTACTTGTAGATTGCACATAATTTGTGATTGTAAAACTATCTGAGAAAATCACAAAATGCTCTCATCACAAAAGATGATCCACAATCCAAACACTTAAAAAACTCAGATCTAAGTAAGATTCTAAATCAACGGATTTAGTTAAAATGAATTTATGATATAAGCACATACCTTGACAAAAATAACCGTTTTTCAGTTACAAAATTTTCGGTTCCTCTTCCGTGTTTCTGGCCTCCCACTCTCACGAAAGTGACCTTCATCTCTGCAATTTCCTTCTCTTCAACCTTTTTACATTTTTTATCCAAAAAAAACCCTTATTTCAATCTCTCTCTGCATTAGTCGTTTTTTTTGGTAGGATTCTGCATTAGTCGTCGAGGACCTAAAAAACCTCCAACTAATTCCACGTTTCAACGAAATAGGCGGAAAATATCTCATAAACCCTAAACCCCAGATTGAACCTAAACGTTCCACGTGTCATCGGCCTTCTCAACTGGTCGCTCTTACCTCTTACTTATCTTCCCAACGGTTACACCAACTCCTTCTCTCTGTCTTTGTCTTTCGCTTCTCTTCTCTCTCAAACACAGGTCAAGTTAGACGACTCACACCAGGTAGTTTCTTCTTCTCCATTTCTCTTTAGTGTTCTGTGCTTGCTTTTTTGTACTATGCTTTGCTTGTTTACTGTCTCTCTCCATATTTCTCTACAGGTTCCAATTCCATGGCACTAAGTTTCTGTTCCAACATGGCAACACTTCAACAACTAACACCAGAGATGTCTACTTTTCAACAGAGACAAGGAGGCTTAACCACACAGTTCGTAGGCCTCCATGATAACACCTTCAGCTACCCATTATTTGAACCTGATGAATTTCTCTACCCAGATAGTTACTCTTCCCTTCCCTATTTCACTCCTGCCCCTAACCCATTCATTTCAATCTCACATGAATTCTATCCTGAACTCTATCCAACTTACAGTATCAACCATTGTGATTACCCAAAACGTCAGAAAAGCTTAGAAGACTTGTATTACACGGATTTCACACCCAATTGCTTTGATGGGTATGGACTCAGTTCTTATCCTCTGCAGCCAGATTTCATGGCTACTGAAGTTCCAAACCCATTTGTGTATTCCAATGGCAGTGTTGATAGTGTAAAACCCAGCAGTTGTGTATCTGGGTCATCATCAACACAGAGTGTTGCTGCTCGCCAGAGGCGGAGGAAGATCGCTGAGAAGACTCAAGACCTTGCAAAGCTTATTCCAGGTGGAGATAAGCTTAATACTGCTGAGATGCTCCAAGCTGCTTTCAAGTACGTTAAGTATATGCAGGCACAAGTAGGAATTCTTCAATATGATGGGCCACTTCAGGTAATTGATTAACGATTAGTGAGATTTTATCTTTTTAATGACTGCAATTAAAAATGTTTTAGTTTATTTTATTTTTGTGTAGGAAGATAAGGATGAGAACAACAATGTGGAAGGACTAGGAGTTCTTACATCCCCAAGAATTCAAGAGAAGCTTTACTTGGAAGAGAAGTGTTTGGCTCCTAGAAGGCTTATTGAAACTTTAGTACAAAATGAAGAGATTAAGTTAAATTCGATCATCTCCAAAGGTTTGGATAAGCTGATTGCTGATTGAATCAGGGTGTTTGTAAAGCATGACAAACTGAATTAACTACTAATTATGTTTGTGTTTTTACATTTTTTTTAGTTGTGCACATCTTAACCTAGATGTTGAATTCTTTATTTAGTTTAGTTTGTATGTAAATCTTTTTCTTGTAAATATTGAACAAGAAACAGATTACTGTTCTCCTGCTTATTTCTGTTATTTAGTTTAGTTTGTATGTCAATCTATTTCTTGTAAATATTGTACAAGAAACGGATTATTGTTGTCTTGCTTATTTCTATTTTTTAGTAGAAATTATTTGTTCTTGAAATGGATTTTCTATTTAAATTTTAATTATAAAAAAAAAACAGATTCTCTTTTAAAACAAAGATCTTTTCTAAAGGAAAGAGATTAAGTGGGACCCCGATAGATTAGGATTACAGGTGAGCAGTTGGAATAGTTTTAGGAGAAATGGAGAGAGAAATGAGGGAATGGTTGAGGAGTGTGGATGATCTCCCATTACGGATGCTTTTTCGATAGCTTTACAACCACAAATTATGTAGGACCCACATGATAGGGTGATGATTTTTTTTAATATATTATTATTTTTTACTTATGGGCCCTTTATAATTTGTGGTTAATAGCCAGGGGAGATGATTCGGATGCCATTTGGCTAAGTGAAGAGGATAGGGCATGTATCAAAGTGGATATATAGAAACCAATGCAGGGTTGGTTGAGTAGTAAACATCATGCTTATCAATGGAGAGGTCATGAGTTCGACCTTGCGGCATTTCATTTCCAGTATTAAAAAAGCACCAGTACCAACAAAAAAAAAGTTGATAGATAGATTCCAATCTCAAGGCACATAATATCCTATGGGCATGATGCATCGAAAAACATTAGATTGGTACCAATCGGTATTCTTATGTCGATACCAATCTTACGGAATATAAAACCATCTTTCTAGAATCCATATTGCTTATCGGTCATTATTCCACATAGTTTGTCAAATACTTAAAGCCCTTCTACACAACCCAATTATAGATTTATAGGCCTAAATGATCCATTAGTTCTATTAATGGAGCCACCCATGGGTTTAATATAATGATCATCTACGGTTTAATTATGGGATAAATATTTTCTGACTAGTTCCTAAAGGCTAGGGACCAAATTGATCAACGCTTCTTTAAAGTGTTAGCAAATTAGTTTACCCAAAAGAAAAACAAGTGTTAGCAAAAATAAAAACCTCCATCCCTAGCACGCCTTCTCTTTTTTAGGTTTTAAGTTTTTCTTTACAAAAAGTAATCACTTAAAGTTTCATTTAACAAAACTGGCTAAAACTGAATTTGGATTTACAAAACTAGCCAAAATAGTGAATTTTCATTCATTTAAACATTTTTACCCCCAAAATTAATCATACCAATATGGGGGTAAAAATGTCCAAAGGGAATGAAAAATTAATGATTTTTTCCTTTTGAACAAAAAAGTGATTTTATCTTTTCAATGTGGTTAGTTTTAGGGGTTAAAAATGTTAAAGGAATGAAAAAGTACCATTTTTGCTAGTTTTGTAAACACAAACTTAGTTTTAACTAGTTTTATTAAGTAAAACATTGAGTGATTACTTTTGTAAAGGAAAACCTAAAAGTGGTTAATCACGTAATTTTCCCCCTTTTCTTCCTAGGACTGTGGGCCCGATCGCTTTGAATGGTTAATGATGACCAAAAAAAAAATTAACTATATTGCTAAGAGAAACCTTGACTTGATCAACATCAGCACTTGTGCAAACCCATTGATTCCGAAAAACAACACCTTTAAGTGAAAAAAACAGATAAAATTGAGAGTCAACCGACATAAATAATAAAAATAATAAAGCACAAGAAGCCATACGAAATCATGCCTAAAGGATAAATCTCTTATTATATCAATTTTAATATTTTTTTCAGAGGGGTTGGGGGGGTCAAAGGACACTTCTTCTTCTTTTTTAATTAATAAGGACACATTTTATATATGGGGGAAGAGGATAATATACTACACTAGGGGTGCAAGTTTGGCCCTCACGGTTCTGACCCGCTCTGAGTCCGAATAGGGCTTGAGCTCAAGATTTTGGTCATGAGGGTAGATTAGGGCTAAAATATTATGGCCCTAACTTGGGCCAAGGGCGGGCCTGAGATTGTTCTTTGTCTTGTCGGGCATGTTCCCACCCATCCCTAATTTTTTGCCCTAACCCTAGCCCTGATTTTGGCCCTGATCCTAACCCTAATTTTGACCATGATATTTGATCTCAATGAATTAGGAACAGGGACAAGGATATGACTAATTAGGGCCAAAACTAAGGATAAGGCCAAGTATAGGGCCAAGGATAGGGCCAATCAAGGCTAAGGACAAGGCCAATTAGAGCGGGAATGAGCTTGGCTTGGCCCTGTAGAGCTTAAGGTCATGGACAATAATCCTTAGCCCTAAATTAAGATCAGGGTAGGAATGAACTTAGATTAAACTAAATACTTGGGATTACAAAAGCTCGGCCTAGCCTGACCTAATTGCAGCCCTAACTACACATGCCATCAACAGGAGTTGAACCATGATCTTTTCACTAAGAGGTGTTGGGCGACCTTTTGTTAGTAGATCTAATATTTCTAGATTAAAAAAAAAATGCATGACTTCTCTGCAGATCTAGTCCAAATTAATCCTATTCCAATTCCTCTTCTCCTGCTCCTTCCCGTAACAAACCGAACACTTGAGATGTTAGGCCTTGTGATTGACCTAAGTGCACGAATAAATGAAATAGAGCATGAAAGAGAAAAAGAAGACAAACATTTGTTAACCGAATTCGGTCAATCTATGTCTCCGGGGCTCAGGATTGAACCCAATCACTATGAACAAGTTCAAATCACTACAACCATCCTGTACATATTTATTCCTGGCTTGCTAAATAAGATGGCGAGTAATAATTAAATCCAAGGAGCATTTTAGCATTTGCTCACCAATAGAAAATCCAGAAATACTTGAATGCAGAATTCCTTCAAAGAAGAGCAGCAGATATGCTCTGCTCTTGGACAGGGACCTGCAGGCACACAAATGCTTAGTCCAGCTACAAGCAACAAATATATGCATATAGTTTCCTATGTTTGTGAGCATAAAACACAAACATGTTCGATAGGAGTTCATTGTGAAAACCTGCATTATAACACACCCAAAAAAAAAAAAAGATTTTGAATTTTGGAAGCAAATAAGTTTCCAAAAGAAGTCACACCATTTAATCAAATTCAGGTGTAACATTACTACATAACAATGAAGCAGGTTTATGGTTTGAGAACTCACCATTTCTTGATAACACATGCCACCTGGCACATCAAAAAGAGTAATTTCAAGTCCTTAAGAAACAAAGTGCAGAGACTCTGAGAATAACCCAAAAATACTAGTTAAAATTTGTTATAAAATCTGAGACTCCAGTCTATATTTAGAGAAAACTGAAGAGCTAGTATTCTTCACTTTAGTTATCTATATCAAAATAAACTACAAATGACTTGAACAAATGAGTATATACCAATATGTTGTTGCATATGCCAAAGTTTTCACACCCCACATCATATATCAAATGTATCATAATTCACCATTTCCCACAATGGATCCAACCATAAAAAACCACATAAAGCAAAAGTGTCATTGTGATCACAGAGCCATCAAAAGCCCCATAAGGAAATTCTGTTATGGTAGCACTTAATTTTCTTAAAATTTCAACTGAATTACTCCTGAGCTTTAACAGGAAAGTATCACTAGGCTAATGAATCTCTATTAAAACATATCAATTACCATACCTGTTAAGGTATTAAACTACTTAACAGTTATGATCACAAAAGCCTGTGTCTTCTTTCAATCTGGGATGGTACTTACAATGCTCTCAACTCTGTATAGTTGCCATGTTTTGAAGGTTGATCCATAGAAATTGTTGTTCTGAAGGGCACTACAATAAATACACATCATCAAAGAACCAACAACACATTTTCTGAAAAAAGGTACCACATAAATGATTCTGCTTTCCAATCTCTGGAGATATGGAGCCCATCAATTTGCAATGTGGAAGAATCTTGGAAATACATATGGGAGAATCAATTCTAGCACCATAAAACAGAAAAATAAAAGCAAATATAATCCTCACCATAGCAGGCTAAACCAAAGATCACCAAACTGAAATCACACCACACACACACACAAAATAATAATAATAATAATAATAATAATAATAATAATAAATAAATATATATAAAGTGAAGGAAGAAAGAAAGGAAAGATTATGTGTAAAGCTATGGCAACTATCTGAAACTTCAGTTAATTTTCAGAAATCTCAAAAAACATGCCACTGAGAGTTAAACAGACATTGATTGAGATCTTGTGACCACACAACAGAACTCAATATAAGCTTGTGTTGGCCTGGAAGATGCCAAATTGGCCTCTAAAGTGATTACATAATGATGGAACTTCACTAGGCAAATACTTTTCCGAGCATTGCGTATTTTTAGATTTTTTTTCTTTTTATTTTTTATTTATATAAAAGGAAACTGAACATGTATAAAATGACCAAAAGTATGTACATAACCATCTTGGATTACAATAGCGAAAGGTTATCCTGTTGAACAGCCAAGAACGCCAACATAGAGCAACAAATCTGTATTAGCTGAGGCACAAAAGACAACTGAACTGATCAGATCTGAGGTTTGTAGTAATGGTGAAACAAGCTGCAATGGCCATGAGAGCAACTTCAGAACTTATGACTCAGTCCAAATTTCGTGAGGGGTGATGTGTATTTGTTGAGTAATTTTTAAACCATTCTTGATACTCAAAAACAGCAGTTCCATCTGATTGTTTGCGAAAGAGTTACCAGCTTTCATTGCAACATATTGGCCAATACATACAAGACAAAAAGCACGAACCAAACGTTTTACTTTACAGCAGGAGTATAAGGGCAAACTTGGTGAATAAAGTTCCTCACAAGCAGAGCCAGATGCAATTTTTCCTGCGCAGCAACCTCAACAATTTTCAACCTGAAAGAATTAAAACCAAGTAAGAACGGGAAGGCCAAACAGGAGTAGGAAGGTTAGTATGCAATGTAATAGTTGAGGAAGTCAGTTTTGAACTGTCAGCAGAAATTGAGCCATTACATTTAACTCCCTTAGCCACTTTTCAACTGTCTGTAGCAGGCACTGAGGGTTTTAACATTGAGAAAACGTACTCTTGGCTTGCCAACAAGATAGTCAGTATTGAAGAAAGCTGAGATGGACCATTCTAGTATTTGCTTACCAAGAGATCTTTGAATGCAGAATTCCTTCATAGAGGAGCAATGGATATGCTCCGTTTTTGGACAGGGACCTGCAGCACACAAGTGCTTAGTCCAGCTACTAGAAGTAAATATATGCATATAGTTTCCGATATTGTCCACATAAAACACAAACATGTTCGATAGTAAACCTTTTTGAGCATATAGTTCTGACCGGAATATCTGAATTAATAACATGCCAAAAAAAAATCTTGAATTTTGGAAGCATTTAATCAAATTCAGGTGTAATATTACTAGACAAGAATATAGCAGCCTTATGGGTTGAAAACTCACCATTTCTTGATAACATATACCACCAGGCACATCAAAAGAAGTAACTTCAACTCTTCAAGTATGTAAGAAAAAACTTACAGTGGTATAGACTCCAAAAATAACCCAAGAGCTCAACTAATCTTCATTATAAAACATGAAACTCCGGTACTTCTATTAGAGGAACCTGAAAGACCTAGTATTTTTCCCTTTATATTTCATTTGACTGCTAATAACTTGAAGTCCCAGTATGTGTTTACAACAATGACAAATTTTTCAATGGTGTGGCCACATCAAATTATACTTGAACATATCCCACATCATATATCTAGTTCATCATAATTTACTATTGCCAGCAACACATCCAGCCATCAAGAACCACAAAAAGCAAAAGTATCATTGTGAATCTCCATTTCCTACACCACTAGCCTGAAATTGGTGATGGAGACTTTGATGAATTCCCTCCCAGATCATCTTTGCATCACACATTTGTTGGCATACCACACTAGCCATGATTTCAACCAAGCTGCCAAATACAGCCATGATTCCGGAGTAGTTTCACAACCATGAGTCCATGGTAAAGATATCTAGTATATGAAAACAGCACGTGCTCATTGAACTTGCTGAGTGAAACCTCAGATGTATAGATCCCACCAGGAAGTTGGTAATCACATTAATTTCTTCAGAACATTGGAGAGAATTCCAATACTAACCACTCAAAATGTAAAACTCCTAGTAATTTATATAAGAAAAATTAAGATACAAGCTTAAAAGATCACTGCCAAGGTAGGTGCTATCAAGCATCAACAATTACGTCTAATAGACTGGAATCATAAGGACATTTTCATCAAATAAATGGGGAGATTGACTGAGGTGAGTTTAAATGTCACAGTTCAGGCATCAATTGCACCCTGCCCAGTGAAATTCTGAGTACTGTATACAAGAAGTATACTCCAAGAAAAGAAGAAATTCAATTAAGTCACATTTTCCACATCCTATGTTCAGAATTGCTTATGTGACCTGAAACAAATTCTACCCCATGTAAACAGCAGCCAGGAGAAAGAACAAAAAGGAGTTTAACAGGAAATAAGAAAAGGGACTTCAACTCACAAGGCTTCAATATTTGAAATATTCCCAAGTTCAAAGGGAACTAATCTACCAAGTAGTTACCCTGCAAATTTTTTAAAAAGGAACTCATAATTAAGCTTCTGAATTTCTTAGAGTTGCTATTTGCAATTACTGGAACTGAAATGAATAAACATGATTTTCCTCATTAAATGGAACACCTTATAACCTTCAAACTCATCCTAGTTGGAAGCACGTTAAGGAAATTAAAATGAATTTCTACTAAAATTTTGTAATCATAGCAATTTATTTTACTTAAAATTTGAACCAAATTACTTTTGGGCATTAACAGGAAAGTGTCAAAGGGATAACGAATCTCTACTAAAATATCAATTATCATACTTGTTGAGGTATTAAATTACTCAAATTCCTTTTTTTATTTATTATTATTTTTTTTATGCATGGGTCCTCTTAGTAGAGCATAAACTAATGTTGGGTCCCCTTAATGCAATAAACTACATATAGGTCCCAAAGCAACTAACACTGTCTTCCACATTAAGTTTTTTAAAATTTCAAACATGAGGGACCAAAATACCCCTTAAGTTGTTTAATGACCAAAATAACCTCCTCTACCTATCTTGTTTCCATTCTTATGCCACGGATCCTAATACCACTCTCAAACAACATCCGTGGTTGACTGAAGACTCAGATTTCATAAACCTTTTCACCGGCAAGAAGTCCAACAGAGAGAGAGAGAGAGAGAGAGAGAGAGAGAGAGAGAAAGTCAAGCAAGTTGACTAATTCAGTGGCAGGAAATATTCGACGGCTAAGTGGAGAATGGAAAATATATACAAAGAGAAAAACACGTTTTCCATCCACCACATTCCTAAAGCAGATACTACAATTGCTCTATTTGAAGTAAGAATGTAATTAAAGTGTCTCTTTCAGGTTCACTAGATTGGTTTCCCCCATTTAGGTTATGTGTTAGGAGGCCTGATGTGACTTTTCTTAATCTATATATCTATTTAGGATTTTAGAGAAAGGAAGTTTTTCTCAAGCCTGAGCACCCTAAGCTGATCAAGACGAGTCAAGGTGTTGGGGGCGAAAGAACCTGTAAGACCAAAGTCATCAAGGATGAGACAAACCACTCTACCTTGCACGCAATGCACACCAGCCATTGGCAGTGATTGGTGATGCGTTTGGTTAAGAAGAAGGGGAGATTGTCATCCAAATCAACAATGGAATTGAAGGCTAAGAGAGCACCAGCATCAGATGGAAGTTCAAGTTTCATCATATTAGACATTGACACCATTGCAGCAGAAGTGAAGACAAATAGCAGAGTGATAAAAGTAACACTAACAAAGAAGAAAGGATACGAAGTGACCCTCATTCTCTCCCTCTCTCAGTTGGATTTCTTGCTGGCGAAAACGTTTGCGAAATCTGAATCGTCAATCAAACATGGGTGTTGCCTGAGAATCAACAGCCATTGGTTTGGTTATGTATTAGGATGGGTGGCATAAGAATGAAAACAAGATAGAGGGGGGGGGGGGGGGCTATTGAGGTCTGAAATTTAAAAAAAATAATGGTGGGAGATGGTGTTAGTTGCTTTGGGACCCAAACATAAAAAGGTAGAATTGTCCCTAGAGTATTATTTGTAATAATCCCACAACAAGAATTTTCTTTCTTATTGTACTCTTCCAATATAAAAAAAAGACGGATTGTGTCTCTCTACCACAAGTCAGAAGTTCTCAGACTATTCAACAGGGTACCAAAGCCACAAATCTAAGCCATAGGATCTAAGAGTTTCTGAAAAACCTTAAAAGCCATCGCTGCTAGCCCTCTACCCTCACAACCACCACTACCACCCTACCACCACTCTTCCGCTTGGTCCTCAGGACCTTCACAAGCCAGCACAATGTCCCTAGGACCACCGCCACCTACTGTTGGCTTCTCTAACCACCCCGTGAGGCTACTAGGGTATTACCCCACCCCTATGACTCCTTTAGGGACATTGCCTCCCTATCTAGGGCCTTCTACCACCTTCCTTGAACTTGTTCTGAGCTTCCACCTCCCTATATGTCTCTACTCCCTTGGTGGCAAGCACTTTTTTCCTGCTAAGGGCCTCCTATAATTCACGATATAATTTCTTTCGCATGAAAGATCTGTGATTTTTTTCACATCGAATATTACCTGAATTAAAGCAATGTTTGTTGAATCTGGTACTACTGCCTCTTCTAGTTCATCTACTTTGGAGGATGCTCCTATTATTCTTGAAAGAGATTTTTCCCCATTCCAGATGAACTTAATGAAGCTCAATGGGACAAAATGTCTTCGATGGTCTCATTCAGTTGCTCTTACAGTGGGTGCTCGAGGTTTTGGTAGACATCTCCACGGTATGATGGTGAAACAACAATACCTGGTTTGGCTTAAGATAAGTGGGAAACTGATGAATGCCTTGTTTTGGGATTTTCACTTAATTCCATAGAACTTGGTATTGTTGAAAGTAACCTTCTTCCAAATGGTGCTATAGTTTGGAAAGTTGCAAATGATACATACTCTAAAGTTAGTAATGATGCACAAGGCATGGAAATACGAAGAAAAATACATCAATTATAGCAAAAAGATCTACGACGGTGAAACAACAATGCCTAGTTTGGCTCAAGATAAGTGGGAAACTGATGAATGCCTTTGATGAAACCCTAATAATATTTCCCAAAAATTCATACAAGAATGCAAGAAATAACAAGATAACACTAGTTTTTATGGTGCTAGTCACCCCCACACCTCACGGTGTTCCCTCAGCCTACGGCTGCCCACAAGACTCTCCAAATTCGATGATATTCCTTCCCTCTTTACCTCTATTTATTATTTCAAAAAACCCTAACTAACCCTCATTCCACAAGGCCTCTCATCCTAGGGTCCTAACACTACCGGCCCCTCGAAAATCACCTTGTCCTCAAGGTGATGGAATTGTTGAAGTTTAGTCGTGTGATGGTGCCGCATAACCGTAGTAAATCAAAATCATCCTCCCAGGCTGAATAACACACCCACTGCTTAAAATCAGACTTGGAGACTTTTTTTTTTTTTTTTTTTTTGCCTGCAACGAAATTAATCCCCATCGCACCGCTGCATCTCAAGGAGCCTGCGTGCAGCTGTTGGAAGATGATGGATTTTCCTTAGTTGCTGCAGCCCCAACCTTGCAGCCTCCTTTCTATTCTAAAGTTCAGAGGTTGAAGACGATGGTTCCCCAACTTGTTGGTTCAGTTGGACCATTTTCTGGCAAGTTCTTGGTTCAGGCTTGGTTTGGGTTTGGGTTTTGACCAGTTTGAGTTATTTGGGTTTAAAGTAATGCTGAAAAGGCTTGGATTTTGGGTATACGAAATGGGCCAGGCCCATGAGTGATGATGAAAAGGAGTAAGGTCCAAATACTTAAACCCATTGGTGAAGAGTAATGGGCTGATCGTTGGTTTGATTGTAGGGATTAGGTTTTGGGTTATGAAACTGTAATGGGCCCAAAATAATTCTATTAAATGGGCTAGACATGAACACTTAAAATCATGGGTTAACAAATATGGGTTGGATATTGAGTTAATGAAATACAATGGGCTGGGGATTAATGGAATGGGCTGGGCCCAAGGGGGTTTCTTAGGAAAACGTACGACCCAATCTTTGAACTTGGATCTCTTGGGCTCTAAATCTGATTCTAAGCATACATGAATTGGGCCCGAATTAGAAGCTCCTTGGCCCTTAATGTTTGAACCAAACTGATTGACCGGTTTGGGTTGAGCTGAACCAACCTCAAAAACCCTAAAACTCCACCGTCTTCTTCCTTTCCTGCGAATAGAATTTTTGGCCACCTGCAACTTGCCGTCGATTGTACCTGGCCTCCTTCTATGCTTCTTCACTTAACTGCATCTCGATTTTATAGCAGAATATTGCTCCTCCACTCTGGTCCGGTAGGTATCTTCACTCAATCCTATCTTCATCTTTTTGCTCCATGTTTGGTGACGCGTGAATTCCGTAGCCGGCAGTACTTCATCCTTCATTCGATACTTCTCAACCTGGTTGTTGTCTATCTCCAAATTTGATGTCGGTTGTTTCCCGTCGCTAAACTCACACCTCAGGGGTTCTTTGAATCCCGTCCAAGAAAATGCCGTCCAATTCTTGTGATAGATCCAATCAGGTGCCTCTCCTTCCAGATGTTGGATTGCTACCCCCAACTACTGCTCTTCCTTGATCTGGTTCTCCCAGCTGAAGAGAAGAACCTCTAAAATACATCTCTGAACTCCTCCTTCACCAGAAAACGAAGGCAGTGTCATCACCTCCCTGGATCGTTACAGCTCTGATGCCAATTGCTGAAACCCTAATAATATTTCCCAAAAATTCATACAAGAATGCAAGAAATAACAAGATAACACTGGTTTCTATGGTGCAGTTCACCCCCCACACCTCACGGTGTTCCCTCAGCCTACGGCTGCCCACAAGACTCTCCAAAATTCGATGATCTTCCTTTCCTCTTTGCCTCTATTTATTATTTCAAATAACCTAACTAACCCTCATTCCACAAGGCCTCTCATCCTAGGTCCTAACAGCCTTGTTATGTGGTTTTTACTTAATTCCATAAAACTTGGTATTGTTGAAAGCTACCATCTTCTTCCTAATGGTGCTATAGTCTCTAAAGTTGCGAATGATACATACTCCAAGGTTGGTAATGATGCACAATGCTTTTAAATACGAAGAAAAATTCATCAATTACAGAAAAAAGATCCCAACCTCTCTTAGTACTACAATATTCTTTGCGGGTACTACCAAATGCTTGATTTCTATGAGCAGTTTACCCCAAAGTGCGCTGACGATGTTGCTACCTATTAAAAGTGGGAAGAAGAAATTCATGTGTATGATCTTCTGACTGATCTAGATATAAAATATGATTAAATACATGCAAGCATCCTTTCGTAGGAACCTTTTCCCTCCTTGGAGAATGCATATGCCATGGTTGACATAGAGGACAATCATCAGACTACAATGGTTCATGTTCATATGCCAGAGAGATCTGCCTCCATCATCAGTACAAGAAGCTCTCAAACTTATACTGGTGACTCTTCCCGTGGTCCAGTCAATTGTGAATATTGTGGCCAAGAACGTCAAAAAAGGATAAATGCTGGAAATTATATGGCCAACCCCTAGTTCCCATGGAGCTTCCCAAGCTGCCGCAAATCAAGCCCATCTAGAAGACACTAGTGCACCAACTCCTCTCTCCTTAGATAAGCTCCAACATCTCCGTCAGTTGATGACCAGGCTCGATATGTCTTCTTCAGTGCCAACTTCCAGTGCTAATGTTGGGTCTGACATGGTGACTCCTTTTGAGCCGCCTTCCACCTTAGGTATTTTCGATTTCCATAGTGTTTCCTTGATTCCTTCCCCGTGGATAATTAACTCTCGGGCAACCGATGACATGACTTGTTCATCCTCTTTATTCTATTCTTATTCTCATATTCCTTCTAATTATAGTGTTTGTATAGCTAATGGGTCCCTTTCCTCAATTTCTAGAAAAGGATTCGTCATTTCTTCCCGATCCTTACAATTGTCTTTGGTCATGCATGTTCCCAATTTTCTACTAACCTTCTATCTATTAGTAGTATCACTCGGGACTTAACATGTAAAATAAATTTTTTTCCTTCTCATTGTGTTTTTAAGGACATGAAAACGAGGCGTACGATTGGCAAGGGTAAAGGACAAGGAGATTTTACTTGCTAGATAGTTCTTCAATAGTGTTGACTACGGTCTCCAATTCCTCTTATTCTACTTTGTTTACTTTGCTTTAGCGGCATCAACGTCTTGGCCACCCTGCTTTATCTACTTTGGCTATGCTTTTTCCTAATTCAGTTAAATGTTACAATCTGAATGATTTCAATTGTGATGCTTGCATTTTATCCAAGCAAACCAAACATATTTATCCTATTTTGATAATCTCAGTAATACACATTTTTTTGGTTATTCATTCAAATGTTTGGAGACCTTCCCTTGTTGTTTCTTCTTCTGGTTATAGATGGTTTGTTGCTTTCATTGATTGTTGCACTAGAACCATGTGGGTGTATCTCCTATACAAAAAAGATGATGTGTTTTCTTGCTTTCAATTTTTTCACAAAATGATTAAAACCCATTTGAGGCATTGGTGAAACTTCTTTGCACCAATAATAGGACTAAGTATACAGTTGGGGAATTGCAAACTCATTTGGCTAATCCTGGCACTAGCCACCAAACTAGTTGCGTTGACACCCCCACCTCAAAATGTAGTAGCTGAATGCAAAAATAGGCACCTCCTTGAAGTTGCTAGATCATTGATGTTCACCATGCATGTCCCCCTTTGTTCTTAGGTTGATGTTGTCCTTGTTGTAGCCTAACCCATTAATTGGATGCCATCTCGTGTCCTACAACAACACTATGCTCTTGAGGTTCTTGGGCTCTACCTCCTTCATAGTCCCACCAAAGGTTGTTGGGTTTATCACCTTTGCTTGTAACCATCATGTTCATGATAAACTTGACCCTTAGGATTTACGGTATACTTTCCTCGGGTATTCTTCCGCTCAAAATAGGTACAACTGTTATGAACTACCTTCTCGATGGATGTTTGTTTCCATGGATGTGGTTTTCCAAGAAAATGTTCCCTATTTTTTTACCTACACCTCTTTAAGGGGAGAGTAAGTCTAGTGAAGATATTCTGGTCCTTATCCCTCCAATGGCTATCCCCTCTGATATTCCTGCTAATAATGCCCACTTGGAAGATGGAGTAACTGGATAGGAACGGCCGATGGACAGGACAAGGACAGTGACGTGCGGGGGAACCCCACCTAAGAACTTATCAAAGAAGAGAAGGGAAGGATGTTCCCTCTACTGTGCCTAGCCAGTCAGATGTTCCACCTCCTAGTCTGCAGAGACTAGTCCTAGTAAGTCTATTCCTATTTCAATTTCTGAACCTTCATTAGACTTACCAATTGCACTCAGGAAACCATGAGCATGTATTAAGAAACCTATCTCTAACTTTGTCTTGTATCAGTCACTATCCCCAATGATGGGTTCTCGCATGTGTTGCAATGGAATTGGACAGCAGAAAATTAAAGTAGAGAGAAATAGCAAACTGGATTACCTAAGTCCAGCACTCCCTTGTAGCAGCCCTGCTACTACACATGAATACCACTGTCTTCTTCTCTGTATTCCCAAGTCCCCAAGTCAGCCTCAAAACAGCACCTGAATCCCTCTAACTGAACTGCCTCTCTCCTCAAATGCTTGCCATACAAAGTGTCCCACTAATAGATGCATTACTTTATTTATCTCTGTATTTTTTTTCTCTTATTTGTACTGCATGTGCTAGCCTAACTGCCAGAACCCTTTCTGGCCCCACGAGTGTAGACTAGTGTAACCAGGGGCCCATCAACTCCACGCCCCTTTAGCTGCAGCTTGTCCTCAAGGTGGAAGGCAGGAAACTGCTGATTCATGTAGGAGTAGTCCTCCCAAGTGTTCTCACATTGTGGCAAGCCCTTCATTGAATCAAAACCTGTAGGTGACTGTCAGTAGTGCATTGGTATGCTATCAACTCCTTCTTGAATTCAGTGGCCAATCCTCAGCTAGGCAGGCAGGCAATGGCTGGTACTGAATTCAGTGGCCAATTACCTTCTTGAGTTGAGATAGTTGGAGTTTATAAGCTGCCTGATTCGTTGGAAGATTGGATATGGGCCATAGCATAGAAGAAAATTCGACCGAAATTTCGGTCAAAATGTCTAAATTTTTCAAAAACGAAACGAAATTCCAATTATTTCGGAAAAGGGTCAAATTTCGACCATTCGGCCAAAATTTCGACCATTTCAACATTCCAACTTGTTTTTCCTTAGTTTTTGTTGATTTATGTCCCATTTTCACCTAATTTCCACAACTCCTTTGCTCTCAAACACCTCTTTTGCTCTTTTTTTTTTGCCTCCAAACACCTCCTAAGCCACAACAGCTACAAAGGAAACTCCAGCAACAATAGAATGTGAAGCATGAGCCATGCCCAACTGTTCCAAACTTCCCCTTTGTCTATTTTTGTTTTGTTCATGCCTTAAAATCTTGTATTGTCTTTTAAAATTAATATATGTTTAGCCTAGGACTATGTTCTATGATTGTGTTTTGTTAAACTTATCTTTTTATTATTTGCTACCATTTTTTCATTTTCTGATTTTAATAATTAGTTTTCTAAAATTATGTAGTTTATTTTATGTATATGATATATAGGCTTCAACTTAATATAGTGAGACACCATCACTTGATCTAGTCGGTCGTTTTATTTTGTTGGCTTATTGTATATGTAACCATTCTACCAAACAATTCATGTATGCTGATGATTCTATGCCTGTATGCAATACAATTTGCACCTCTATCAGAACCAGTCATTTGTTTGTATAATTGAATGAAAAATTTTCAATGGTTTTTTTTTTTTGGCAAAATACTAGTTCCATCGTGTTTATTATGCTTGAAATAGGTAATATGCAAGAATCCAAATCATTGAGTCCATATAAGGCCCGAAATTGAAGTGCCAATTTCAGGAAAAAAATGTCCAGTTTCGACCGAAACATCGAAATTTCGGCCTTTTGCAAGGTCGAAATTCCTGTTTTGGTCGAATTTTCTTCCTTGGGCCATTGAACCAAGGACCGAGCTTCTCATTTGACCTGTGAGCAAGGCTTTTAAATCGATAGGGCTGTAGCTTGAGGAAGACCTCGTCTCCAACCTCAAAAGAAACATCTCGCCGCCTTGGTTTTGCCTAGCATTGCAGCCTGTTCTGAGTGAGCAGCAGGTTAGCTTTCAACTCATCCAAAATTTTGTTGCGCTCTTGTAGGTAAGAATCAACCTCATCCACCTTAGAAGGGTGTCCATCCCAGGGAAGTATGGAAGGTTGTTCTTGTCCATATACAACCTTGAAGGATGTCACCTTGGTGGAAGCATGATAGGCAGTGTTACACTAATATTCAGCACATGCAAGACAATTTGGCCAGTTCTCAGGCTGTTGAGCACAAAAACAGCGTAGATAAATTTCCAAGCACCTGTTGACCACCTCTGTTTGGCCATTCATTTGTGGATGATATCCACTTTGTACTAGAGGTGAGTGCCAGCGATCTTGAATAATTCAGACCAGAAGTTGCTTACGAATAGGCGATCTCGATTGGAAACTATTGACCAGGGTAAACCGCTTAACCTCACAACCTCATTGCTGAACTTTAATGCTACTTCACGTGCTGTGTAGGGGTGTGTTAAAGCAATGAAATGGCTATACTTGGTTAACCTGTCCACCACTACGAGTATGGTATCTCCTCCTTTGTCTTAGGCAAACTACCAAGGAAATCCATGCTAATGTCTTCCCAAACTTGCTCAAGAATGGGCAAAGGTTGGATAAGTATCAGAGGACTCATTGACTGATGCTTGCTACGCTAGTAAACATCATAGGCAGCCACAAATTCTTGATTGGTTTTTTTCATACCAACCCAATACACCACCGCTACCATCTGCTTGTAGATTCTAAGGAAACCAAAATGCCCTCCAAGAGGAGTTGAGTGAAATTCAGTCAGTAATTTGAGCAGTAGAGGTGAGGTTTTGGCTATAACCAACCTGTATTTGTAGTAGAGAACCCCATTCTTTAGCTGATACTTGGAATGGTCCTGTGAACTTTGCAATAATTCTTGAATGATGAGTTGATACCGTGGATGATTGTGAACCTCAATAAAATGCTCTCCTTCCCGCCATATATTAGAAATGAGTGCTGTCAGCGGAAGTTCCCCATTGGACTGTCGCAACAAAGCATTGGCAACCTTGTTTTCTATTCCCGGTTTATAGATAATCTGAAAGTTGTACCCCAGCAGCTTTACAACCCATTCTTGTTGATCGGTGCCACTACTTTTTGTTCCAAAAGGTACTTCAGACTTCACTGGTTCATTCTAACTATGAAACGATGACCAAGTAAATAATGTCTCCATTTAATCACCGGTAGGACAATCACCATCAATTCCTTTCCATACACAGATTTGGATTGAGCTTAGGGAGATAAAGCTTGGCACTATGGGGTGCCCTTCTTGCATAAGAATTGACACTAAACCAAGTCCCGAAGCATCAGTCTCCACTATGAATTCCTTGTTGAAATCTAGCAGCACTAGGACCGGCATTGTCATCATAGTCATCTTGAGGGACTAGAAAGCTTCCATGGTTTTATCATTTCAAGCAAAGGCATCCTTCTAAGTCAATTGAGTAACAAAAGCAGCAATTTTTCCGTAGTCTTTCACAAACTTCCAATAGTAACCAGTCAGTCCCAAATATCCATACAAAGCCCTCAAGTTTCTAGGGACTGGCCATTTAAGCATACTATTGATTTTCTGGAGGTCTGCTGCCATGCCATTCGCAGATATGCTGTGGCCCAACTATTCAAGCTTCGACATTCAAAATGAGCATTTCTTCATGTTAACAACTAGCTGATGTCGCGCTAACCAAGAAAAAGCCTCTTGTGAGTGTTCTACATGCTCCTCCACTGTTTTACTAAATATCAATATGTCATCAAAGAATACAACAACTTTTCACAAACATTCCTGAAATACTTCATTCATCAGTGCTTAAAAGGCTGTTGGTGCATTGGACAGGCCGAAAGGCATTACAAGAAATTCGTAGTGGCCGATATACAGTCTAAATGTCCTCTTCTCAATATCCTTCTCATCAACATTGACTTGGTGATATCCAGCATTGAGATCAAGTTCACTACACACCCTTGCTCCCACCCTTGCTCCCCCAATTCATCTAAAAGCTCATCAATTGCCAGGATGACAAATTTGTCGAGAATCATTAGTTTATTCAAAGGTCGGTAATCCACAAAAAATCTCCACTCTCTTGTCTTTCTTCCAAACCAACAATATTGGGCTTGAGTAAGGACTGATGCTTGGTAGAATGATTCTTGCAGACAACATTTCTCCGACCAGCCACTCCACTTCAGTCTTTGGTGAGTGTGGTATCAATAGGGCCTGATGTTCAGTGGATCACTCTCATGGATCAGCCTGAATCAATGGTCGGTGCTCCTTCCGTGGCGGAAGTCCCTTTGGTTCAGTGAATAGGGACTTAAACTCCCTCAAAATTTTCAGTGGTGTATACATGTGCCCTGACGGACTAGACTCTGCCACATCCATCAATTTCAGCCAAAAGCTTCCCCACCATACTGCACCATCCTCCAAACCACCTTAAAGGTTTTTTCCAAACGCAACAGAGAGGGATCCCCTTGCAACTTGATAGTTCGCCCCTCCTAGTCATAGGCCATGATCTGTTGCCTCAAGTTACTTCACATTACCTAGCAAAGACAGCCACTCAACTCCCAAAAAAAAAGTCGACATTACACAGCTTGAATGGCAAGAAGTCCTAAATAAATGTAAGCCCTCCCAGCTTGATTGGTACTTCACCGGATCCCCTGTCCTTGAATGCACTGGTCATCCCCCAACATCACCTTGAAACCGTTCAACCCCAGCAATAAACCTAGGGTTGCAGCAATCGTCTGATCACGAAGTTATGGGTGGTGCCAGAGTCAATCAGAAACACTACGTTTGGCCGTGAACCTTCCCCTTGAGTTTGAGTGTCTTGGGGGAGTCAAGTCCTGCCAACGAGTGGTTAGAGAGCTCCGTCTCCTCTGACATCTCCGTTTGGCTGTTTTCGGTGTCGTCTGCAACTGATTCACCATCATTCTCTTCCATTAACAGCATCACAAGCATATCCTTGTTAGGGCAAACATGGTTGTGCGAATAGAGCCCATCGCACCTGAAATATAGTCCTTTTTCATGCTTGGAGTGTTGTTCCACCAGAGAGAGCCAATGACAAGCAGTTTCCATTCTCCTTACTGTCGTTGTTCCCTGGGAAAAAGACACCTCGAGCGTCTGGGGTCGGATTGGTGCTTGGCTCAAAGAATAGGGGTGAGCCACTTGAACCGAGACCAGGTTGGCTGTGGCATTGGGCCTACCGTTCAATGACCTAGTGGCGCCTTTTTTAAAAATGTTTAGGCCCCTCACATAAGCCTGATAGGATGTGAGCTTGGTTTAGGCCCTCACTACCTTATTTCTTACTTCAATGGTCTAGGCCAGGTCCATCATCTAGTCTAATGAGGCTAGGGAAAAAACCCTGGTTTCTGCCTGCAACTTAGCGATGAACAACCCTTTCAACCACTCAATGTCCCTCGCAGTTACAACAGCTGCAAGCCACTCAAATCTCTCACGGTACTCAGCCATCGTCCCTAATGGCCTAAGGGTAATCAGCTCTTCATGCAATGTCTTCAGCTGTGTTGAACCTGATGCATTTGAAAATTATCCAACCTTCGGAGGCTTGCAAAAACAAACGTCAGACATGGACCAACTCCATAGTCAAGAAGCCACCTTCGATGGTTAAGTCAATAGAGCACCACTAAAGAGCTCTGATGAGTTGCAGAGCTTGATTGAAAAATGGAAAGTGGAGGGAAACGATTCAATTACTCTCTTTGCGTTACTCTTTGACTTATACATGATTTACATCTTACTTCCGACCAATAGATCAGTTCACGAATCTCATCTATAGTCGCACGATCGTGGGGTTTAATCCCCTTAATCTGAGTTAGTTGTCATTTCCTTTTTGGGCATGACTGCCCATCCCAAACCTAGCGAGATCACGTTTCTTTCTAAAACCATCGTTAGACGTGGGCCGGTCCTGATCGAAATTAACCGAACTGACCAGGGTTCCACCCGATTGGTCTATAATCATTACTTATCACAAGCCCCCAGACTGAACGATTAGGATCGAGAGACCGGTTGTTTGTTATGTTTTTCTCGACAACGAACCATGAGTATAGTAAACAAAAGATTAAATGATTCCAAACTTCCTGAGCGCTCTTCAAACATCACATTTATTGTCAGAAACGTTACTCCTCTAGAGCCGCATGTTTAGCGCGAATCGCGTTATTCATGCCATGTGTTCATTGGGAACAAGTGTCATTATGGCATTCCTCGTCTCAAACCATTATTCACTTTAGAACATTGATTTTAGATTAATCTCATTCGTTGAATGTTGGGTCTCGAACCATCGCTTGTTTTCAATTGTAGATGTGGATTGATCTCGTTTGTTCAAATCCATCTCTAGGCTTATTTAAAACCCCCATTGCTTCCATTTTACTTCTTCACCTTCTCTTCTACGAATTCCTCTACGCTTGAAGATATCAATGAACTTTGAGTGACCTTTTGCCTCCAATTTTTCTAGAATCAACTTCAATTCCGCTCAAGTTTGAATATGTAAGTTCCTTCTTTCTTTTGTTCACCTCTTATTTACCTCTTCTCCTCTTTCTTCCACTCTCTTCTCCTGAGTTCACCATCTTTATTAGTTTAGGGCTTTGTTTTTTAATCTTCTCCCCTTAGAGTTCATTTCTTGATAATGGGTAGTGAAAGAACATCTGAGGATGATTTTATTAAACGAATGGTCGAAGGTGATGATTCGGCTAACTAGTCTAGTTCTTCTGCCTTTGTAGAATTGTCTGGTGATAGAAATGTCAGGATTACCGACCATTGGTTTGGCCCTTCTGCCCAGTCTACCCATCGGGAACAACTTGGGAATCAGATGGATGGTAAAGTTGCTGCTTCGTCCCCTGCTTCTATAAAGCATAAGGCTTCTTCAGAAGCTGCTGTTGCTAGTTCCCAACCATCCAAAAGGCCTTCACATGGGCCAAGTTATTTCACTTCTCATGTTTGTCAAGCAGAGTTGGATGATATTTTTTATCACTTCTCAATCCTGTTCAATTACCTCCTCCAGGTCCCCAATTCAAATGAAAGGGTTAATTCCAACCCTCCCGAGGAATTTTCTATTTACACCGATAACCCTCAAAAGTGAGGTTAGGTTTCCTTTCTTTTCCCCCTTGTTTGCTGTTATTCTCAATCACTGGGACTTATGTCCTAGGATGCTCCTCCCGAATAGCTGGCGTCACATTGTCAGCTTCATAGGCCTTTCCTTTAAGCTAGGAATTTCTCCTTAGTTACCTCTTTTTTTCACACTTCTATTATTTGAGCAAATCCAACCCTCCCGGGTGGGTTTTCTTTTTTAAACACCCGAAGAGCGAATTAGGCTGGTCAAGGAGTATCATAGCCGACAGTACTTGCCCCTCTAACCATAAAGGGTGGCGTCACTAGTTTATGTTCTGTTAAGCGCCTCCAGAGGAGTTGAACTTTTCGATTACCTGGAACCATCGGGACTCTTACACCCAAGTAAATCGGCCTGTTTCTTTAGCTCCCGACGACAACAGTGTCGTTTGAACTATTAAATCCATTCATGCGCATCAGATCAATGGACACACCATGGAGTACGAAGACGTGCTTCGATGGTGGGGTCTTGCCCCTAGTGAGCTCCCGAGCATTTGCACAATTATTTTTTTCTGTTGGTTTTCTGACTTACTAACTCTTATTCTTTTTTTCCTTTTTGCAGTGCCTCCAAAGTATAAACCTTGGGTTGTAAAAGCTATGGCCACCCAAGGATTTGAAGTTGCCAAAGAGAGGGCAATGTGATCAAAGAGGAAGTAGCCCAAGATTAAGGGTCAAACCCCAAAGGCTCACTCCCAAGCCTCAAAGGGGTTGTTGAAGATCTGTAATGATCCGACGAAGAAAGGGAAGGCACCAATCGACGTTGCTGAGTCGACACAAGATGATGTCAACTTGACTAAGAGGAAGCACGATCTCCTCGATGATGCTGCATCGAAGAGGGCTCGAACAAGGAGATGTATGTGTTCCTCCATGGAAGCTATCAATAAAGGATAGAGTCTCCAGGGACCCTAATTTGGCACTTGAGTGGTGCGCGAACACTTGGATGCCTACAGATCGGGAGATTCTTAATGCTATGCTCGATGAATAATTTGTAAATTCTTCAATTAGGTAAGCCTACTGGTATGGTTATACTTCCTTTACTGGTTTCTGGATTATGCATTCTGACCTTGTGTTGGTCACAAGGTCCTTCCAACAACTTTCATAGGCACATGGAGGCAATGTGACAGGTAGGTTGTCCCAGCATTCGGTCAAAGAGTCATGAAGAGGAGATGAAGATAAAAGAGAAAAAAGTCTCTCGACTTCAAGAAGACAACTCCAAGCTTTGAAAGGTTGGGGATGAACTGACGGTGGCTATAGGAAGGATCAAGGAGCTTGAACAGGAACAAAGCACGCTGCAGACAACTCTTACGGCATTAGACGCCAAGGTCGAGCACTTCAAGGTTGTCAAGGAAGCAAGCAGGGGCGGACCTATGTAGGGGCCGAGGGGGGCCATGGCCCCCCCCATGATTTTAAATTTTTTTATATAAATTCCCTTAATTCCCTTGTTTTTTCCACTTTTTTCTCTTCTTATATGTGAAATGTCGCTATTTGGCCCCCCCCCAATATTGAAAACAATTTTTAAAGGTAAAATAATGGGCACATATGTCATTCTTAATTAAAAACTAATTCCTCAATCCCTATTTATTCTCCCCACTATTCTCTCTTATCTTTTCTTCCTATTTATTCTCTTATGTTTCTATAAACCTGGTTAAAGGAAATTTTTAAAAAAACATCTTATTAGGCATTCAAAAATCAAAATGTCATTCATACTTAGAAAGTAACTCTTCAATCCCTATTTATTCTCTTGTATATCCTTTCTCTTCTCTCCTCTTTTCTTCTTATTTATTCTCTTCCTTTTCTTTTTTTCTATTTATTCTGTTTGCTTTCTATAAGCGTGGCTTAAGAAAATTTGGAAAAAAAAATCTAAGAAAATTTGGAGAAAAAAATCTACTCCACAATTAGGTACTCTTTCTCTTTCTCAATTTATTCTCTTTTTATTTGATTTTATATTCTATGTTTCTTTATTTCTTCTGCAATTTTTATTATTTTAATTTGAATTGTGAATAAAATATCTATAGTTAGTAGGTAACTAATTGCCATTGGTTTGCATCTCTTACCTAAAAAAAAATTTAGTTTACATCTCCCACCAAAGAAAATATTGGCTTGCATCTAATTTTTTAGGGTTGAAGTCATGTATATATATTTTTTCTATATTATTGCTTTAATTTTACCTATATTTTGTCAAAAAAAAATATCATTATCAATAATTTACCTTTTTTTTCAAATATGTGTGGGCCCACAAAATATATGTGGGTCTATTATTTAATATAATAAAATAATTTAGAGGTGAGACCTCAAATGAATCTTATAAAGGCCCACATAATATGTGTAACAAAAAAGAATTAGTGTTTCCCTAACGGGAAGGTTATCTGGCTTTCGTTCTTCGGCCCCCCCAATATTTCATCCTGGGTCCGCCCCTGGAAGCAAGGCCACCAAAGCGGTTGGGGCTCCGCTTAGGCGATTAGGTGACAAAACGGCACCTAGGTGGAAATAACGCAACCAAAGCGGTTGGGTCAAATTTTTTCAATACAACTACTTTTATGCTGATAAATTTCTATTATAAGCTAAGAAACATTCAAGAATCACATTCATCTAAAAAAAACAAGCATTCAAGAATCATAATTATTAAATATTATTTAAAAAAGAGCATAAACATAAGTTCATCTCCTTAAGCATCATAATATTTGAATATAAACTATACCAAATTATAAGTATGAAAATGAAAGTAGTAATTTTAAGTTTTTACTTACCTCTATGATAGTGTGATGCCAAATAAGTGCCTTATCATTTAATGATTCATTGAATACCAATTCTAAAATGTCTAACTATTAAGTTCATATACAGCTTTGTAGAATAAAATTTAATTTTAAAAAAAATAAGAAAAATATAATCATGTACAAAATGTAAAAAAAATGACCGTTTTGGCATCTAAGCGGCAATAAGGCGCACAAGGCGACAAAGTGGTGGCAATTAGGTGAAAAAGCGACAAAAAAACTGTATGTTAACAAAGCCGTTGAAAAAACTGCATTGCCGCCTAGGCGGACGCTTTAACAACCATGGAGGGTGCGGTGAGGGAACGGGATGATCTACAGGATCATCTTATAACTTCTGTTCCCATGGTCCCAAAGGGATCTCTGTTGAAGTCCAGAAGGCCTATGTTCATAAATATCTTCACAATAAGCCGTTTACTACTCTGATGGTCCATTACAACTCTATGGCCTTCCGTGATGGCCAAAACTATGTCTGGAAGTCTATTTTGAGGCAGGACCCCTCGTTCGACACTGATCCTCACCAAGACATGCAATGCTTAAGTCTTTAGGGATTTGAACTTAGAAGCCCCACAATGGACACTTGTAAAGCCCGATGGTGCCAACGGTCCAAACCTTGAAGATTACTTGAGGGATGAGCCTCTTGCTTCTCTCGAGCCGAAAATCAATGGAGAAAATGTTGATCTGCTCAACGATGCCCCCGACCAAGTTCCGGATCCTATTGATACTGCTGCTAACCCCTATATCTTTCCTTTTCTTTTCCATGCCGACTGCGTTCAGTTGTTTATCACCTTTTTTCCCCTTTTTTGTAAGGGTTGGCCACCTTTGGCCTTAGAAATACATAAAGTTTATTTTCATTCTGTTCCAAATGAATCTACGACATTTGACTTTTTTCAGCTTACTCTTTACAACATTTCAGACTTCAAGTTCTAAGTCGGTAGTACTAAATTTCTTAAGAAAGAAATATTCACCAGAATTTTCTAAGTATTCTAAGGTTTTAGTCGGGAAAATCGAAGCCTTTCCTTAGGTCTTAGTTAGGAAAACCGAAGCCTTTCCTTAGAAAAATTCGCAAGAATTTTCTAAGTATTCTAAGGTCTCAATAGGACAAACCGAAGCCTTTCCTTAGAAAAATTCACTAGAATTTTCTAAGTGTTCTAAGGTCTTAGTCGGGAAAACCGAAGCCTTTCCTTAGAAAAAAAATCACCAGAATTTTCTAAGTGTTTTGAGGTCTTAATCAGGAAAACCAAAGCCTTTCCTTAGAAAAATTCGTAAGAATTTTCTAAGTATTCTAAGGTCTCAATCAGGCAACTGAAGCCTTTTGAATTCTCTGTTAATCATTAACCCCTCTGCCCCCATTCAAAAAGGGTTCGGATTTTGGAAAGAACAACTTCACTAAATATTCGTTCCAAGGTGTGTTACAAAATTTCAACCATAACTGTGGATATTAAAGAAAAACTAAAAATTACTGATAATATTTTCTCATGTTTCTAACATTCCACGATCGATCCAACTCTCGATTGGTAGCTACATTTTTCAGTCAGTACGTGCCTAAACAAACTTGCTTCACGACCATGTATGGACCTTCCCAAAAAGGGTTTAATTTCTTCTGGTGCCGAGGGTTTGAGGCGGCAGTATTTCTTAACATGAGGTCCCCTGGACGATATTGGCGATGGATGCTTTACTCGGGTATTATAATAAGCAGATATGCTCCTGTGATACTGCAGGATTTGGATTACTACCTTCACCCAAACCACATCAAGAAATTTTAAACTGTTCAGCAACCCTTCTTTATTCGTCCTCTCATCGAACGCTCTTTCTTTAAGGGTCCCAGCCATTACCTCTACTGGAACCAATGCTTCTAACCCATAAGTTAACCTGAATGGTGTTTCCCCAATAGGTGTTCAAGCTGTTGTTCTGTATCCCATAAGACATTTAGGAGTCCCTCAACCCATAGTGCTTTATTTGCCTCTAGATGCTTTTTAATTCCATCAAGCAACGTTTGCTTGGTCACTTTGGCTTGTCCGTTGCTTTGGGGATAGGCTAACACGAACATTCTATGCTCAATCATGTAATTGCCGCAGAACTGAGTGAACTATAGGTTATCAAACTGTGTTTCATGATTTGTAACAATGATCTTCGGAAGTTCGAACCAGTGTATTATGGATTCTTATACAAACTTCTTGATCTTTTTCTCAGTAATTATGGCAAGTGGGACAGCCTCGATCCATTTAGTGAAATAATCAATAGCTACCACCAGATACTCCCTTCCTCCCGAAGCTTTCGTGAATTTTCCCTTTATGTCCATTCCCCACATGGAGAACGGGATCGGGTCCAAGATGGATGTTAGAGGAACAGCTGTCCTTTTTGACACGACTGAGTGCAGTTGGCAGCTCTTGCATCGATGAACATATTCTAGTGCATCTTTTTGCATCTTCGGCCAATAAAGCCCGAGTTTGAGAATTTTGTGTGCTAACGTTCGTCCCCCAGTGTGTGCTCCATAGATACCTTTGTGCACTTCTGTAAATATGCTTTTCGATCCCTTGGGACCTAAGCACCTTATTAACGGCCCTGCAAAGGATCTTCGTTGAAGTCTTCCATTCAAAAGAGTGAATCGGGCAAACTTCATCCTTACCGATCGTGCCTCCTTTTGGTCATCTGGTAATCGATCATCCCAAAGGTATTCTATGATTGGATCAATCCAACATCGTTCTTCCTCCAAATACATCGTTTTTCTTTTGCCATCGTACTTGCAAAATTCAACTCTTCGAAATAGACTGCCTGTTTTAAGGTCTTTGGCTTTGCATTCACCAACCTTGATAATTCATCAGCCATTTTGTTTCCTTTCTTAAGATCTAGGAGATTTGAACTTCCTTGAATTCTTTCATCAACATTTGTGTTATCTCTGATCTAGCTAGTTGGGGCTCTTTTATCTTGAACTCTCCTTGAACCTAATTCACCACCAGTTGAGAATCACTAAAAATTGTTATTTATTGTATGGCAAGTGCTTTTGCTAACCGAAGGCCTGCAAGGAAGGCCTCGTATTTGGCTTTATTGTTGCTTTACTTCGAACCTGAACTTTAGTGTATACCGAATGAGCAAACCTCCTAGACTTTTTAGGAGGATCCCAACCCCTTCACCTTGTTTGTTACTCGATCCGTCCACGCAAATGTTCCACCTCATCAGACTCTTGAGTTAGGTAATTTATGACATGGGGGTTGTTGTTTCAATCACAAAATCCACTAAAGCTTGCATTTTTATGGTTGTTCGAGGTTTGAAATCCACCTAATACTACTCACTCAACTCTACCAACAATGCTACCATTCGCCCCAAAATGTCAAGTTTGTGGAGTACCTTCTTCAAAGGGAAATTAGTGAGTACCTCGATCGAATGAGCTTGGAAATAAGGCCTTAGCTTCCTTGCAGCCATCATCAATGCTAGAGCTTGCTTCATGATCTTAGAGTATATGGTCTCTGCATCTAGAAGAACATAAGTTATGTAGTATATCGACAAATGCTTCTTCTCCTATTCCGGAATGAGGACCGCACTTACAGCCAAGGCAAAAGATGCGAAATATAATTATAACTTTTCACCTTTCTCTGGTCAGGACAATAAGGGCGGTTTCCTCAACATTGCCTTCAAATTCTCAAAAGCTTTCTGACAATCTTCAATCCATCGTGCTTCTATATCACCTTTGAGGTTTTTCAATGCCTTGAAGAATGGCAAGCATTTCTCCTAATTGTGCGATAAACCTATTCAAGGCTGCTACGTGTCCGGTCAAATAGTTTACATCCCAACGATTTTTGGTGGTTCCATATCAATTAATGCTTGGATTTTGGCAGGGTTTGCCTCGATCCCTCGTTGTGACACCATGAACCCCAAGAATTTTCCTAAAGATATCCCAAACACAAATTTTTCTGGATTAAGTCACATCTAGAATTTTCTCAACAAGCCAAAAACTTCTCTCTGATTGGAAATATGCCTTAATAGTTGGATGCTCTTTACTAGCATGTCATCCAAAAAAGCTTCCGTGTTTCGCTTGATCAAATTTTTGAAAATCTTGTTTACCGCTCTTAGGTAACTGGCCCCTGCATTCTTGAGCCGAATGACATGACCTTATAGTAGTAACTTTCACGATCGGTCATGACATCGTGAACTTCTCATCCTCCTTATGCATTAGGATCTAATTGTATCCCGACTACGCGTCCATGAAGCTCAGAGTCTCATAACCTGTTGTTGCATCAATAAGAAGATAAATCCAACGTAGAGGGTAACAATCCTTTGGACATGCTATGTTCAGATCAATACAATCGGTGCACATCTGCCATTTTCCATTCGCTTTCTTGGCCATTACAACATTGGCCAACCAGGTCGGGCACTCGATTGGTACAATAAATCCTAAACCTTTCAACTTGTCAACCTCAATCCGTATGGCTTTATGTTTCTCAATCAAGAAGTTTCTTCTCTTTTGAACGACTGGTTTGGCCTTAGGGTTGATCCACAACTTGTGCTCGCCTACAATTTGATCCATCCTTGGCATATCTGCTATCGGACATGCAAATACATTTATATTTTCCAGAAGGAACTCCTTCAAGTCTTTCTTGAAATTTTTTGGTTGTCCCAGACCAATAAAGGTTCCTTTTGTCTCCTCAAAGGGGTCATAATTGAATTTGCTCCAACTTCTCCACAGGTTCAAGTCTTTGCATCGTTTCCTCGTCCTAATCATCTTGAACCTCAATAGATATGGCTGCAACCTTCCTCAGTCCACTTTTGTCCTTCAAGTAGGAGATGCAACACTGTTGGGAAGTCTTTTGATCTGAGGGTGCTTCGCATACGGCATTCTATGTCGGGAACTTTATTTTCATGTGTCTGGGTGACACAATAGCTCCTAGCTTGGTCAAGGTTGGTCTTCCAAGAATCACATTATATGTTGGTAGCTCTCGAACTATCAAGAAATTTACCCAAACCATAACTTCCTTCAAGTACGTCCCGACAGTTAAATCCAGTTGCATTGTTCCTTCTACTACTATGAAGATCCCGTATCAACAAGTACTAGCTGAACCTTCCGACGATCAATTTCAACTTTTATCACGATCGCATTGTTATGGGGAGTACAGACTCCTCTTTCATCTTCATTAGAAAAGATGATTGCTTCTTATGAACTAGGTCTTTTCCTTTTATTGATAGCTTCTCCCAATTCTACGAACTTAGATCTTGCTTTCAATCTCCTAAGAGACTCGGGCTCTGATCATCCAAAAATTGTTAGATTGGGGATCGGCTTCCCTCGACTCTCTCTTTTCCCTTTTAAGTGTTGGAAGTCTCAAGCATGCGATCCCTGCTTCCCGGTTGCTCTCTCCTCTTTTCACCAGCAGTTTTCCTCTCCTGATCATCTTCCATCCACCTTACATAACTGGCAAGGTGCCCCTGAGATATTAATCTCTCGATTTCTGCTTTCAGATGTTTGCAATCATCGGTGTAATGCCCATAATCCTTGTGAAACCTACAATATTTGTTCATGTTCCTCTCCTCGGGCTTGGACACCATCCTCGGCAACCATTTCAGGATATCCCGTTCCTTAATCTACATTAAAATTTCAGATCGTTAGGCATTCAACGGTGTGTATTTTGTTTGATCAGGAGATCGCTACCCCCAGTTGGGTTGTCCCATATTTCCTCAATTATTGTTTAGTCCCTTTGAACCTTGTCCTTTCTCATGAGCCTTTTGTTCTTTATTAGCTATCTTTGCCTCCCCTTGTCAGGCATCAAGGAGATCTGTCACTTTCGTTTGCTTCTGCCACCTCTAGATTAACTCGGCATACGTGGTTAGCATGTCTTGTAGCAGCAACTCTAAAAGGCGCATGTTGGAAATTTGTGTAAAAAGAGCAATTTTTGCCACCTGTTCTTTGAGATTTTAGATATCCATCGTCGCCCTATTGAACCTCTGTAGGTAATCTCGAATGGACTCATTCTTCACTTGATTTATGGTAAACAGAGTTTCCTCCGTCTTTTTTCGTTTATTTGCCACTTTGAAACCAACTGATGAACTTTAAAGCACGCTCGTAGAACCCGGCAATTCCTCTCGGGGGCATGTTCGAGAACCATTTTTGCGCTACTCCTGTTAGTGAGAAACCGAACACAGTGTATAGAATTTTGTCTGAATTCCCAATCATCGCCATTGTTTGCTGATAATAGCTTACATGGGCCATTGTATCTCCACATCCATCAAATAAAAAGAAGGTCAAGAGCCTGAAATTATGGGGGAATTCATACCTTGCAATCGCTTCAAGGAACGGGGTTTTCCTAATGATCAAGTAGATGTCATCGGTCTTCTTTCCCTTCGTGAGTTGTCCCAACTTCTCATTTATATTTTCCAATTCTTGATCGATATAAACAGCTCTAACGATCAGTGTTCGAACGCTTCCCCCTTACAAGTGATGTGATGTGTTGGTATGCGTCCGGACACCTCTTGCGAGCATTTTCAGAGTCCCCGTTCTACTATTTCACTATCAATCTTGCAAATCAACCTCACCCTAATGAGGAAGCTCTCCTGTTCTTTGCACTCCCAAACACTGGCCTGCAATCTCTTCTCTTTGGTTGCGCCTTGGGTTTTCCATCCGGTGGCTGCTGAAAATTTTGCCCCTTTGCTGAATTTATATTGTTAGAAAACAAGCTTTAAACAATCAAAATAGCAGTTGAACTTGAACAGAGAAAAGAGAGAAGAAGAAGAAGAGAAGAGAGATGAAGAACCAGTAGAAAAGACCTGTGATTCTTAGCTAAAGAGTCTAGAATCACAGAACACTTTTATTTATAGCTTCTAATGAATTTAATACAACTTGAGAGACAAGTAATTGTCCTCTAGAAGAAGGAAACAAAATATTACAGCTTTAGTAACTTCCTAACTCCTAAAATCAAAAGTTCTGAAAATAGAAACTACCACCAAAATAAAAACTATGCTTTCTAAAAACTCCCAAAACTTATGTAGCAAGATTCCCACATTAGAAATAGAAAATATAATCAAAACAATAGCAAAATACTGTTCACGTGAACAGTAAAAACACTCAAATTTACGTATACTTCAACATATATCTTTCTCCTAGTGAACGTCTTCTCACAGGGGAAGGCCTCATCCTGGTTCTTTAAGCTCGCCTTCTTGCTTCTTCCTAATCGTAAGGGTTCAGGTTCCTTGGAGCCCCTAGATGTCTTGCCATCATTCTGAGCAGTGCTTGCATTTCAAGGAACTGTGCCTGCATTTGGTTCATCTGCTGTTGATTCTGATTCATCTATTCTTGGATGGCCGGTATGATTTGTATATCTTGACGTTGATCATCCAATGTCCACCTCCATTTACTTCTTTTTCTTTATGTTCCTCGATCTCTCGTAACGGATCTGCATCCGATAGGATTGGATTTCCACCTTAAGGTGGTGGATGAATCTGGTTCTAATTTCTCTGAAGTGTTGATCTTGTGTCTACTGTCTACCATGGCTTTCTGAATCGCTCCCACAAACGGCACCAAATGATGCGTCTGAAAATTGTCCAACCTTCTAAGGCTTGCAAAAACAAACGTTAAATGTGGGCTGACTCAATAGTCGAGAAGCCACCTTTAATAGTTAAGTCAATAAGAGCACCACCAAAGAGCTCTAACGAGTTGCAAAGCTTGATTGAAAAATGGAAAGTGGAGGGAAAGGATTCAGTTACCTTCTCTTTGCATTACTCTTTGACTTATATATGATTTACCTCTTATTTCCGACTGGTAGATCAATTCACGAATCTTATCTATAGCCGTACGATCGTAGGGTTTGATCCCCTTAATCCGAGTTAGTTGCCATTTCCTTTTTGGGCACGATTGCCCATCCCGAACCTGGCGGGATCACATTTCTTTCCATAACCGTTGTCAAACATGGACCGGTCCCGATCGAAATTAACCGAACCGACTAGGGTTCGACCTGATTGGTCTATAATCATTATTTTTACCTATCAGAACCAAACCTCTTCAGTGTTTCTCCTTTCAACTCATCCCACGATTGAAAAGAAGTTATCAGATCTTTGAATTGGAACCTCCCTAGCACCGCCCCTCAAAAACAAATCAAAACCGTCAGCAGCCTCTCTTCCTCCCTCATGCTATTTATGAAGAAATAATGTTCAACCCACGCTACCTAGCCTATGGGTTCCTCGCTGAAAAAAAAAAAGGATAATTCTAGACACCTTTTGTAATTTTCCCTAGCATTTGCGCCCATTAAGTCATGCATAACGTCAGTTCTATTGACCCGAGAAGTTTCAGCATTTGCGTCGTGAGGTTGTTTCCCATTCCCGTCCGATGATCGTGATTCATTACCATCGCTCCCATGTGGCTCCCTTTCTCATGTGTGCCCTCAATTCCTCCATAAAGATTCCGATCGTTCCCTACCCATGTGGACTTACTATACAATCATCCCGAACTTCGAATCCAATGCTGCAACTTGTACACTCAAGTCCTAGGAGCTAGTGTGCAACTCCCTTACGTCCCTCTCTAAATCTTCCACTCTCTCGTTCATTTGCAAACTCACTATTGCCTTGGATCAACGTGCTTTGATACCAATTTGATGGGTTCTCACATGTGTTGCAATGGACTTGAAGAAAACAGAAAACTAAAGTAAAGAGAAATAGCAAACTGGAATACCTAGAGTCCAGCACTCCCTTGTAGTAGCCCCTGCTACTACACCGAATGCCAGTGTCTTCTTCCTCGTCTTTCTTGAGTCCCCAAGTCAGCCTCAAAACAACACCTGAATCCCTGTAACTGAACTGCCTCTCTCCTCAAATGCTTGCCATACATGTGTCCCACTAGTTGATGCACTACTTTATTTATCTCTGCTTTTATTCTCTTATTTGTACTGTATATGCTGCCCTTACTGCCAGCACCCTTTCTAGCCCCATGAGTGTAGACTCGTTTAACCAGGGGCCCATCACCCAGCTTTTTAGTGTTTTGCTTCTTCCCTATCCATTGTTTCTGTTCATTCACATTGGGAAGAAGCCATGGATGAAGAGATGCAAGCATTGGAGTAAAAAAAAAAAAACACTAATCGTTCTCTTGATATGCAACTCTTTGAATGCTTCCAGCAGAAATTCATCGGATTGTTCCTCTGAGAGAGGACAATCTCCTTTTCTGTTCTTTCCCTTCCAAGATTTTCTATTCCCCTTTTCAAGATTTTTTCTTCTTTTTACAATTTCTGGAATGGTGACACTTGAGTAAATCACTCTGGTATTTTGAAGCTCTTCCTTCGCTCTCGTTGATATCATTGGAAGAGATTCAATGTAGTTTCTTCTTAGAAGACCTGCTGGTGGTTTTCATTCTTTTGTTTTCTGTCATAGCACCAGATATCTTTCGTTATTCTCTTTTCTGTGTTTGAAGATGGTAGAACCGATGATCTGGAGTTAGGATTTGATAAGGTGCTGAAGAGACGAACAGAGTTGTTGGGAGATCAGTTCATGGTTGTATGGCTCCGTCCAACACTGTTTCTAAGTCTAGTTCTTTTCCAAGTGGATAAAGTCTCCACATGCTTATTTGAACGGCTGAAATTGAACATTACCACCTGATGCAATCCCAATGATGGGCAGCACAAGCAGCATCAGTTAGGACCCAGCATACTAGCATGATCCCACATAAAGCTTTACATGTTGGGTCCGGCCCATTGAAATATGAGGGGCCCAGTTTTCTTTAAGTGAGCCAAAAGCAAATAGGGTTTTTTAGAATGTGAAAATTGCAGCTGCACAACTGAAACAGGTGAGAGAAAGAAAAAGCAAAAAGAGGAGAGAGAGCAGAACCATGAGGAAGAAAAGAAAGTGAGAATTTCTGGTTTTCTCTGGCGAATCCAATGGTGAAACGTTGCCGGAATGAAGTGAGATTTGAAGGGAATAGTCATGGCACCTATCTCTTCATATCCAACCTATCATTCTACCACAGTTCTCAGGAAGCCTCTCTGGTGACTTCTCTCCATTCTCTCTGATTTCCATTTCTTTGATGATGTGGTTGTGACTTTGTGTTCCGCTAGTGTTATCTAGAGATGAAATATTGATTGTATGCCCATTATTAGTGATATTGGAAGTTTGGGTGGACTCCGATAACGGTCCCGTGGTTTTTTTCCCTTGCGGGTTTTTCCATGTTAAAAGTTCTTGTGTGTTTGTGGTGATTTGTTTGTTGAATAGTTGATCCATTAGTGATGTGTTTGTTACTTTAATTTACACTAGCATATTGTTTAGCTTCACATCAAAGTAGTATCAGAGCTTGGTCGATAGCTATGTAAATTAAAATGGAAAGTACCTCAAGTACTATGATTAAGCTTAATGGATCAAATTGCTTGATTTGGAAGCCCATGATGAAAGATCTCTTATTTTGTAGAGATTTATATGAACCTATTGAAGGTGATATTAATCGACCATCAGAAATGTTTGAAGCTAAGTGGACCAAATTAAATAGGAAAACTGTTGGCATGATCCGACAGTGGTTGGACATTAGAGTTTTCCATCATGTTGCGAATGAGACATCGGAGGAAGAACTTTGGAAGAAGTTAACGAGACTCTATGAGAGAAAGACAACTGGGAATAAAGCTTTTCTAATGAGAAAGCTTGTTAACATGAAGTTGAAAGAAAATACTTCAGTTACTAAGCACTTAAATGAATATCAAAGCATAGTGAATCAGTTGAGCACAATGAGGTTAAGCTTTAAAAAGATGAATTACAAGCTTTATTATTATTGAGTTCCTTACCAGATTCTTGGGAGACTTTGGTTGTATCAGTTAGCAATTCTGCTCCAGAGGATAAACTATCATTGAGCATGGTTACCAGTGCATTATTGAATGAAGAGACAAGAAGGAAGTCCATGGGTTCAAATGATGCACAAGCACTTGTCACAAGAACAGGGGGAGGAGCAAAGACAAGTTCAACAAAGTTCAACAATGAGGTTAAGCTTTAAAAAGATGAATTACAAGCTTTATTATTATTGAGTTCCTTACCAGATTCTTGGGAGACTTTGGTTGTATCAGTTAACAATTCTGCTCTAGAGGATAAACTATCATTGAGCATGGTTACCAGTGCATTATTGAATGAAGAGACAAGAAGGAAGTCCATGGGTTCAAATGATGCACAAGCACTTGTCACAGAGAACAAGGGGAGGAGCAAAAACAAGTTCAACAAAAGTCGTGATAAAGCTAAGAGTTGTGATAAATCAAAAGACAGATCAAAGTCAAGAGAAAAATTCAAATGTTACCATTATGGCAAAGAGGGGCATATGAAAAGAAATTGCAGAATTTGGAAAAGAGAGCAAAATGAAGAGAGCAATCGAAAGAAAGATGATGATAATAACACCGCCTCTATAGCATGTGATGATGCTTTAGTTCTTCTTCCTTTTGATGAGGATCAGTGTTTACATGTGTCAGACCATCAGGTTGAATGGATTATTAACACAGGTGCTTCTTATCATGCTACTCCTTTAAGGAGTCCATTAAATACAAAGCAGGAGACTTTGGAACTGTGAAGATGGGGAACACTAGTGCTTGCAATATTGTGGGTATTGGCGATGCTTGTATAGTGACAAACATGGGCTACACACTCACTTTGGAAGATGTACAGCATGTTCCTGATTTGCGTCTCAATTTGATCTTGGGGATTGCCTTGGATAGAAAAGGACTTGAGAGTACCTTCAGTAATGAAAGATGGAAGCTCACCAAGGGGTCATTGGTGGTTGCTAGAGGAGATGTTTGTTGCTTTTTGTACAAGAAAAGAGTGAGAATATGTGAAGGTAGATTGAATGCAGCAGAGGATGATTCCTTACCTGATCCATAGCATAGGAGACTGGGTCACATGAGTGACAAGGGGCTGTAAGTTCTAGCAAAGAAGTCATTGATTCCTCTTGCCAAAGGTATGTTTTTAAATCCTTGTGATTATTGTTTATTTGGTAAACAACATAGAGTTTCATTTCAAAAGCATCATGGTAGGAAATCAAATTTATTAGAATTGGTACATTCTGATATTTGTGGTCCATTTGAGGTTCCATCATTAAGAGGTAATAGATATTTTATTACTTTCATTGATGATGCATCACGAAAGGTGTGGTTGTTTTTGTTGAAATCCAAAGACCAGGCACTCCATTATTTTCAGCAGTTCCATGTCATGGCTGAAAGAGAAGGAGGAAAATCTTTGAAGTGTCTTCGCACTGACAATGGAGGAGAGTACACATCAAAAGAGTTCAAGAGCTATTGTTTTAGATATGGCATTAGACATGAGAAAACAGTTCCTGGAACCCCTCAACACAATGGGGTAGCATAGAGATACAACCGGACCATTGTTGAGAAAGTGAGATGCATATTGAAGATAGCTATGTTGCCAAAACCATTTTGGGGAGAAGCAGCCAACACTGTTTGTTATATAATGAACAAGTCTCCATCAGCTCTTTTAGAGTCTCCATCAGCTCTTTTAGAGTCTCATATTCCAGAAAGGGTGTGTAGAGGGAAGGATGCCCCCTACTCTCATCTAAAGGTGTTTGGTTGCAAGGCATTTGCACATATACCAAAGGAGCAAAGATCAAAGCTTGATGACAAGGCGGTTCCTTGCATATTCTTGGGATATGGAAATGAAGAGTTTGGGTACAGATTATGGGATCCGGAAAAGAAGACTTTCAGAAATAGAGATGTAATATTTTGTGAAGCTGAAAATATTACACACTTTAAGAAGTATGAGAAGCCTACTCATGCTGAGAATGTTATGTTTGATCCCACATCCATTCCAGGAGGAGAACCTACTCATGAAGAACATGTTGAGCTTAATGATCCAAAGATTGTGATAGCTGATTCTATAGATCATAAGGATATCGAGTAGGGGGAGCAGCCTCCACAATAAGAGATGGTAGAATCTCAAGTGAAGCGGTCCACAAGAGAGCGTAAACCAACACAAAAGTATCCTAATTCTGAGTATATTCTTCTTACTGATGAGGAGGAGCCCGAAAGCTTTCAAAAAGCAGTGATCCACAGTGATAAAATTAGTTGGATGAAAGCTATGCAAGAAGAGATGAGTTCCTTGCATAAGAACCATACTAATGAGTTGGTAACACTTCCTAAAAGAAGAAAAGCATTGAGGAACAAATGGGTATACAAGATAAAAAGAGATGCATCTGGAAGCTAGTGAAGCACAAGGCTCATTTGGTGGTGAAAGGGTTTGGACAGAAGAAGGGCATTGACTTTGATGAGATCTTCTCTCCAGTTGTAAAATTGACATCCATTCGAGTCATTTTGGGTTTAGTAGCTAGCATGGATCTTGAGCTTGAGCAGTTAAATGTGAAAACCGCATTTCTTCATGGTGACTTAAATGAAGAAATTTATATGATGCAACTATAAGGGTTTGAAGTCAAAGGGAAGGAGCACTTGGTATGCAAGTTAAAGAAGAGTCTTTATGGACTAAAGCAGGCACCAAAGCAATGGTACAAGAAGTTTGACTCACTTATGGTGGCTATTGGGTATAAGAGGACTCAAGCAGATCATTGTGTATACTTCAGAAAATTTTCAGATGGTAAGTTCATTGTTTTTCTTCTTTATGTTGATGGTATTTTGATCATTAGGCAAGATGCAAATATGATTAAAAAGTTGAATGAACAGTTGTTCAAGTCCTTTGATATTAAGGACTTAGGGCCAGCCAGACAAATATTGGGCATGAAGATTGTTCGTGACAGGAAGGCTAGGAAGCTATGTTTGTCACAAGAAAAATATGTTGAACGGGTGCTTAAAAGGTTCAACATGCAAGGTGCTAAGCCTGTAAGTACGCCTCTTTCCAGTCACTTTAAACTAAGTAAGCAATCATGTTCATCTACCAGTCAAGAAAGAGAAGCAATGCCAAGTATTCCTTAATCTTCTGCAGTTGGTAGTCTTATGTATGTCATGGTCTGCACTAGACCAAACATTGCACAGGCAGATAGTGTTGTGAGCAGGTTTCTTGATAATCTAGGGAGAGACCATTGGGAAGCTGTGAAATGGATCTTTAGATATTTGAGAGGAAGTTCCAAATTGTGTTTATGTTTTGGAGGTTCAGATCTAATCTTGGAAGGGTATACTGATTCTGACATGGTGGGTGACCTTGATTTTGTAGAAAGTCAACTTCTGGGTATTTGTTTACTTTTACAGGGGGAGTTCTCTCTTGGCAGTCCAAGCTACAGAAATGTGTGGCTTTGTCTATAGCTAAGGCTGAATACATCGACGCTGTAGAAGCAAGGAAAGAAATGTTGTGGTTGAAAAGATTTCTCCAAGAATTGGGTTTGAAGCAAGACAAGTATGTGGTATACTGTGACAGTCAGAGTGCTATAGACTTGAGCAAGAACTCTATATATCACTCTCACACAAAGCACATTGATGTAAGATATCATTGGTTGCGTGATGTGGTGGAAGATGAGTTGTTGAAGATTGTGAAATTTTGCACAGATAAGAATGCCTCTGATATGTTAACAAAGATTGTTACTTATGAGAAGTTTGAAGTGTGCAAGAAGCTTGCGCACATGGATTCCAAGTAAGGAGTCAAGTTGTGGTTTCCTCCCTCATGGGCACGGAGGGGGAGATTTGTTGGGTCCGGCCCATTGAAATATGAGGGGCCCAGTTTTCTTTAAGTGAGCCAAAAGCAAATAGGGTTTTTTAGAAAGTGAAAACTGCAGCCGCACAACTGAAACAGGTGAGAGAAAAAAAAAGCAAAAAGCAAAAAGAGGAGAGAGAGAGAGAAAGCAGAACCATAAGGAAGAGCAGAACCATAAGGAAGAAAAGAAAGTGAGAATTTCTGGTTTTCTCCGGCGAATCCGACGGTGAAACATCACCGGAATGGAGTGAGATTTGAAGGGAATGTTCGTGGCACCTAGCTCTTCATATCCAACGGTCAGAATATCATTCTACCACAGGTTCTCGGGAAGCCTCTCTGGTGACTTCTCTCCATTCTCTCTGATTTCCATTTCTTTGATGATGTGGTTGTGACTTTGTGTTCCTTTAGTGTTATGTAGAGATGAAATATTGATTGTATGCCCATTATCAGTGATAGTGGAAGTTTGAGTGGACTCCGATAACGATCTCGTGGTTTTTTTCCTTACATGTCACTAATAATAACTGAATTACATTTGCAATGGTAAAGAATGTAGTGAGAGGAGGGTGGAAAATGTTCATTTTAACTGAACCTATGCTCCCGCCAAGTCAGTGTATTGGGCCTCAATCATGATCTTACAATCAGTTTAGTACAGAAGACAGACAACAAATTAGATGCACTATTCTTTCTTTGCATGATGCATTATTAATTGGATGATAAAGCTTTTAGCACAAAGAAACTGCATGGCCTTAAGATTCTGCAAATTTCTATTCAAGGAGATGCTCCTCTAATCTCTGATTCTCGGTCAGGTATGTTCTGGACATTGCAAAGGAGCATGTGGATCAAGGGAAGATCAATCAAATATTCAAAAAGCCAAAACTGCCAAACTGCAACTATTGGCTTCGTCTGTTGTTCCACTTTTCATTAAACAAATTATCAAGCTTTCTTCTTTACAGATCAAGGAAATGCAGGGGGGGGAAACTGAGGGAGAGGATGGAGAGTACAAACGGGTAGTGTCATGAAATATCTTAGCGTAATTATCAAATCACTTGAAGACCATTTTGGCAATGGAGGAAGATGAGTTCAGGAGTGAGGATGCAGAGAAGCTGGTATTGTTGCTTTGTGGAAAAGAGCAAGGCTTGGGTGTGGTGGATGAAGAAGTTGCTGGACCAGCTCCAGTGTCATTATCCTTGCGCTCAGCCACAGGAGATCCTTTGAGAAGCGCATCGACCTTTGCATACTCCTCTCTCTCATGCCTGATTTCCTTGAGCATGGCTGCTACATCTTTCATTGTTGGCCTTTCATCTGGGACAGGATTTACACATAATAAGGCCACACCGAATACCTGCATCATCTCCTCCATCTCAGACTCAGGCCGAGCACATAGAACAGGGTCAAGAACCTCAATTCCTCCTTTCCTCTGCCTCACCCAGTCTACCACGTGAAGCCCATCTGGTATTGTCGGATCAATTGGTTGCTTCCCCGTTAAGACTTCCAATACAACAACACCATAGCTATAGACATCACTTTTTTCTGTGATCTTCATCATGTATCCATACTCTGCAGAAGCAACTAAACACGTAAGCATGAAGACCAACAAAGAAAGTTGGAAACAGATCCAAATTACATTGAATAGAATTGTCAAATGGAAGGGATACCAACCGGGAGCAATGTACCCATAAGATCCAGCAACAGTATTAGATGACCGGCCGTAATCTCCATCATTGACAAGCTTAGCCAGCCCAAAATCAGCAATGTATGGCTCGAATTCAAGACCAATGAGGATGTTGTTGGCTTTAATGTCCCTGTGAACAATGGGAGGGACACAATCGTGGTGTAAGTAAGCCAGGCCTTGTGCAGCTCCCAGCACAATCTGATACCTCAAATCCCACTCCAAGCAACCACCACTCCTCTCATGGAGGAGACTACCCAAGCTCCCATTAGGCATGTAATCATACATTAACAGTCTTGTGTTTCGATTCCAGCAGCAACCCAAGAATCTGACAATGTTCTTGTGACGGATTGACCCCAACGTTTTCACTTCCGCAGAAAAAGAGTCCCGAACACTGCACCTGTCATCATCATTGGTCACAGCCATTGTACTAGGCCACAGCTTCTTCACTGCAATCACTTCCCCATTGTCCATATCTGCACGATAAACCACGCCAGAACAGCCCTTTCCAATTACATTGGCATCCACTAGGCATCTCAATACTTGATCAACAGTGAAGTTCAGCTTCTGGAATGGAGTGAATCGCCAAGGCCAAGACTCTCCCCCCATCTCTGAATCATCATCATCTCTGATGACTCTACGAGCTCGAATCACTGCAATTGTACCAAGCATCACCATCAGCACCGTCAATGTGAGAAGCAATGTGATTGCCAACTTGAGCTTTCTCGACCGAGCCAAGTCATTGCTGTTTGTCATTTGCATGCCAGCAACATTGCTCAAGAAACAGGAGTTCCAGCCTCTAGCACACAAGCCTTGATTTCCACCCATCTCTGTTGCTGTTAACTGTCTGAACAGCTTATTGTCAGGAAGATAACCAGCGAAATTGTTGTAGGAGATGTTTAGAGAGACAAGATTCTGAAGCCCAGCAAGCGGGGTCAAGTCTCCTTCAAGCTTGTTATGTGAGAGATCAAGGATAGAGAGCTTGCTGAGTGTTGATATCTGGGTTGGAATTGACCCTGTTAGCCCATTACCACTAAGATTGAGAGAAATGTCGAGACCCTCTATCTGACACAACTCAATCGGGATATGGCCAGAAAGTCCATTGCTGCTAAGATCAAGATATTGGAGATTCGAACATTGGCCAAGTGATGGAGGTATTGATCCAGAGAAAGCATTCCTACTGAGAATGAGCTTATTCATTGAAGCAAGATGGCCGATTCTATTTGGAATGGGACCAGTGAACTGGTTTGAGGAAACGTCTAAGACCTGAAGGGCAGTGAGAGAGGATATAGAGTTGGGTAGTTCTCCTTCCAGTGAGTTATAACTGAGATCCAGCATTTGCAACTCTGTACAGTTCCCAATCTCATCTGGGACAGACCCAGTTAACCGATTCCCAGAAAGATCTAGGAAATTGATGCTCCTAAGACCCCCAATCTCCGTTGGGATCACTCCACCGATCCTGTTATTCCCAAGCCGCAGTCGAACCAGAGACTTGCAATCGCCAACCTCTGACGGAATCAAACCAGATATGTCATTAGATATCAAAAGAAGCTTTGTTAGGTTCTGCAGATGAAACAGGCCAGGAGGAATGCTCCCAGTGAGCGCATTGTGGGACATATCAAGCAACTGAAGGCTACTGCAATTCGCCAAGCTCGATGGAATGCTGCCCTCAAGCTGGTTTTGCCAAGCAAAGAAGACGTTCAGATTCGTCAACATGCCGAGCTCTGGAGGAATCATACCCGAGATCTGGTTGGTATCGAGTTGCAACTGTACGAGATTCGTAGCATTGGAGAGAACAGAGGGTATAGAACCAGAGATGTTGTTATTGCTCAGCATGAGCTCTTGAAGTTCAGAGAGACGCCCAATAGAAGAAGGAATGCTTCCAGAGAAAGAATTAATGGAGAGGTCAAGCATGATCAAGCTGCTACAATTGCCAATCTCATCTGGAATTGCTCCGACAAAGTCGTTTTGCCATAAAAACATCCTCTCCAGCTTCCCAAGTTTGCCAAGCTCCGGGGGAAGCGAACCAGAGAGGGAGTTCTCATAGAGATACAGATCCACAAGCTCAGAGCAGTTGCCAATCTCCGCCGGAATCCTGCCAGAGAGCATGGCAGTGTAAATAGAGAGTGTCTGGAGCTTACTAAGCCTACCCAATGTAGCAGGCAACGACCCAGAAATCTGAGTATCTGCTAGACCCAATACAGTCAGATTTCCACAGTCACCGATTTCATCTGGGATTTTCCCGGCCATGTCTTTGTTCCCTCCTGCACGGAGGACTTGAAGGCTAGACAGTTTTCCAAGCTCTGGTGGCAGAGAGCCTCCAAGACGGTTATCTACGAGGAGAAGGTTTTGAAGACTAATGCAGTTGCCAAGCTCAGCTGGAATCTTTCCCGTGAGCTGGTTTGAATTCAAAATCAAGTCTTGCAGATTTCTCAGCTTACCAATACTTGCAGGAATGTTACCCACGAGACTGTTGGAGCTGAGGTCGAGCTTTACGAGTGAAGGGCAGTCTCCAATGTCGGAAGGGATAGTTCCGGTGAGGTTGGCGTCGGAGATGATGAGTTGTTGAAGGAGAGCAAAGGAGGATAGATTGGAAGGTACAGGGAGAGCGAGCTGGATAGATTTGATGGTAATTTGGGTGACGAAACCATTAGGAGAGCAAGAAATATAAGTCCACTTACAAGGATTTGGGTCTTGTGGATTCCAGTCGTGGAAAGCAGAGGATACGGTAGAAGCATCATGCATCCATGAGAGCAGTGCAAGTGCTTCATGGTTGCCGGCGGCGGCGGCTTCTGATGACCGGACACCACAAGCTAATGCAATTGAGACGACGACGACGATGGCAACAACTAAGGAAGGTCTTCTGTGAATTTTGTTGTTGACGTAACAAGGTGGTGACGGTGGTGGTTGTTTTTGCTGCCGTAGTTGCCTCGAGCTGGGCATCGACATTGTTGCATCAACTCCCAAGCCTCACTTCACGCGCTTGCATCGGGTCTCCTGCCCATCTCCTTCTTCCTCTATTTCCTCAAAACTTACTCTTCTCTTCTCTTCTCTTCTCTTCTCTTCTCTTCTCTTCTCTCTGTTCTCTTCCTCTCCTAGCACTTCCGTTTGCTACTATTACTTCCTTAACAAGCAAAAACACAGGCACACATACAGAGGAGAGAGGAACAAGGAGTGAAGAAAGAAACAATAAAGAAACAGACGACAATAAAATAAAAAAGAGGCTAGCAGGTTGCAGCTGCAGCTGCAGCACCACCTCCTCCTCCCCCACCACCTGCTCCACCGTCACCTCGGTTGCTTCGCTTCTCCAGCTCCTCTCTCTCTGAGTTGTGTATGGAAATTTAAAAATAGAACAAGCGCTAAAAGGGCAGAGAGAGCACAACATATACAAATAAGCTTACAATACCTGGTTGAGGGAAACAATGCATGGACAGATATGGTGTTTCTGCTTGCTTCCTGCGCGTGAAGCCATCTAGCTCCACCCAACACTTAAATATATAACCCTTGCAAGCAGAGACCACACAGAAAGAGAGAGAGAGACAATGGGTCAGAGAGGAAGAGCAGTTGGCTCAGGTTTTCTTAATTATTTATTCTTTTGGGTTCAAATTAAGAGTTGAAAACTAGTTGATTCTTTTTCAGTGTTCTGCATTGTTTGTTCCAATGAATCTCTTGTGAGCTTTGCAGTAATTGACTTGGGTTGGTGTTTGAATAAAGTAACTCAGGTGACAAAGGGTATGCTGTGATGATAAGCAGTAGTGTTCTCTTCGTTGTGTATCATCAATGGACATGCAGTTGCACGTGTCATGGTGTGGGGACCCAGCAAAAAGATCATACAGTGATCTTGATTATCTATCTTCCTTGACTTTTGACCACACCAGTATATAGAAGACTCAAATGCATTGGATGAAAGGAAATCAATAACAGATAAAGCTCATCTCAATCACCCATACATACAAAATAACTTCTTGGGAAAGATCACTGATACGAATTGATTTTACATGATTTCATATCAATATCTCATTTTTTTTTTTTCCCATTATCAAGTCAGTAATAAGGAATCTCAAACTTCCTTAATCTTACTCTCCCTGTATAAGTAGCTGCTAATCACCATATCAGAGTATTTTTATAATTCTAAATAATGTTAATTTATTCAAGAATGACAAAGCCAAATAAGAAAAACACCCAGATAAGACCCTTGTGCTTAATCATATATGATATTTTTTAGTCTTCTTTCTACCATCACTAACCCCTATATGATGCTATCCTCTCATACTTCTCCATGGAAATACTCTATACAAGAAAATCAACTGTTCTAAGTGCTAAGTGATCACTTTATATTAATAACATTTATAGACAACTTTTAATGACTTAATACACGGGTTAAGATTAATTAAAAAAAATTATCAATTCCGTTCTTTACTTAAACATGTTTCCATTGGACCCCATGAGTGGTTATCTCGTGTCGTCAAGCTGCTCTAACGTATGATATTATCAATATAATGTGACAAAAGTTTCAAAGACAAAAAGTGAAGGGAGGAAAAAAAACACTATTGTTAAAAGACTAATTAGTTGTTTATTAACAATGGACTAATTTTATTATTAAGAGATAAATTGTTTACTTTCTGTAGATTACAGTACTACTAAAACCTCTAAAGTTCTGGAAAAGCTACATTCTAAGATTTGATTCCCTTCAGGGAAATGTTCAAAATCATGAATTCAAATACTCCTTTATGAATGTTTCTTTAATCCATCTGTTTCCTCAATGTGATTGAGTTAGCATCTTTCACTAAATTGAATTAGTCTTAATTAAGAATATTTTTTTCCTTTTTTCTGGAATTTAGTTTTTAAAAGTGTGTATCGATAAGCGATTGATGCTGCTCACTGATAGATCCAATGGGATTTGTATGTTATTATTCAAATAAAAAAAATTCAAACCTCAAGGTGATAAAATCATATCTAATGGATAATTTAATTCTATTAACTTTGTAGACCCATGATTTCAACAATAGGGAGAGCACCACTCTCAAGTTTTTGAAACAAGTAAACTAATCTAGGTTGCAGAGGAATCCTAAGAAAAATCCATTATATCAAAGCTAAACCTTAGTTAATCCGTTCGATGATTCATGATTAAAATCAATGTAATCGAACGAGCAGGAATGAGTGAATGATTACGATAAGAGATTATAGGTAAGACCCCAATCTACAATAGTGAAGCCCAAGCTAGATTGCATACTAAAAGAAGAGAAAGGAAAGAAGGCATGGGTCAAATTAAGATAAGCAAAGGTTAGAGATAGAGAATAATTAAGATTTGGAAGGAGTGGGGAGGGTTAGCTTTTAGAACACATTCCTGATTTTGAGGCTAACTCACGTGGTGGGAATCTTTAATCTCCACTAATCTCCTGTCCACCAAACCAAATAAACCAACCAAACCCTGAAACAAATTAATATTGTAAGTGAAATGGAGTCTTCCATGGAAATGAAGGTCACTTGACACCAAGCTGCTTTAAAAAGGGCTAGAAAGGCACAAAGAATAAGGTAGACCCAGAAAAATAAAAAGCCAAACGGCGCAAATCACAGCCCTCCCTTGTTTTTAGGGTCATGAACTGATCTTGGGAAGCTCTCCAATGGAATCTTTACATGTTGTTATCTGTCATAAGCCCACCTAAAACCCTCAATCCTGCTAAACCCACTTTAATTTTCTTAAGTTTTTTTTTTTCATTTTGAGTTTCAAACTAGTGAGATGAGGTGATAGTTATAGGTCCTATGTGATAGTGATTCAAAGTTGAGCACAGAATGGTCAGTTAGTGAAGATTCATGTGCTCTACTGAACTCTCTTATATAAACAACTCAATAAAGAGAATTGAACAAATACAATGCTCCTTTTCACCCCCAAAAGACTCAACCAAATAACCAAACCCATCCCTCGTTTACCAAAAGGAAGAAAAAAAAAAAAAACGTGTTTGTTGAGATAGAGGAAATAAAAAACAAACGCCCTCAAATCTCGAGTTCTCTCCTGACTGAATCATCACAAAATTCCTACCTCCTTTATCTACTCTGCTGACGGTATTCTTAAACTGGAAGGTATAGTGAACATGTGCGCTCGTATTCTCACATGACAATGATGAATTTATCTGGGTTACGGGAGGAGAGCCATGTGATACGTTTTGTGGGGGCTTTACTTGGGGAATACTGCTCATCTCAAGGCTCACTCATAAAATTTATAAAAAAAGGACAAACACAATACTGAAGGGTTCAACGCTGTCTACATCTCTAACCCAAAATAAAAATCAAAGAAAGGGAAAAAGGGGAAAAAAAATCCCCCCCCCCTCCTTTTACCATCAGTCACCCATTAGTTGAGCCACTAAGTCTCAAACAACTAGTAGCGTGGCCAACCTCAACCCATATATTTTATGAATCGTTGTGAAAACAGCTTTAGGAGTAAGAGATATCCAATTTTGGCATTTCCATAATCTCTCTTTGTTTTCATCAACTTTACAATTTACAATATTCCATTGTTTGAGGTTTCAAGTTCCCACAGTACTCTCTCTCCCTAGGTTAAGCATTGAATTTGAGGGCGTTCCACTAGTTCACCATCATTCATTTTTTTATCCAAATGAAACTTTGAATATCCAAGTATATGAAGATACATTCAGATACTTGAGAGGCACCCTAAAGCTGCTTGGTCATGTAGGAAAAATAAAACTGTGTCATTGAAGAGTTTTATCCTCAGATAATTTATGCACATAACATTTAGTTTAATTGGTTAATTTGTCATATAGTTGGGGTTGTTTCCAAGGATATTTTACCACTCGGATAATGGGCTTGATGCCTATTGTCCATGAGCTTTTAATTCCTTCACACTTTGGCCTACCCAGAAAATAAATACATAAATACTGAACTTCCAAAGTTTTCCTAGTCCACCTGCAGCTTATAAATGGTGACAGAAAATGTTCTCAAAGCCACTAGTGCAAGGTATACAAGCACTTATGGCTGTCTATCTCTGTCCTCTTCACATGAAATGACTTCACTGCCTACAAACATATTGATATCAGTTTGCTATAACACATTAGTGTGGTTCTTTATGAGTTTGCTCAAAGAGCCCTCTCTCAGATTGTAATTTAATACAAATCTAAGCTGTCAATAACCAGTCATTGATCCAAGAAAGGCTGATAAATTGATCAGTCCACATTGCTTGCTATTCTAAGACAATTAAAGTAAGAAATACTGATGAAAAATTATACACAGATTCACTGAAGTACAGAAGCTTGGAATTAGAGAGGGGTAGAGTGAGAACAAATGAACACAGTGGGAACTGGATACTGGTCCTCCACTTCATCCATCTTCAGGGGGAAGAGAGAGGTGAATGAAATTTACAGAGTCATGCCACCTAGAGGAGTGTCTAAGACCTGGAAATATTCATGTGCTGCACTTAACATGACTCACAAAATATCGTTGAGGAACTAATCTGTAATGACACTCAAATCCAGAGGTACCTAATTGTCAGACTCCTAACGTCCTTAAGAGTTAAGGCCACAAAAATCTACATCACCATGAATAACACAATACAGGAGCTAACCAATAAACTTTCAACTAAGGATACTGGTGTCTGCAGGCACAATATATACAATATTTACAAGTTTAAAAGATCACAATGAACTTAAACAGTCACCATAACTATTTATCATCTCAAAAAAATAAAACAAAGCAGAATACATCTTCCAAAGAAACATTAAAGATCTTTGATTATCTTTAAGGTATTCAGCCTTGAAGATCCTCAACATAATAGTATTCCTTTCTATTTGTCAAAAGGGTCAATCAATGAGAATGAGCATCCACCTAATGGTAGTAGGGTAAAGATACAATACAGTATAAGCTCATACCAAATAGATAATAAATTAACTTTTGTAAGAATAGACGCATTACAAGCTCAATTTGCTAAACCTCTATAGCATATACACATGCTCCAGTTAAACCATACATGATAAATGAATCGTACAACGTCCCATACACCACCAGATGACATATCAAATTTGATTTACAATTGCACCATACAAAAGTCACTGTCTACTAAGTCAGGTTGTGGCCATTTACGAACTACTGTTGGAACAACTCAGTTAAGAGTAAACTTTGCTAGATCACCTGATGGAACAAGTACTTGAATAATCATGCTGACAGGATCACCTCCATGGAGGCTTCAGATAAAATATGCCTGTTGGATCACTTAACTCCAAATTTACTCTACTTGCTAGTTTCCATGTTCAAACAGCCTCTAGATTAAATGCTCACTCTGGATCACCCATACATAGGCTCCATATTAAACATGCTCACTGGATCACCTAATCTTAGGCTCCAAATCCAATTACACTTCTGGATCACCTATCCTTGGGCTCTGAATTCAATACAAGAGTAGATGGTCAAACCAGAATTTCTACAAGAAGCAATGACATAAAGCAGTAGAAGGATTTATTACATCACCAAGAGTCTAATAGATCCATTAGGGTAGAATAGAATAGTGGGAGGGTCATCCCCCAAAGAATTGGGACTTACAAGTAAAAATACAGAGTTCCAGAGGAATTTCAACATCACTGGTTCCCAAATGGCATCGCCACTTGCACTAATACATTAATTCCAGATGTTCATACAGCAGGCACCAGATGCCAACAGGCATTGCTGATTCCATCCTGATCTGTATATTCCTGATTTGGAGTCGCTGGATCCACTAGGACAGGAGGGACTTAGAGCTAAATCCTTACCCCACTTAGGCAATATTCAATCTAGTTCATCAAGATCCAACACTAGAAATCACATTTCTTACCAACTTCAAATCAGCCTTTTGATTCGCTTAGCAACCTAGTGGCCAAAAACACAATTAGCATGCTGAACACACCTAAAACAACATTCCTACATCTGTTCCCCTGATCAGCCTATGAATAATGAATTTACCTGGGGTTTTTCAAGATTTAGGTTCTATTATGTGGCAGTCTAACCGGTGTATGCATGCTAACGTTAGTTCTCAATCAATGAAGTGGACGGTGGACCTTGTCTTTGCTGTATTTGAGTCCTTATCCTCACATCCATAAGAACCAGCGGAAGACTCTAATTCAACTTGCACAATTTCTGAGTGATGCTTAGTTAATAGGAGACTAGAACTCTTATTTGAATTAGATGACAAGAAAGGGAGGAACCAGTTGAGACAAACAATTAGAGGGCTTTCAGCATTTTGCATCTCAAGTAGACTTATTCATAATGTAAGCTTTTGAACCTGAGGTAACCTGGAATAATAAACAGAGAGAGCAAGGCAACAAAAGAATTGAAGGAAAATTGGATTGATTACTTGCCGACACTGAGTTGTTTGGTTCTTTCACTGAAACACATGTTTTACACCTCACTGTAACCTCATCTGATCATACTGCACTCTACGAAACACTAAAATTTGCAGAGGCAAAGGGCAAAGGCCTCTTAGATTCAAAGCTTTCTGGACTCAGTAACCAACTTATCATCATGTAGTCAATCAGAACTGGGATTCAGCCCTTCAGGGATCTCATTCCTTCAACTTAACCGCCAATCTGAACAACCTGAAGATCATTTGAAGAAATGAAAAACAAATTGGTTAGAAACCTTAATCTAAAAAAGAAAAGAGTTGGGAAGGATTTGACCCACCATCTTGATATTCATTTAGTTAAAGAGCTGAGCACTGGGACAAAAGAGAACAGGAGTTATTGGCCAGATTACGACTAGTACCAATTCAAAAGAGATCTTTGTGGCACCAAGAAAGAAATACTCATTTTTTTCCGTGTTTCCACTGTGGAGGAGAAGAGCAAGGAATAAAATTAGAGGCATACACCATGAGGGTACTATTGTAGCGGATGAAGAATAACCTGCCTCTGTTTTCACTCAACATTTCAAAAGAATTTATCCTTCCAGTAAACCCAAACAACATGAGAAGTGCTTTGAGCCAATCAAAGGAAAAGTGTCTCACGAAGATCTTGAGCCATTACTTAAACCAGTAATGAGGAGGAAATAAGAAGAACAGTGTTTAGTATTCCTGGGTCTAGAGCTCCAAGTCCAGATGACTATTCAGTGGTCTTCTACCATAAATCTTGGGACCTATAAAGGAGGACATCTATAAATTAAAGAAGTCCTTGATTCATCTTGCCAAAGGTATGGGTTTGAATCCTTGTGATTATTGTTTATTTGGTAAGCAACATAGAGTTTCATTTCAAAAGCATTATGGTAGGAAATTAAATTTGTTAGAATTGATACATTCTAATACTTGTGGTCCAATTGAGGTTCCATCATTAGGAGGTAGTTAATTTTATTACTTTCATTGATGATGCTTCACAAAAGGTGTAGTTGTTTTTGTTGAAATCTAAAGACTAGGCGTTCTATTATATTCGGCAATTCCATGTCATATTGCTGAAAGAGATAAAGGAAAGCTTTTGAAATGTCTCCACACTGATAATGGAGGCAGGTACACGTCAAAGAATTTAAGAGCTATTGTTCCAAATATAGCATCAAACATGAGAAAACAGTTTATGGAACCCCTCAACATAATGAGGTAGCAGAGAGGTACAATAGGAACATTGTTGAGAAAGTGAGATGTATGTTCAAGATGGCTATGTTGCCAAAAAATATTAGGGAGTAGTCAGCACTGCTCGTCATCTGATGAACAAGTCTCCATCAGCTCCTTTAGGATCTAACATTCCAAAAAGGGTGTGGAGAAGGAAGGATGCCTCCTATTCTCATCTGAAGGTGTTTGGTTGTAAGGCATTTGCACATGTAATAAAGGAGCAACAATCAAAGCTTCATGATAAGGCGATTCCTTGCATACTTTTAGGATATGGAAATGAAGAATTTGGGTACAAATTATGGGATCTAGAAAATAATAAGACTTTTACAAGCAACGATGTAATATTTCATGAAGCTGAAAATATTACAGATTTTGAGAAGCCTATGAAGTCTACTTATGTTGAGAATGTTATGTTTGATCTTGCATCCATTCCAAGAGGAGAATCCATTCATGAATAACATATTGATCATGATGATTTAGAGAGTGTGACAGATGATTCTGTGGAGCATAAGGATATTGAGCAAGGGGAGTAATCCCCACAAGAAGAGGTTGTAGAACCTCAAGTGAGGCAGTCCACGAGAGAGTATAGACTAACAAAAAGGTATCCCAGTTCTAAAAATATTCTTTTTACTGATGAGGGGGAGCCTAAAAGCTTTCAAGAAGTAGCGAGCCACACTGATAAAAGCAACTCATACTTATAAGTTGGTAAAACTTCTTAAGGGCAAAAAAGCATTGAAGAACAACTGGGTATACAAGCTAAAGAGAGATGCAACTGGGAAGCTAGTGAAGCACAAGGCTCGTTTGGTGGTTAAAGTGTTTGGACAGAAGAAAGGCATTGACTTTGATGAGATATTCTCTCCAGTTGTAAAATTGACATCCATTCGAGTCATTTTGGGTTTAACATCTAACATAGATCTTAAGCTTAAGCAATTAGATGTGAAAGTTGCATTTCTTCATAGTGACTCAAATGAATAAATTTATCTTATGCAAGCAAAAGGGTTTGAAGCCAAAGGGAAGAAGCACTTGGTATACAAGTTAAAGAAAAGTATTTATGGACTGAAGCAGGCAACACGGTAGTGGTACAAGAAGTTTAACTCAGTTATGGTGATTATTGGGTATAATAGAGCTCAGGCAACTACTTGTGTATTTTTCAAGAAATTTCCAGATGGTAAGTTCATTGTTCTTCACCTTTTTATGTTGATCATTGGGTAAGATGCAGATATGATTAAGAAGTTGAAAGAACAATTGTTCAAGTCCTTTGATATGAAGGACTAAGGGCTAGCCAAACAAATACAAATATTAGGCATGCAGATTGTTTGTGATAGGAAGGCTAGGAAGCTATGGTTGTCACAAAAAAAAATAGGTGGAACGGGTGCTTAAAAGGTTCAACATGCAAGGTGCTAAACTTGTAAGCATGCCTCTTGCCAGCCATTTTAAATTAAGCAAGCAGTCATGTCCATTTACCAATCAAGAAAGAGAAGCAATGTCAAGTATTCCTTACTCATCTACAATTGGTAGTCTTATGTATGTTATGGTATGCACTAGACCAGCTATTGCACAGGCAATTAGTGTTGTGAGCAGGTTTCTTGATAATCCAGGGAGAGATCATTGGGAAGCTGTGAAATGAATTTTCAGATATTTGAGAGGAAGTTCCAAATTGTGTTATGTTTTGGAGGTTCAGATCCAATTTTGGAAGGGTATACTAATTCTGAAATAGCAAGTGACCTTGATGGTAGAAAGTCAACTTTAAGGTACTTGTTTACTTTTGTAGGGGGAGCTGTTTCTTGGCAGTCCAAACTATAAAAATGTATTGCTTTGTCTACAATTGAGGTTGAAAAGATTTCTTCAAGAATTGGGTTTGAAGCAAGACAAGTATGTAGTCCACGATCCCTAAATCCATCATCCACTCCATGGAATCCCTCTTTTGTGCCTTCCTCTGGAAAGGTCAAGAAGCTTCCAGATTCCTTCGCCCCATTCCTTGGGCCATAGTTTGCCGTCCCAAAGCTGAGGGGGGTCTGGGTATCCGTCGCATCCTAGATGTTAACATGGCCTGCCTCCTTAAGCTTATCTGGAAGATTGCTTCTAAGCATGACTCTATATGGGTCTTGTGGGTCTATTCCTACCTTCTCAAGCGGAACTCCTTTTGGACTACCCCCTGCCCTTCTAATCCTTCTTGGATCTGGAGGAAGATCCTTCTCCTTCGTCCCCGCACTCTCTCCGCCATCTCTATCCGAGTCTCGCGTGGCTCCTCTACCCTTTTCTGGCGTGACCCTTGGCATCCGCTGGGCATCCTCTACACCCTCCTTGGCCCCCGCACTGACTATGAGACCCGCATCCCCAAGACCACCACCCTTGACGCTTTCATCTCTCAGGGGGCATGGTCCCCCCTCCCCCACCCTAGTCTCACATATATCTGGAATACGCTCCCCCTATCCTTAACCACCCTTGTGATACTACCATTTGGTCTCCCTCGCCTTCAAAATCCTTTACTACGTCCTCCGTATGGAATCTCCTGCGGTCCCCTCACCCCCCTGTCCCTTGGTCTCATCTTGTCTGGTTCAAAGGTCATATTCCCCACCACTCCCTTACCCTTTGGAGAGCTCTTAACCTTGCTCTTCCTACCCAATCCTTCCTTATAAGCCGCCATATCCCCGCCAACCCTAGTTGTGCCCTTTGTTGGAATGGTTCAAAGGACATTGACCACCTTTTTTTCTCCTGCCCTCTTACCCGTCCCCTTTAGGATAGAGCCCTTGCTTCCATCTAGCCCCGTTCGAGATGCTCACAAGGGTTTGTTCGTGATTGGTCCTGGATCTCGAGAAACTTCTCCGACCGCTCTATTTGTGATCGTCTTGGCAAGCTTATATTTTATGCCATTATCCATCATATTTGGTGGGAGCGCAATCTTAGAAAATGGACCACCAAATCCCGTTCATTAGACATGATTTGGAAAGCCATCTTCTTTGATGTTTCATCGAGGCTTCTTTCCATTCCCCATCCCCCGTGGCTGACATTCCCCAGAAATAAGTTCATTGTTAGTTTCTAGGGTCTCAGCTGCTCTCTCATCTCCCCCCCTTGAGCTTCTTGCTCCCCCCCCCCCCCCGGTTGTCTCCTTTGTATCTCCTTTGTTTAGTTCTTTGTCTTAATATATTACTTATTCATCCAAAAAAAAGTATGTAGTCTACTATGACAATCAGAGTGCTATAGACTTGAGTAAGAACTCTACATATCACTCTAGCACAAAACACATTGATGTGAATATCACTGGTTGCGTGATGTGGTGGAAGGTGAGTTGTTGAAGATTGTGAAGATTCATACGGATAAAAATGCCTCTGATATGTTAATAAAGATTGTTACCCAAAAGAAGTTTGAGGTGTGCAAGGAGCTTGAGCACATAGATTCCAAATAAGGAGCCAAGTTGTGGTTTCTTCCCTTATGGGCATGGAGGGGGAGATTTGTTGGGTCCGTGGCCTATGGCCCATATAGGCCCAAGTTTTTTAAAGAAGGGTCAAAAGCAAATAGGGTTTTGGTCATTTTTTTCAAGTTTTGAAAAGGTTAAAGGTGCCGCACAAGTTAGAAGAAGAAAAAAAAACGCAGGAGGAGAGAGAGAAAGAGAGCAGAAAAGGGAAGAAGAAGAAGAAAATAGGGCTTTCTTGGTTTTCTCCAGCAAATGCAACGGCAAGATTTTCACCAAAATGAGGTGAAATTTGAAGGGAATGGTCATGACACCTAGCTCTTCACACTCAATGGTTAGACTTTTATTCTATCATAGTTTATAAGAAACCATTTAGTTAAGTTTTTCTTCATGCTCTCTTACATTTCAATTTTTGATGATGTGTTTGTGACTTTGTGTTCCTCTAGTGTTATCTAAAAATGAGATATTGATTGTGTACCCATTATTATTATTATTTGGTGATAGTAGAAGTTTGGGTAGACTCCGATAACAGTCTCATGGTTTTTTTGCTTGCGGGTTTTTCCACGTTAAAAAAGTCTGGTGTCTATTGTAGTTTGGTAGTTGAATATTTGATCTATTATTGTTGTTTATGTTGTTTTAGTTTACACTGGTATTTTGTTTGGCCCCCAACAAGATGGTCCATATTTTGATTTGGTATCTTCCCTCTCCCTAATAGTCCTCTAATTGAGTATGTCATACTAGTTTTCCTCATTGAAAGATCAATTGCCTATGAGCTCCTTTCCCATTTTCTTTTTTCCGACTCACTCCTTTCCAATTTTAGGTTGTACCACTCATGGTGGGAGATCTCGCTCTCGAGCGAGATCTCGCCACTCCAAAATAGAGAGATCTCGACCGAGATGGCGAGATCTCGGTTGAGATCTACCAAAATTTTGGCGTAATCTCGGTGACCCATCTCGGTGGGTTTTAAGGCCCCGGATGGGCTGAAATTTGGTATTTAGTCTATTTAAGGCCTTTTGAACACATTGGTGGCCTTAGAATTGTGAGAAAATAACCCTAACTATGTCTTCTAAGTCAACCCTATGTGTAAAATCGAAATGTAGAGATATCAAGTAATTCATGTTATCAACTATAAAGTATTAAATACATTACACATCAAACTATCAAAGAACTTAAATGGCTTCAAAATTTTACAGCCATAAGAAGTTTTAGACTTTTAGTAAGTCATAAATCATAATCCATAAGTTCACAATCCCAATCATAAGAGTATGTGAGTAATAAGATTACAAGACAAGCAAGAGTATCACTCAGCATTCTGCATCAACTGATTCTGAACGGTGGCCACATATGACTCCGAAGTCAACTCATCACTATAGTATGTCACATATAGGTTTAAATGTCACATTAAATTGGTTTCCATGAAAGTTAGATCAAAGCTTGTGGATCAACATATATTTACACTAAACTCACACACCCATTGTAGAATATTCTATTTGAAAAAATTCAAATTTGGGGGAAAATCTTACCTTTGTTGTAGATCTAATTGAAATAGGCTTGAATGATGATAATTTGATGTTGTAGATGTCTTAAAGATGTTTAGAAGTTGAATCCCCAACAAATTCCGACAAAAAATCATGTTTCTGGCAATTTTTGATGGTTGCAGCGAGATCTCGGCGAGATATGGCGAGATCTCAGCGAGATGTGGCGAGATCTCCCATCTCGCAGATCTCGCCTCTCCTCTCATCTCGCTATGTCAAAATAGCGAGATCTCCCACCATGGTACCACTACATTATCTGCTTATCTCAATAAAATCGGAGAGACATTATCAAACAAACAAATGATCTTCATGATGGTAATAACAATAATATATGATGAACCGGAAAGAGGAACTGAAAAAAAAAAGAAGAGTGGATCAACTTACCAGGGTTTAATGGAATTCCTATTCTAAGGCCATCCTTTTAGCAGCCTTCTTTCCTTAGTGGCGGGACGAATAGCCTCAAGCAATTCCATCTAGTAGTCTTTCAGTTGCTTCCCATTTTCCCTCAGCTTCTGTTGAATCCTTAGAAGGGTTTATAGCTGCCTAAGAACTCACTGGGCTTCGAGAACTCATTAGTGTGGTCGATGTGCTTTGAATTGAAGGATTTCACGTTTGAAAAGGGCGAAGCATAGCGGAAGATCAAGCGAGATGGATGACCATTATGACTTATGAGGGCTCAACTGAGGGATCAAAAGTTCAAAACCTAAAAAAACTGATAGTGACAGTAAGAGAAGTTGTGATTCCGATATCCTTCTCATCTGATGCAACGAACCAATAGGACACGAGTAAACCAACCAAATGGAATAATAGAAATTAGAACAGAAGAAATAATAAACCAGTAGTAAATTGAAGAAAACAGAATTAATATGGCATCGTCTTTTGGAATCCACCAGGTCTCGGTTCCTGTTTACTCCTTTGCCATTCATAAGAAACTCAGCACTGGGAATTGTTTCTTGCACAGACGCTCTCAATTCGTTTCTCCCCGAACCCTAACGAGGCTCGAAAGGGAACTCCAGTTTCCGTGTAAATTCAGCATTAGCAAGAAGAAGAACTATAAGCAACAGCTTCCAATCAGAAGACCCAATTCGGTAGTTGTCGTCGCTGGCTTGCAATCCAACTTCGTAAGAGGTTTGCTTCAGTCCCCTTTTTCTTCTCCACTTTATTA